>NW_023270447.1:48479350-48770977 GCF_011800145.1 Mirounga leonina | reverse complement strand
TCTAGGACACACATTCCTTTACTGTTCCCAGAACTATCAGTGCTGCTCCACAACAGGCCGCCACCGAGGACAGAAGAACCATCATACCAGTGCTGCGCCTATTGGTAGCAACACCATTTCGATACCAAAGGCTCTGGTAAGGAGTGTCCTTGTAAAAGTAGAAGTACTATTAAATAACCATGGCAGAGTCACGGAAATGTGTTTGAAATTAAAATTTAAAAGCAACGCGTGAGAAAATCAACAGCGGACCCCACAGAAAGTCATCAGCCATCTAAATAAAAGTGGAAACACCCAAACGGACAGCTCTGATTTATCAAGTCTAACGGCCTCTGGAATTTGCATGAGAATTTCCAGAAGTGTCTTTCTCCATTACTCAGCTGACCCTTAAAACTACAGGAAGCTCCCAGAGCATGTTAATATTTGTGATTTACAATGCACGTATGTCACAGGCCCCTTTGCAAGAACAAAGACAGTACAGTGGAGAAATGCCCTGACCTTGCTTTACTTTTTCCTTTTCCATAGCACTGACTACCCTCTAACAGAGTATAGGATTTATGTGTGTCTTTTTTTCTCTGTCTCCCCACATTAAAAGGTAAACTCTACGAAGTAGGGATCTTCTTTTCATTCACCCATGTATGCACATCCCTGAGAATACTCCTCGGCACATAGTAGGTACTCAATGAATAGTGGCTGAATGAAGAAATGGATGAAAACTTAAAGAGTAGTCCTGGTGAAGTGACCTAACCTCCCCGAATCCTCATCACCTCATCTGTAAAGTGTGGATAATACTCTATAACTAACAGATGGACAGCAAGAATTCAATGAGAAAAATTTTTTGGGAAGCACTTCGCACAGTGTCTGGCAATTAGTGCCCGACAAATGGTAGCAATAAGGAATACAATTCCTCAGAGCTGAATATTTATCTTCAAAGTTTATAAAAAAAAAAACAAAAAACCCACTTCTGCATCCATCCCAAGTCAGCCACGAATGAGCAGTAAACAAAGGGCCGAGAGAGGAAGAACTGGAGATCGTCAGCTGGTGCTCAACCTGCTCTCCCATTGGGCTCATCAGAGCGCCAGAAGGAGAAAGTGAGAATACTCCTTAATAATCATCCAGAACAGAGCCAGCAAAGTACGGCTCACGAACTAGAAACTTACTTTGACAAATAAAGTTTTATTGGAACTCAGCCAAACTCATTTGTTCACATATCGTGTGAGGTGGTTTTCACAGTACCATGGCAAAATGAAAGAGTTGTCAGAGCCCATACCGGCCCACCATCTTTACTATCTGGACCTTTAATTAAAAAAAAATTGTGGAATGACTACCCAGCTGAGGAAACGGGGTCCCAGGGAGCAAGCAGATGAGCCATACCCAAGGTCAGCCTGCATATTTAGGCTCTGCAGCTTCCAGACCAGTGGCTCACACACCCCTTCAGAAGCCCGAAGTGTAGCTGATAAGCCTTCAGTCACAGGGCCAGTCTGCACGATGACAACCCTAAACACAGTTTGACATCCCCGCTGGAGAGCAAAGAACGGCCACTTTACCCTCGAAGGGGAGAGATACCACCAAGAGGAACTGGAAAGAACATGGGCCTGGCCACCGTGCCATGCGGGGGGAGCAGTTCCCAGCTCTGCACAAGGTTGGATATTTGGCCTTGTGCAAGTGCCTTCACTTCTCTGGGTCTCAGGTTCCCCATCTGTTTAATGGGAGTAATCCTACTTCCTTAGTTGAGTCCTTAGGGGATTGAAAGAAAAGAGACCAAGTATGTCAAAGCAGCTAGCAAAGAAAATGCTACCTCTTTACCTCCTTAAAGACCAAAATTGATAAAAATGATTCATTAAGGGAAAGATATTACATTTCTGAATTTACCAGATCTGCTTGAAAACATTCATGGTCTCACTTTCTAGGGTAATAGGGACATCCTCCCCCACCGCCCCAGTCATGAATTACACCCTGTCAAAATGATCTTCCAGAGGCAGCTTCCTGAGAGAATCAGTTTCTAAAAATATGTTGGTTTTGAGCTATAAATTGATTCTTTATTGTGATAAATTAAAATCCAGTATCATCCAACAAGACGCTAAACATACAGAGACCCAATTTTTCCCCCTTAGATGTTCAGTCTCTTTGATATGAAAATGGATCTGGGGCTGCTGTCAGGCACCTGGAGCCTGAACGCTGAAGCGAGGGAGCAGAGAGCATGGAGATGGTATAGAGAGAACAGACTGTAAGAGGAGAGAAAGGCAAAATAAGGAAGCGGAGGGAAGAGGACACTTCCTATTTCCTGTTTTGCGAGCATCAGAGAGTGACTCTTTGGGAGCCCCAAGGGGTGTTCAATCCTGAGCGCCTTGCATGTGATTTGCTGGGAGAGGTCAGGCATCACTTCTCTTTAAGGTTCTAGGTTTCTTCACTTAAATATGAGTAGGTTAGTCACTGCACAAGGCACCTTCCACCCAGGATATCCTAGGACTGGGTTAACTCTGAACCAGCTGCATTGTTCTTTCCCGGACTTACTGTTTACATGGCAAAATGAGCATCTCTGGCTCCAAGATCTGGCCCAGATAATTAGCATTTCATTGTAAGTTGACTTATTATTTCCTGGTACCTTCCTTCCTTCTCTTTTGTTCTACCCTTCCCTGACTGCCTTCCCTCCTCCCTTCAGTGTCCAACTAGCATTTCTGTCACATGCCAGGGCCTATGTGAGACCCTGCAGATAGGCACCTCATAGAGTGTGTCTTCTGATGGGAGCATGACGGTCTGCTATGATAAAGGAGAGCAGAGGATGCTGTAGGAGCATTACAAAAGGATTTCTGCATTCTGCTAAGAGGACATAAGAAGGTCTGTACCAAAGAAGGGACAACATAGGTAATGATATATTGTTATTTAACATCTAGAGCTTTGTATATACTAGGCACTATTCTAAGTCTTAAGGGATTAAAGTAAATCCTCATTTAATCTTGCACCAACCCTAAGGAATAGGTATTTTTATTATTCCCATTTACAGATTGAGTAAAAGAGGCACAAGGTCATTAAGAAAAATTGCTTTACAATCACACAACTGGTCAAGAGTAGATCCAAGATGGTCTGGATCTCGAATCCGTGTTCCTTCCACTCCATCCACTCTCTGGTGCCTTTATCAGACTGGCGAGGAGTGTGGGCTGTGGATTCTGACAGAGTCGACAGGAATCCTGCACGCAGGAGGAAATTGGTAAAGCAAGTAAAGCAAGTAAAGCACTTGGTTGAAGGATGCACTTTGCCCAGAGAAAGGTCTTGATAAATTTAAGTGAGAATTTATACTGCTGTTGGTATTACTGTGGACATTACAAGCCCCTGAAAAATGAGGTATTTACTGTCTGAAACAGAGCAAAGGACATTCAGAGTGGAGGGGCTGCCTTGAGAAAAATCACAAAAGCTGGGCACTGCGCGGTTTGCACAGGAAATGGCAAGATGTGGTTGCCCCAGCATTCTGCTCATCCATTGATGATACTCCCAGATCTGCCACATCCAGTTGGGCAGGGTGTGTACTGCACAGCTTCCAGGGGAATGAGACACACTATAGTCATCAAAAATATATATACTTATTGCAATAATTTCCCAGCAAATGGCAATGAGTCTTAAAGAAAGGGACCCATTCCTGATTTGCATAAAGGCATCTTAAGAACTAAGGGTGGCCTTATAATCCCTGTACCTACTTCTCTGTACCCTGAATAGTATCTGAGCTATAATGTGCATGGTTCAACCAAAACCCTTTGGTCTGACATTCCAGGCCTTACAATCTGGCCCCTGCCTACCTTCTCAGTTTTCTCTTTCACTGATAGCAATTACTCATCCTTAGATCCAGAAGAATAGACATCTCAGTCTTCCCCATGCCTGCCTTCCTTCATGATTTTCCCACTACACAGGCTTAGTAAACACTCCCTGTAATTCCCTTTGCCTGGACACTGGTTTTCTAACACCCCCAATGTCAAATCTTGTCCACTTTTCAAGATTTTGCCCTTTCTTCCTAAAACATTCCATATTTTTTCAGATGGAAGAAACATTTTTTCTTTTAAACTCTAGTGATAATTTTCATCTTTCTCTTATTATATTAATTATTCTTGCCTTGAGCTTTTAGTTATTTATGTCTGTCTTACCTCCAACACCCTAAGTTCCTCAAAGGAAAGGCTGGTTCATCTCTATCCACCAAGTAGAATGCCCCTTTCACTTAATAAGCACTTGTGGAATGAATGAATGAATGAATGAATGAACCAATGAAAATGGTGCCCTGGTCTAGACAGGGGTTCTTAATCTTTTCTGACCACCTTCTTTTTATAACAAATATCTTGTAATTCTTCCTTTATTGCCTGCAAATGATTATATCATCCACCTACACACATAAAGTTCAAGCACACCAAAATGTCGTAATTATAACATAAAGAAATAAAAGATGATTTTGGATGAAAAACGTGAATGTCTACGTATAAACGCTTAGTCACAACTACAGCTGAAGAACCTAAGGACATGGCTATATGTTTACATGTTCTTTTTTTTTTTTTTTAAGATTTTATTTATTTATTCAACAGAGAGAGAGAGACAGCGAGAGAGGGAACACAAGCAGGGGGAGTGGGAGAGGGAGAAGCAGGCCTCCCGCGGAGCAGGGAGCCCGTTGTGGGGCTCGATCCCAGGACCTTGGGATCATGACCTGAGCCCAAGGTGACGCTTAACGACTGAGCCACCCAGGCGCCCCTGTTTACATGTTCTTATAATGAATAAATTGGGGTTTAAGAAGTGCTCAATCCAACCTTGCAGATGCTCTTTTCCCTATATCGGACATTTTTATGGATGGGCCAAATGAGTAGAGTGATAGTGAGTATGACAGGTACCACGAAAGTGGTACACCAGCGCCATGCTGGTAACTCAAATATGAAGAGCATCACGTGGTATGGTCTTCCAAAATGATGAACAGCTCTTGATGGGGATCCAACAAAACAAAGTACTCCTTTCTTATAGTTCAGTTGCATTTCTGGAAAACTCAGTATTATCGATATACATTGCTTATATGCAGAGTTATGTTTTAGATTCAGTTCATTATAAATAGATTTTTCTATCTACGTGAATGTCTAGTAAGACATTTGAAAGTCGTGTAGCACAGGAAACACTTTTGTTGTGTGTGACCATCCTATACTCCGTAGAATGTCTGGCATCCTTGGCCCCTAATAAATTCCTGCGTTAGGACCCTCTCCCCCAAAAGCTGTAACCACTTAATGCCGACATAAAGTTCCAAAACACTCAGTATAGGGAAAGAATCAGTGAAGTGAAGAATCAAGCTCGGGCGTTTTATAAAGTGTGAATCTGAATTCAATTCCTACACATAATAGCCTTGGGCAAGCCACTCACCCTCCCTGTACCTTTAGTAGACTCATCTGTAAAAGGCAGCAATAAAACCCTCCAGAACTGCTGAGTGGCCAGTGAGACAGGACACACAAGAGCATCCTGGAAACCATACCGTCCTGCCTAGAGGCTAGTTCGTAGGTAGTCTTGGGAAAATTCTGTGTAGTGTTTCAGTGGCTCCCAACATAACAGGGATGTCCCATAGACTCCCAGGTCCCAGCACTCTGCTCTACGGCCCCTTCTTCTTCTTCCCTGTCTCCCTCCCCAGGCCCACATTCCTTCCTCTTCCTGAACTGCTCTCCCCAAGCCCCACTCAAAACATCCAGTTCAAACCGAAGGAAGAACAGTCCTGTTTTTGATGAGATAGATACAAGTAGAGTGACATCTGGTTTTCACCAAAGAGTACATTATTAAATCAGCCCTGAGATTTAAGTGCAACCACTGCATTTAAAACATCATTAGCCCTCTATGATGAGAGACAGTATTCAATTCTGGGTCGCTCTCCACCACTCCCCTGCTATGCCCTAGTAATTCTGCGTACATCTGCTGATTCTTAATCACTAAGTCAATTTATTTTTTGTGCAGTATTACTGAGCACCTACTATGTGGGAGTCATTGTGCTAACTGGATAGACAACAGTGATGAACAAAAAGATATGGCTTTGCTCATCTGTGTGTTTATAGAAGTGCTCAATAAATATTTTCTGCAGAGAAGAATGAATACACGTATCTTTCTCTTTAAGACCTCTGTGCATTTGGAAATACTGCTTTTTCTTTCTGGTCTTACTTACCTGGTCCTCTCTAGCTCACTCCTCCACTGCCATGTCAGTGTGCCCTTTTCTGTGAAAACTTCCTGAATATTCTAGCCAAAGCTTGGTCTTGATCCCCTAAGTCCTGACAACTCCATTCAAACCTGGATCTTAGCAACTGTCAGCTCGCTTTGTGAGTCTGGTAAAACCAGACTGTGAACAGCTTGGGGCAAGACCACGTCTCATTCATCTTTGAATCCCCAGGAAATGGAGCATCACGTGGCACAGAAGAGGCGTCCGATCTGCTCTTGCCCAACCACATACGGGTTACGTGGCCAATATTCCATCCACAAGACAGTTCTAGTGGTAACTCGACTCCTTGTACCTTCCCTCAGGAAAGGTCATCAGCGTGAAAATGAATAATGGTGACAATAAAACGGAGAGAATACTGAATCTGCTCTAATATATATAAAAGCACATCATTTATAAAATTTGGTATTGCTATGGTCTGAATGTTTATGTCCTCCCCCTTCCAAATTCATATGTTGAAATTCTAGCCCGTAAGGGGATGGTATTAGGAGGTGGGGCCTTTGGGAAGGAATCAGATCATGAGAGTGGAGCCTTTTGGGATAAGATTAGTGTCTTAAAAATAGAGGCTCTAGAAAGCAGCAAAAAGGCACCAGCTAAGAGGAAGTGGGTTCTCCCCGAGACGATGAATTTGCTGGGGCCATGATATCCGACTCCCCACCTCCAGAACTGTGAGAAAGAAATGTTTGTTATTTATAAGCCACCTCCTTTGTGGTATTTTTGTTAGAGCAGCCCAAACAGACTAAGGCAGGTATGTTATTATTAGTGCTATCTTACTAGCATCAAGGTTTCTGGATCAGACTGCCTGGGGTTGAATCTCAGCTCTTGCTACTTAATTTACTGTGGGACTTAATTCGGATTTCAGTTTTCTCGGCTGTAAAATGTTGGTAACAATAGCACCGACTTCACAGCATTGTTGTAATGCGCTTCAGATGGTATATATAGTACTACCAGATCAGAGTTGGCTAAACCAAACGAACAAGCAAAATTTACATGTGATTATGGCAACAAGACACTACATCATCTTGAAAAGTTGATGCAGACTACTGCCCTCTGTCTTGAGAAACAGACTTATTGTCAGGGTCCTGCAATATTTATGATTTTTTTATGGCACAAAATTATAGCAATTCTATGGAATAAAACTGCAAATCAAGAGAGAAATCAATGAGTTTCCCTGGAAAGACAGAAGATTTGAAATTGGAAGGTTTGTTCTGAGTCTACAGCCAAGTCAAAGACACTCCCAAAATCTCAGTTTCTTTATCTGCAAAATGAAGATGACGACTTCACTCCTGCCTTAGTACCCACAGGTCTGATCTGAGGACCTAGCAACATTGATATGAAACCACATCTGCTCCTGATTTGCTACAGCTCCTACTATTACCAATAACAATGAGTTTATATATGACATTTTCTGCATTCTCACTGATCCCTTTGACACATTATCAATACCTAGCTGTCTGAAAATGTGAACAGCTTTTCAATATTGATTTATTCCCCGCAACATGCTAATAATAAAATAGAATTTACTCATGTAAAGATTGGGATCAAGAACCCTTTGAAATTCAAGACAAGGTGTAAATTGCTGCAAAGGGTCTCTTTAATTGGGATCAAAACATTTTTGACAGCTTTTGGATTTTAAAATTCTAGCTATTGTCACGTTCTGCAAATGTTTCTTTTTTTGGTTTGAACAAAAATGCAGTCAAGCTTGAGAATACTTTAGATATGATAAACAACAAAAATTTGTCATTCCAAATGGCAAAACCTAGTTTTCCATTTCATTGATATGTAAGACAAAATACTTCACTTAAACTCTTATCCGGCACAATTCAGTTGGTCCCCTACTGGGCAACAACAAAGGTTTAGTAAACTGTTGTTGCTCATAATCTCCAATGGAGTTTGAAAAACCTCCATTTGTCTGAAGATAAATCACATCAACAGGGATGACTTGAAGGAAGAAACAGAATTTTAAAACTAGTCTCAGGATTCAACTTCGATGTAACTTTAATACTTCATTCTCTACTTGGCTCCCTTCCACAATTTTCCCATCATAAGGTTTTGCTCGAATACTCCTAAGTGATGGGGAACTTGCTAGCACAGAAGGTGGTCCATCTAACTGGTAGAAAATTCCTCCTCCTCATAAACCAACACTGCTACAGAGAATCTCCTATTACCCGATCTTGGTTCTATTTGTTGGGTCATACAGAACAAGTCAGCTCCTTCTGCTACTACACAACTCTTTGGAGAGATGACCACTATTAGTAGGGTCTCCCTTGCTCTCTGTTGTCTCTGCTTTGGGCTTTAAAACATTCAATCCCTTCTACTAGCTTTCCGTAGACTTGTGTTGAGACATATTAACAAGTTCAGGTTGCAGAAGCCAGATGCTACCAGGGCCTAATGTGAATCAAACATAACTGGAGTGAAATAAGCCAAACAGAAAACATCCCACTCTGCCTTCTCCCTGATCCTCCACCAGGGAGCGGACATTTTTTCCACAAAGTCAAATGGTTTTGAGCTCAAACAATGATTTTACTGTTGTTCTCTTTTTTGTCCAGCTGAAGAATCAAAAATAGCATTAGAGAGTTTGGTGGTATCTTTCTTTTGGGCCAGGTCAGCCACCCTTGACTGAGGATTTAGATTTAGGTCAAGAATACAAACTATCTCTCCTTATGAGTTAAAATTTAGTGATTGGGATTTTCATGATCTGGGTACAACTTATCTGATGGTGGGTTACCTAATGGAACAGCAATGCCCCAAAACATGGCCCCAGGACAAGATAAGGTATCTGACACTCTACCTCACTCCTGTCCCTTTGGTTATATCAGCTGTCACGGTGGCAGGCAGACAACAGAGATGATGATGTAGTATTCGGGCATATAAATCTCTTGGTTAGGCTTGGTCCACATTACTTGGTTCCCTCCAATAACGATGGTAAGGGGATCAATGACATCCTAACAGTTTCTACAAGCCCACAGCTCTCCGCCTCTTGTGTGTACCTAGGAGCCTAGGAGGCTACACCTGTGTTGAGAAGTCTTGGTTCAAGATAATTTCTAGTCCCCCAATTGTCATAGCCCCCCTCATCAGGACACTCTTTGATTTCCCTGTGTCCTTTTTCAAGTGTGAGTTTCAAGACTGAGCACAAGTCTCCAAACAGTAGTCTACCCAGGAGAAGGAAAAACTTCCCTGGCTTCAGAAACTGTATTTTTATTAAGGCAGGAGAGACTTTCATTAGGCTCTTAATCTTGTTGCATTCAAGCTCCTTTACTCCCTGAGCTTGTGCCCTCATTCTCAACTCCCTTTTCCCAAGGCATCCCCAGGTAGGCCGACCTTTCTCGATGACAGAGAGCTCAACTGCCCTGATATTCGGGCCAACGGGAGGCCAAATCCCAGTTTTGCCTCCTACTTGCTGGGTGACCTTTGCAAAGTCACTTATTCTGAGAAGTAACAGGCAGCAAGCTTAAGTGAGAAGACTCACAAGCCAGACCAACCTGGATTCTAATCCTGTCTCCAACCACCGCTTACTTTCAATAAATTACACCTACGTTTCTCTCCTCAATATCTCCAGCTATAAAATGGAGAGGATACTGCCATCTACCTCACAGGGCTGTCGTGAGGATTAACAGAGTTGGTACTTGCAAAGGGTTCACAACAATGCCTGGCACATATTACGTGCTTGATGAAGTTGTTATTTTCCCGTAAGACTGCTGTGAGGGCAAAACTGAATCATGTATGTCACGTGATTAATATGCACGTAGTATACAGTAGTACCCCATGAACGGAAATTATTATCACTAGTTCTTTTTTATGGCGGTAAACTTCACGTAACTGAAAATTTATCATTCTAAGTATTTCTTGGCATACAGTTCAGGGGTGTGAAGTGTACGGACAGCGTTGTGCAGCGCCCCCAGCCATCCATCACGAGCGCCATTTTCCTCTTCCCAAACAGTAACTCCGCACTTACTAAACACTCACTCTTCCTCACACAGCCCCCTGCCCCCTGCAGGCCCTCATCACCACCGTTCCACTTTCTGTCTCTCTGAATTTCATTTCTCTAGATAGGTCATAGAATTGGAATCGTACAGAATTTGCCTTTTTATAGCTGGCTTATTTCACTCTGTTAATGTCTTCAAGTTTCCTTTGTGTAGTAGCACACGTCAGAACTTCCTTCCTTTTTGCTGCAGAATAATATTCCATTGGAGGCGGGCACCCCATCTTGTGTATCCGCACATCCGCTAATGGACGCTTGGGTGGCTTCCACCTTTTGGCTCCTGTGAATAATGCTGCTGTGAATCTGGGTAGACAAATACCTGTCCTATTACTAATTATTCAGAAATACCTTTTCTTCAAAACCCATTTTTACTGTTAAATTATCATCCTCCCACCCGTATGGGGTCCTAATAGGAGTCAGAACAAAGGGGAGAAAATACAATGAAAGTGACTAAGGTTGGGTAACTTGGCTGGTTGAGTCTGGCGTCTACAACGCTTGAAAATTAAGTTGGAAAGTTCAAAGGAGGTGGTATGTGTAAAGGTGTTTTATAAGCTGTAAAACACTGAATGAATAAAAGGAAAAAAACCACACCCATCTGACTCTTGCTCTCTGGACTAAATAGAGCCTAGAACATTTTTCTCTTTTTCCCTTATCATCAATTAACAGGACCACCAATGTCAGGACGGCCCCAGGGATCAATGCTGGAGCTAACTGCTGCTAGGGGGCTGATGAAAACACAATCCACTTCCTTGGCGGGTCCAACAAACACATCAGCCCTGACATTTCCTGGTCATGCAGTGACACATTTTTCTAAGGTTGAAATCTCCATTCTTTTTGATTACAGCAATTGCAAGGTGGCACAGGGTAAACTCCGGAGAGTCTGGAGGCTTTGACCAAGTCAAAAGACATTCATGTGTCTCCCTCTAGGATGCATGTCATTAAAGTTGCCAACACACAAAGAAATTTAACTTAAACTGTCACATTACCCACCGCGCTTCAAAGCTCATCAATCTCCCGTTAGATTCCTGGGCCTGGGTGACACTTTTATCACAATCACACTGTTAGAAACACTGTGGCCAAGTCAGGGAAGAGCCTGCCTTTGATGGACGATCACAGTTGATCAAGTTTGTCAGTTGCTTCATGTGTTTTTATGCTTGTTTGATATTCCTGCCCAGAGAGTAGAGGCTTTTAAGGGCACATCTGTCAATGGATTCAATTTCACAATGCCATGTGATGCTTTTACTTACCCCTGTCTTCTCGTCAAAGATTTTGATACCTCCAAAGGAGATGGTTAAAAAGATTTTCTGTTTGTGTTCTCCTTTGGAACGCGCACCAGCAACAACGCCCTGTTGAAAGGAAGGGCATGGTTTTCACTCCTGTGTTTTCATTTGAACCACCCCCAGCCATCCAACACGAGCGCCACTTTCCTCTTCCCAAACAGTAACTCCGCACTTACTAAACACTCACTCTTCCTCACACAGCCCCCTGCCCCCTGCAGGCCCTCATCACCACCGTTCCACTTTCTGTCTCTCTGAATTTCATTTCTCTAGATAGGTCATAGAATTGGAATCGTACAGAATTTGCCTTTTTATAGCTGGCTTATTTCACTCTGTTAATGTCTTCAAGTTTCCTTTGTGTAGTAGCACACGTCAGAACTTCCTTCCTTTTTGCTGCAGAATAATATTCCATTGGAGGCGGGCACCCCATCTTGTGTATCCGCACATCCGCTAATGAGTGTTTTCATTTGAAGATTCCCTCCAGTCCCAAAGGCATGTCAGATACCATCCACCAATGCCACCAATCATCCACACTGCTCTCCCTTTGCCCCTTCCATGCTTCCCTGCCCGACATGCTTGTCTCTTCTTGATATTCTAGGGTAATGGTTACCCTATCATTATATCTAACACTGTATAAATACCTGAACACTGATTCACATGACTATCCAAGATTTATAGAATGCCTCCTTTGTGCCTAGCTATCTGGCTCAGAAATCAAGACCCCAAGATAAACATGATATGATCCTTTTATTAATATGTTGCTGGGCTTCATACTGTATATGGTTTCAATCTATTAAATAAAGAGGAGTTACAGAATATATTCCTAAATGTGATTTTATCTTTACTTCTGGAAAAAGTTTTCATGGGAATCGATTTTAGAGAGTAGAAAGAAAATAAAAACCATTGCCAGACTGCATGTCTCCCTTTGGTCTGGAAAAATATGATCATCAGAGTTCCATGCTTATAGTTTGCAGTTTTTAAAAAAGATTTTATTTATTTATTTGAGAGAGAGAGAGAGAGACAGAGCATGAGAGGGGAGAGGGTCAGAGGGAGAAGCAGACTCCCCGCTGAGCAGGAAGCCCGATGCGGGGCTCGATCCCAGGACCCTGGGATCATGACCTGAGCCGAAGGCAGATGCTTAACAGACTGAGCCACCCAGGCACCCCACGGTTTGCAGTTTTTAACTACACAAGTTTTCTATTTTCCCTTACCCTTTTCGGTAGGAAGGTACCTACCAAATGCATTCCATTTATTTATCAGTGCCTCTGTTTCCCCACTTTTCCAAACTTTTTATAAACCAAAGCTACGTATATGAGCCAGTTAGAAGGTAAAACATCACAAAAGGCATGGGTGTCATCCTGCTCACTGCTCTATCCTCAGTGCCCAGGACAGTCCCTGGAAGAAAAAGGCACTCTGTCATTCTTGTGAGATGAATGTTTTATCCAGAGCTCTCCCAAAGTTGATATGATACAAGTTAAGAACAAAGACACTTGTTTTTTAAACTAGCTTCTGGGGTGGCCAGTGACAGGTAAGCATGGGCTTCATATGAGGGTACCACTGAGAGGGTGAGGACATTCCAAGGGATTTATACTCGGGGTTGGGGAGTGTTCCTATCTCTGCATTACGTGTTTTAGAGCTTCTAGCCCCTTCGTTGCTATCAGCCTGTCCTGTGTGCAAAATCAAGCCCAACTATCAGCAGTTATAGTTCTGGGCTTCTAGGAGTAGAAAAGTCAAAAATAATCATGACATCATGTTTCTGGGAGATAAAAGTCATCTGTTCATCTGTCAGAAGAGCATGTTCACAACCTCAGTGCCAGAGAACCAGCGGTGTTAGGAACAGGGATGTCCAGAAGGCACAGGGATGAGGCATCCCCTAGAGGCAGTTTGGTTATCGTCACTTTGGGTACCGGAAATGTTCTGTGCAATCCGGGCGGCTGGCTTATGCTCCTGGCCCTCTGTGATCTCGGGCAAATGACTTAATTCTCACTGTCACTTCCTCAAGTGTAAACACTATGCTTGCATGGGGGAGAGAATTAAATGAAAATTTAGGTCAAGTACCTAGTACGGTGCCTGGAACACTACAGGGATATCATGAAAATTAACTTCTTCTAGTAAATGAATGACTGTCCCTAAAGGTCTGTGCTCTGCTTCCTATTTGGGGACCTACTAGCAGGAAATTCACTCCCTCCTGAGTCACCCATTCATTCTTGAGCGCCACTTACACCCTTGTAGACATACAGAATGTCAGAGCTAGAGAAAATCTTGCAAGTTTCCAGCTGACAGATGAGGAAAATGAGGTCTGGGAGGTGGGGGTGGACAGTGCTGAGGTGGTCCAGCGTACTGGTGGCAAGCTGAGCCTACAACTCAGCTCTCCAGACTCCTGGTGCAGGGAGCGCTTAATCCTTTACGTGGTGGCTTCTTTCTAGCAAGCCAAAATCTCTCTGGGTAACCCTCCCCAGCGTTGCTCTTTCAGCCCCTCAGGGCTGTCACTCAGTGACCAGAGATCCCTCCTGCAATGCCTGTCCTCTATATAGTTAAAGAGAAGGACTCACCCCCCAAAGCTAAGTCCTCTGTCCCTGTAACTGCCCTGCTTATTGGCAGGTTTCTAGACTCCCCACTGTGCAGCTTGCTTTCCCGTGAATTCACTGAGGGGTGATTCTAAGAAACGTGGGGAGAATGGCCAAAGTATGTTTTTGCAGCCCCCGGGGATAATTCTTATTTCTAATGCCATCCTATTGGGGACACTGTCTCCAAACCCTGCCCCCTTTGCACCTCACTCTTTCTCCTTTCTTCCCTTTTCCTCACTGGTCCTTACTGCCATCTGACCTATTTATTTGTTCATTTGGCAACTGTCTGCCTTATGCCCAATAGAACCAAAGCTCATTTGTGCCCGGATCTCTGTTTTATCCATTCTGTGTGCCCGGCATCAAGAATGGAGCCCAGCGTCAAGCAGGCACTTGAAAGGGGAAGTGACTTTCCCTCCTTCTGGGAGTGGGCCCGCCAGACTTTGAACCCTGGGAAACTTCACTTTGAATGCTGGGTTCTTGGCTGGATTTGGAATAAAATACCTGATGCCTGGTACCTCTGCAGTTGAACCTCCAACTTCAGATCTCCAGACATAACACAAAAAGAGAATGAGAAGTAGCTCCATCGTAAACGGAAAGACTGGAGGGACCATATCAAAGGGGCGAGAGCCCTTCCTTCTTAACTCCTCTTAGGAGAGAACATCACAGTCTTGGTGGGGAGAGGGCTGCACCTTCGATCAAGGAGAGACTTCAACGTCTCCATCCCCAAAACAGTCCTCCCAGTCCTTGGCTCTCTGAATTACTGCCCCCTCTAATAGCAGAATGCAGCTGTACACAAAAGAGGATGGAAAGCACACACACGTGTTCTAGGCGTGTTTCTGCTTGGGGCTGCTGGTGGTGGCTTTCCATGACAAATGAAAGAGGGAGGGACTCTCCGTGCAGGGCTATCTTTGGGGAAATAAAACTCCACAATTTGATCAAGCATGTTTCTCCTGTGAGACAGGACCCTGAGTCAAGCTCTGAAAAATTGCGCTAAGGCCAAGCAAGTTTGCCAGCAGACAGCATGCCTCACGGTCTCATATCCCCACAAGATTATTCACTGCCGGGACGGAGAGCCAGCAGAGGTCCAGGAGACAGCTCGGACTGGGGGGGTCAGAAGATGTGGAGGTAGGTGCCCTTTGGGGCTCAGTGCCTCACATTAGCCACCTCACCAAGTCACTGTTGAAAATCTCAAAGTACAGTCAAGCATTTTCTTGGGGACCTACTCTTACGTGCTACAGGTTCTCTTCCCTATCATATAATTTAGCCCAGACCATAGTCCTAGAAAGTGAAAATCATCTCCCTTAATTTACATGTAAGGAAACATAAGGCCGGGGGCTGAAGTGACCTCCTGAAACTCAAGGAACTAATAAGACAGAGAGAAAATTGAAACCGCGATCTTTCAGATTTCCACGTTGGGTTTCCTTCTATTACAACCTTCCTTAAGACCTTTTTTTTTTTTGGGAAAACAAAAAAAGACTATACGATATCCTACAGATATGTCCAAATTGTTCTGCAAACAGCCAGGTGCAACCATGAGCTCCCAGACTCCACAGTGAAGGGGAACTTTAATGAAAATAATCACATTTCTTACCAGATATTGAAAACAGTCACGCACATACGGCACTTAGCACAGTGTGTTGCATGTCGGGAGAGCTTGGTGAATGACAGTTATCATTATTACTCGTACTAACATTCATACCATGAAGCAATACCATGTGCCAGGCACGTGGGAAATGACGGACACAGGCATCCCTCAGGGAGTCACACATAGATGGTATCTCCATGAAGGAAGTGATACACAAAGGGTCAGACAGGATTAACTGGCTGCCCTGTCCAGCTCAGGGGTCCCTTGAGGATGAGATAAGGGGAAGCACAGGAAAGGGCTCTGAGAAACCCCACCCAGCATGGTGCATGCACGTAATGGGATGGCTGTGATCTCGGTGGATCCTGTAAAGCAGGTAGGAAAACACAAAAGGCCTCAGACATGAATGGCTGAAAACCTACAATGCTATTCCAGAATGTTCCATGATTAAAAAAAAATAAGCTGGTCTCCAATCTCAGCCATCTCACTTATTAGCTATACAAGCTTTGGAAAAAACTCACCCCAAATTTCACTTTTCCCAGTTAAAAAAAAAAAGAATTTAAATATTCTCCTCTATTCTGCTTTGTGCCTAGAGCCTGGTTCCTGTGGAGTGCATTCCCTGGTTCTCTGGGCAAGACAGGCAGGAGATCAGAGGGTGGATGGAGAGAGAAGTCAGGGTATTCCATCCGCATTCTTTCCTTCTTTGTGCTACATCTCTGGCAGGGCCTATATTTTTGCTTGGTGAGAGAGGGAACTTCCTCCTCAATCCTGCTCTCCATGGGCTTCAGTAAATATATTTCCTCCTAGGGTGGTTGCTGCTTTCTACTGTTGTAGGTTCCTGGGAGCTTCATAATCCCTTGCTCCCTTACTTAACCTTACCTACCCTTTCTAAGTGGCTCTTTCATTAAAGTGTCCTCATCTGACCTAGCCAGGGTGGGCTCTGCTTCTTAGAGGACCCCAGCTGACATATTTAGAGCTCTGTAATTAGCCCTCCAGGCATTGTCTCTGGGAGATCTCATCCCCTCTCAGAGTTTCAACCACCACATTTTGCCCAATGTCTCTAAAAGTTGACTACTTTGTAAGTCAATGATGTGCGGGTACTGGGTAGTAACTTACCAGTAAGGGCTTAAAATCTCATTGGGGAACCAAGATAAATTAAATGCAGATTCAAAAAAGAATATAAGTGAGCACTAAACTGTGTCTTATCAAACACTGGGCATCCAGAGATCGAGGTTTAAAATTCTGGGCTTACAACAGGTTAAATGAAGGTTCTGGGGCAAATCCTTTAATTTCTATGAACCTCAGATTTCTTATTTATAAAACAGAGAGGCTAATATCTATCTCACAAGATCAAAAGAGGTGATATATGGGAAAATGCTTATGTTGACTCTAAATTAAAACATGATGATAATGGTGTTTTGCTGGAGGACAGGTGACAGCCTGCTCATACTCGGAATATGAAATCTCCTCTCAAATCTCTATAACCCAAATGAAAACTCTCTCAAACAGGAAAAGGTACCAGCCTCAAAGAGCCTCGCAAAGGAAAGGAATTTCCTTTTTATTTCTCATATGGCCTAATGTGAACAAGTGGGCCCTTTTGCAAGGCTAACAGGCATTTTGTTACTTCTCTGCCTCTTTCTTTCCTGGGCAGGTGGCCAAATGGAGAATCGATCATTTATGTTTCTGTTTCCTAAAGAAAAACCACTGGGAGCTGAAATGTCAACATTCTTCTCAGCAACTTGCAAATAATGAAACACAATTGTCTGGGAACCAAGAACCCCTCAATGAGCTCAGTGCATCTGACAGGAGTGTGTTACGGCAGGACAAATTCTTGGGGCTTTGGGGACCTCACGTTCTGAGGGATGACAGATGGGGCACATGCACAAGGT
Organism: Mirounga leonina; assembly: GCF_011800145.1. Classification (NCBI taxonomy): domain Eukaryota; kingdom Metazoa; phylum Chordata; class Mammalia; order Carnivora; family Phocidae; genus Mirounga; species Mirounga leonina. The sequence goes on along the minus strand of NW_023270447.1, from coordinate 48,753,475 downwards.
CAGCAGTCATCACTAGGCCTGGTCCAGCTAGCCTGAGTCAACGTGAATGCGGACAGAGAACCTTTGGGGTGCAGAGGCAGACTCCTGCTCTAAGCCACTTAGACCTCAGCGCTTCCATGAAGGCAGCTGGCCGACAAGGTGCTCTGGGACACGTGCCTGGTGAATGGCTATCTACCAGGATGCTGGGAGAAGAAGCATCAGCTCCTTAGCAGACTTACTTGTGGCTCTGGGTGAGAACCAGGCTGTTGGAAGATTTTTCTTGATGTCCTTTAATTAATATTTGTCAGGAGCAAATCTTCATTTGCCTGGCCTCATACTCAGTAAGGAGGGACTTCAGCAAAATGAAGATCTTGGTCTTCATCCCTATCGCTGACTAGGGGTCTCCTTGGGGAAGAAGACATGGCTCTATCTGATGGGAGTCTGGAGGGAGGCTGAGGACTCCAGGCTCAGTCTCTTTTGGGTTCTCTCCGTCATCTGCCCACTCGTGGAGAGGCTGCACTCTGGTCTGATCTCAGTAATGAATCACAGGTCCTACTCTGGGGCCAGACGGGGGCTGGTGGGGATAGGAAGGGATGCAGTTACCCATCTACTCCACAAACTAAGTGGAACAGCCTGTCTCTTTCAAGGATGCTCACTGTGGCCATGTATCCACGTCACCTCCCTCATTCCAGCATTTATCAGTCATAAGGCTAGAATTTAGAATTCCTCCTGTCAGACTTTGTTATCTACTTACCTATCAGATTTGGGCTTAGCAGAAGAAGAGAGCTCATTACTGGATTGCCCTAAAATCTCATAACATTGCTTAATTATAGAAAGAAAGAAAGGAAGGGAGGGAGGGAGGGAGGGGGGGAGAGAGAGAGAGAGAGAAAGGAAGGAAGGAAGGAAGGAAGGAAGGAAGGAAGGAAGGAAGGAAGGAAGGAAGGAAGGAAGGAAGGAAGGAAAGAAAGAAAGAAAGAAAGAAAGAAAGAAAGAAAGAAAGAAAGAAAGAAAGAAAGAAAGAAAGAAAGAAAAAAGAAAAGAAAGAAAACATTAACCTTTCCCAAGGTGATAATTTGTCAAATCATGATTTCACCTTTTTCTAGTATACTTTATAATAGATACATAACTATTAAAATAAAGTTTGCTTATGTAACAGCTAAAAAAATAACGGGTACACAGTTTAGAAAATTAAGATTTTTGGGTGCCTGGGTGGCTCAGCTGGTGAAGCAGCTGACTCTTGGTTTTGGCTCAGGTCATGATCTCGTGGTCACAGGATCGAGCCCTGTGGCTGGGCTCTGGGATAAGCACAGAATCTGCTTCAGATTCTCTGTCCCTCTCCCTTCCAGCTCTTGCTTGCTCTCTCTCTCTCAAATAAATAAATAAAATCTTTTAAAAAAATTAAAAGAAAGAAAATTAAGATTTTTTTTTAAATGATGATTCCTACAGCCATACTACAAGGAGACTTAGCATCTGATATCCGTGTTAAACTGCTGAGAAAATTTGTATAGTATAAATAAAAATAATAGCTCTGATTTATTAAGCAAATAGGAAAGGAAAGGCAACTAGAGGGTGTTTTATAGATACTGTCCCAGTTCGTACTTGGAGGAACTTGGCCAGCCTTGCATATATATACATGTATTTTTTTTCTTTTCTTCCTCCTTCCTTACACTTAAAAAAATTGCACTGACCAACTTGTGTCCTGAGGGACTACTGGAAGATATGAAAAAAAATTCTCATAATATTGTGTTAGATGAGGAAAAAAACCAGGATATAAGACTGTATAATAGTAATTCCAATTGTATTACATATGTTTATAATTCATATAATATACATACAAATACAAAGACAGATTAAGTTACACACAAAAATGTAGACACTGGTTTTCTTTGTGTGGTGGGATTATGGATGACTTTAATTTTTCTCCTTATATTTTTCTGTATTTTCAAAATATTTTACAATGAACATTTTGTGAATTCTATAATTGGGAAGATACTTAAATTATATGTGTTAAATGCTTCAGGTATTTTATAGACTTCCTGCTAACTCATTTGTTTTTTCAATGTTTTAAATTGCTTTTTAAAAGAAGGAAACATAGACTATATGAAGACCAGAATGTGGGAGCAAACAATGCTCTTTTTCATGTTTTAAAGGCCATTTAATAACATAATTTTATTGTGTATATTAATTTTTTCCAATCTCTTTCTTAGATTTTTCAATAAAAAGGTCTTCTTTAAAGCATTTACTATCAAAAACTTCTCTGTGATATCTCTAAATCCCACAATCTCATTACATATTACTTAAAAAATATTTGCCTTTTACAAAGTGTTTGGAAACATTAATAGGAATGATAAGAATGAATAAAATTAGCTTTTATCTTAACATAGCATCTTTTACCATATTTATCATATGGTAAAATATTTAAAATGTATTAAAAAATAACAAAGGGGCAAAGATTCATAAAATCTGAGGGACTATAAAATTTGACAATTTTACTTTTCTTTTTGCAGGCATTGTGCAATGAAGATAACATTGAATAAAAGATGATATGCTCAGAAGTTATAAAACTGGGCCCCCAGCAAAATATCTCCACATAGTAGGTGCTCAATAAACATTTTCGTAACAATTGAAATCTCTTCCCAATGAATACATGCAGTGATTCATCAGTGAACCAAGTAATTTACTACTAAATGAATAAGTAAAGAGTTTTATCATAATGATCATAATCACTCCCTTCCCTCAGTCCTATAAAATCTGTGATATTGAAAGTAAAATGTTTGCAAAGCACCTTGAGTTTCATCATGGAATCTTGACATAACTTGTCTCCCCGAGCTGCAGAAACCTCATCAATCCCGATCAGCTTGGCCTTGTACCGGACCCCTTCACCTTTAAACCTCTTTATCAAAGTGGCTTCACTGCGATCCTGACCTAAAAACAGAGAAAAGCAGGATTCAGGCATGTAAGCATTCAGGTCCCACTGTCTTTAAATACCCATAGTATCGAGATTTGTTCTCTGGTTTCATTTATGTTCTAAGAAATCACTGGACCGAGTAGAAAAGAATGCTAGTTCTCCTGGATGCAAATTCTGACTCTATCCTTTTAAATCCAGAGGCAAGTTATTTTTCTCTGAGCCTCTGTTTTCTCAGGCAAGAGAAAAAGAAAAGAGTTAAAAATAACCAACCCAGTGGGGCATTAAGATAATTGAATCAGACAACATGTTTAAGGAGCCCAATACAGAGTTTGATACACACCAGGTATTCCACAAATAATAATCACCTACTAAGAGTTCATGTCTGACATTCTTGTTAGAATAGTATTAGCACTGAGCCTCTTTGGCATTTCCAGCATTTAATAGGAGTTTGGCCAGGGTCCAAGATCTTCTTACACCCAATTCCATGGGCTGTTTTATGGTGGGACTCCAGAGTAATTGCTTTGTATCAAGTAATGACCCAGGGACAATTATCAAAAAAATGGTTTTACAATATCTCTTCTGCTAGCTCATGTGTGTGTATAAGGCGACTTGGTATGGTGGGCCCATATCCTGTAACAGCCTTTCTCAGTAATTATTAACATAATATTTTGCTAGGACATGTCAACCAGACGTTCAAATACATCCACATAAAATAAGGACAGTAAAGTTTCTATGAACTGAGTGTTTCATGGGAGATGTTTTATAAACTTGATCCCCACTCTTTGTAAAAACTCAACCATATCAATTTTCTAGATAATGAGGATGAAGGTCACAGAATTCAAGGAGCTTGTCCCAAGTTCACCCAGTCAGAAAAAAAGATGAATGCACAGGAATTAAAATTTCTAGTATCATCAAACTTTCATAAAGTTTGCACATGTGGTTCTTAAGACCTAGAGCACCCTAGTCTTCTGATACTCATGTCCAGGAACATCATGAACTTGAACTTCCAATACCTCGTCCATCAAGCCTGCCGTCATGGGGCAGAAACTTTGGGCTGAGCGCATGAGAGAGAACCCAGCCTACTTCCTTTTATCTATATGACGTGCAAATTAAGGCCTTTCCATAATGTGAATTGAGAATTATTTGAGCTGAAAACAGGAAAAACAACGGCAATAGTTAACCACAGCATAATGCTTTTCTACTGAAAAAAACTTGCGGTTCATTTATTTATTCCATCGTCCCTCTCTGAGGGTCTCCTCTGTGCCAGATGCTGTAACTCACTGCAACAGACGTGTAAGACAAAGTCTGTGCCCCTACAAGCTCAAGATTCTGGTGACTGAAAATAAAAATGTGCAAGGCACTATGTTAGTCGTGTAAGAAGGTAGCAGCTTTAGTTGGACATCCTCATTTCAAATCACGCCTTTCTCACTTGAAAACCAACTAAACTGTCTGTGGAGCCTCGGTTTGCTCATCTGTCAAATGTGGATAAAATATCTACATTCAGATTTATCGTGAATAGTAACTTCTAGAGGAGAGTATGTGCGAAGCACGGATTCACATGCTGAGTTCTCAGAAAATGGTAGTTGTCGACACTATTACCAGCCCAGTGAAAGAAGCACGTAGAAGATACGATGCTGAGGCAAGGAGGGCACAAAGGAGAAATGTCTGCAAAGCCAGACCCCTGATTTCCAGCTAGTGCTTTTTCCCCACTGTACCCTTGCTGACTCCTGGTATATGCAAGCCTTTGAATTATATTCCACAAAGCAGAAATAACACAGGGATGATTAGTCAGAACCTATAATCAATGTAAAAATTCAGCCTCAGGATTCTGTGAGGGCAGATGTCAGAGACTAAAGCTAAGAACAAAGAAGACACTTGCCATGATACACCCTGTACAGACATCTAGCTCAACAACACAGCTGTGGACCGGCATGTCACCTCTCTGCATTATCATGCAGTGTTGGGCAGGAGTGGCCTATGGTTTGCTCTGGTTCTTGGGAAGGTTATGTTACTCTGTCCCAAATACCATCTCTGCCTCTTCAACACATGACACTATTTCAGTCACCAATCAAATCCCTTTCACTGTGTGGGACTTCTCCAAGCTTTACGTATAGGTAGCATTTATCAGGTTCTGTTCAAAGCGCATTGTATACACCAACTTGTTTAGCCCCAGAAATAACCCTAGACATAGGTACTGTCATTCAGGTTTTTATAAATGAGGATCTAAATTGAACATCTGAGAGGCCAAGTAACTTGTCCAAAATTACTAAGTGCGACCTGAACCCAGATCTCTCTGACGCCAAAGCCCAGGTTTCTGGTTTTGCACGTGTTCTGTGTTTTCAAGTTTGTGCTCTTAACCACCAGGATTAATTGCTTCTCATTCTACCTGACTTCCCCATCTTTATATTGTATCAAAACTCACCTGGCCCAAATCTGTTGATACCTAATACATTGGTAGCATTAAAACTCCACTGGAGAGACAGCTTGAAAATGGAACAAACAACTTCCAGCCTCCGCATCATGTCCCAGAAAACATCCACGAGTCAGATACAAAGACAGCCTTAAGAAACATTTGTCAAGGCGTAGAGCTCTACCAAGGAGGACGCTTCATAAGGAGGCAGAGCCAGATCAGGTGAACGAGGGCAGAGATTAATAAGAAAATATTAGGCCATTTAGAGGAAAGGAAGGAGCCCAATTTAGATTAGGACCCAGGGCCAAGCTAATTTGTATGAAAGGGCACTTATGCAGTAGATAATCCAGTTTCTCATTAAAGGCTCCACCATTAAAAGGGTAATTTTTCATGAGCACATCTTGAGCAAGGTCTCAGTTATATTAGTTAAGAAATAAATAACAGATATCAGAGCCATAAGGCTATTCCATCAGAGACCCACACGATGTGAGGGTATTAGGGTAAGGGTCAGTCTTCATGCGTCCCAAGTCATCATGAATCCCCAGCCTGTTTTGCTGAAAGCACCACTGACCCTATGCTTCAGGATGGACAAAAGAAGGGACACGTGTTTCAGGAAAATCATCAACACTGTCACTATCAATTATCGAACATTCACTCTACCAGTCGCTGTGCCAAGATTCTACATGCAATCTCTCATGTGATCCTCACACCTGCTCTTTAAGTTAGACTCTGTCACCTGCCCTATTTTATGGAAGATAACCAACAGCAGAGCCAGAATTTTTTAAATAACAGCTTTATTGAGATATAATTCCCATACCATTCAATTCCCTCTTGTAAGGAATGTAATTCAGTGGTTTTAGTACATTCACAGAGTCGTACCACCATCATTGCTAGCTAATTGCATAACATTTTCATCACCCCCCAAAGAAGCCCTGTACCCATTAGCAGTTACTCCCCATCTCCCCCAAACCAACCCAGGCAACCACTAGTCCATTTGCTGTCTCTATGGATTTGCCTATTCTGGAGGCAAACTGCATTTCATATACATGGTATCACACAATGTGTGGTCCTTTGTAACCGGCTTCTTCCACTTCTCATCGCATTTTCAAGGTTACTGCATGTTATAGCATGGGCCAGTATTTCATATTCCTTTGTTTCTGGCTGAATAATATTCCATTGTATCGAAGCACCACATCAGTTGATGGACATTCAGGTTGTTTCTATTTGGGGGCTACTATGCCATTTGTGTTAATCAGTTCCTAGGGGGCATATTTTTCAATTCTTAGTATCAAACCACTTCTCCCTGAGTACCACTTCTCTCCTGGGTATAATACTGGGTTATATGGTAACTCTATCTTTAAATTTTTGAGAAACTATCAAAGTGTTTTTCCAAAGTGGCTGTACCAGTTTATAATCCCACCTGCAAAGTATGAGGGTTTCTGTTTCTCTGCCAGATATTCTTGCCAATACTTCTGTTTGTCTTTTTTGCTTTTGCCATCCTTACGGGTGTTTAGTGGTATCAGAGTTTTGTTTTGCATGCTCCTCAGGACTAGTGACGGTGAGCATCTTTTCTTGTGCTCATTGTCCTTTTGCATATCTTCTCTGGAGAAACTCTATTCAAATCTGACATAGTCGGGGCACCTGGCTGGCTCAGTCGGAAGAGCATACAACATTGATCTCGGGGTTGTGAGTTCGAGCCCCACACTGGGTGTAGAGATTACTTAAAAGATAATAAAATCTTAGAAAAATAATAAAAAGAAAATCTGACATAGTCAAATCTGACAGCCTGAGATTGAACCCAGGTGTTATGAAAAATTTCATGCTTTTAACCAGTAGGCTCTTTGGCATTGGTTGACCTTACTCCATACTCTGTTATGGTACTTGCCACTTTTTACTTTGTATCGTAGCTATTTGAGAAGATGTCTCATGGAGCCTACAGTAAACTGGCAGCTATCTTACTCCTAAGACAAGTACCTTGTAAACACACACACTGTGCCTGATCTTTTCAGACCTTATTCCCCTTACTCCTCCAGGGTTACTGGAAATAGGCATTGTCATCATTCTATGAATGAAGAAACCAAAGCCAGAGAGGTCACTAAAATTACTGCAAGCTGAGCTGGGAACAGAATCTCATCTTGTCCCATGCCAAGACCTGAGATCTTCCCCTGGGAGGCAACAGGGTGTAATGGCCCCAAACAAGAGCCCTGGATTCCCAGGACCGGCATTCTGGTCCCAGCTCTCCCACCCACTCCCCTCATTGTGTTGTGTTGGGTAAGTTCCCTTCCATGTCTGCCACAGTGTCTTTCTTCTGTGAAGAGTAGCTAATAGCCATTGCTCCCACACTGGGTCCTTGTGTAGGTCAAAGACGTGACCCACAGATAGCAACATAAGACAGTGACTGGCAGTCGGGGCTCAACCAAAGTTGACCACTGTCATCTGGGTGATCGTACTTCTAGCTTGCCTGGGACAATCCCTGTTTACACCTTCCGTCCTAACACTACTACTACTATACTACCATCCTACTGCTCTCAAAATTATCCCAGTTTGGATAATCGGTGGTGTGGTCACCCGAGTTATATCGTCACCATTTATGTACTGCCCTGCCCCAGGGTGCTCTTTGTGCTAGGCAGTGTGCTATCTTTCTGTGGTACCTAGGTGTGTGGAAAGAGTCCCCTCTCCTTTCTGGAGGGAGCCACATTTCAGGAGGGGACACACAGAGCTTTATAAAATATGACCAGGGCTGTGAAGGTCATAGAGAGCTGAGGGGAGGAGAAATTACTTGTTTGGTGGGGAGAAGATTAGGAACAGCTACAGGGGTGAAATGACATTTGAAGGAGGCTTGGTGAGGAATCAGTGTTCATCAGGCAGGAAAGGGAGAAACTTCCAGAAGAGCCAAAAGTATGATGATGTTCAGAGAAAAGGTGAGTCATTGGGTTAGTCTAGTCTTGAGTATTTCTCAGCCCTAGCTACGTTTTAGAATCACCTTGGGAGCTTTTAAAAATAGTACCCCACAGATTCTGGGTAGATTGGTCTGGGGTGAGCCTGGGTCAGCAGACATGCTTGGGAAGCACCGTGTTAGAGCACAGGCCTCACGTGATGCTCGCCAAGGCTGCGGGGGCCTATTCCTAGGGCCCTGGAGCTTTTGGGCTCTGTTCTGTAGGCCCCAGGAGCTCTTCATGATCCTTTCTGTTGTGAGGATAAGGTTTAAGTAACACTGAGACAACATCTGGGGATGATGGATTGACCATGCATTCCTTCATTCATGGAGTCAACATATATTGTGTACCCACTATGTGATCTAAGGTGCTAGAGATACAGCAGTGAACAAAACATAAACAGCCCTGCACTCGGGGAGTTACATGCCAGGCGACAAGCCAGTGGGCTACTGCAGACTTTTCTTCTTTCTAATATAATGGAGAATCAATCACCTGTAAAAAACAAAACCCCAAGCCCCAAACCCCAAATCACAGATTCCTAAATACCATCCGTTGAGACTCTGAGTCTAGTGGGGGGGACCCAGTCATCTTTGAGGATGGCCTGTATCTGGGTCAACTCAATCTACTGGGTCCCCTTCTAGAAACAGAAATTCCGAGCGGTCACATCGCCTAACCTGATACATCTAGGTTAGTGCCAGAGCCAGGATTGAAACAAAGGTCTGCCCAAGTCCACAGAACCAGGATTTCCAGGGTTTGGGTTTTTATTTTTAATCCCATGTCTTTATCAGTAAAATACTGTTGAGCCTGTACATCGAAAATAGGTATATTTGTGTATAACTTACATACATGTACTACCTACAATCTGTGCATTAATATTATTAAAGCTCATTCAGTCTTAAAATGTTTTAGTTTAGAACCAAACATAAAGAGATGTCTAATAATTTCCCACATCCCCAGCAGATTATCTTGCATACCCTGCGGGGGTCTGCATCTCATAATGCTTCCCTGCGGATTTCCCTGAGAAATAACAACCTGAAAGATCCTCAGGGAGTCACGGCAAACCTACAATCACAGTAAGGCATTTGGGTTTCCAAGAATGGTCCGTTTCTAATTTAACAATGGACTGCTGGTCATCCTAGCGGCTGCTGTCTTTTACGGCCGCTGAGGGTTGGTGGGGTGCACATACATCACTCTAAGCATCTGGAGGCATCCAGAAGTCACCACAGAAGTACCTCCACTGTCACCCCTAATCCGTGCCCCACACTGCCTCCAAAGAGCCGCAGCCCCAGTGCCACCTCATCACCACTCTACTGTCCTTGAAATGCCATTGACTTCACTCCGCCTGCAACAGGCAGCCTCCCTCTCCTACCTCATTTTGGCTTCAACTCCAGTCCTCCGGGCCAGGCTTCTCCGTGCCCTTGGCCCCTGCTGTTTCCTCCTCTCTGATTTGCCTTGTCTCTTTGATAAATGTTTCAAGTGTACCTTCAGGTTAAGTACACCTTCTGTTATGAGGGCTTTTTGGGGGGGTGGGGGGAGGAGAGAGCCCCTCCTTCCCTATCCCCATTCCCCACCAACTAAAATTAACCTCTTTATATACTCCAAAGGCCTCTCTTGAACCCATCAGCCTCACATTGGGCCCCTTTCCCCCTTATCTCTCACCTTCTGGCCTTTACCCAGATCCTCCAACAAGCCCTACTATGTGCAACGCAGGCTGAGCTCTGCACCTTTGCACCTGCTATTGTCTGAGCCTGAAAAGCATTGCCCTGCCCTATCTCTCTCCACCACCGCCCACACCTGAGGCCTCAGCACAGGACCATGTGCCCAGGGCTCCTCGGATCCCAGGGGTCTATCTGGGAGGTCCCCTCTGAGATGCCTCCATAGCACTTTCCTGAGAATCCCCTTGCATTTTCGCAATGACTTAATCTCATCTGTAGAAATCTGTTTAAATCCAGCCTTATGCTCAGTCTATAAGTGCCAGAATATAGGGAGCTGTGATGGAATTGTTGACCAAGATACCAGAGCGCAGCATCTTCCTAACACAATATTCTCTCACAGTATCCATGGCACCTCATTGACTTTGTCTTCATGCCTCCTTCTCTGCACTTGAGCTCCACCAAGGCAGGGGCTGGGAGTGATTCATCTCTGGTTTCTGAACCTAGCATGATGCCTGGCACAGAGTGGAACCGCAGTGCCCAGCTCTACTGAATAACTGAATAAATGAATGAATTTCTTTCTTTCCTTAAAAGAGGCAAGTGGACTCTTGGAGTCAGAATCACTACAGGGAAGTGTAAAGGGTCACTAAACACCCCTTCCATACAGACCCTATTTCAAATCCATTCTGTGAGTGTGATTCACTTAGTCTCCAAGGAATAAAATCCCAAATGGGATAAAGTAAATGTCACACTCATGGTTATTTTAAGGTTGCCTTTGCGTTGAGCCATTAAGGAAGAGAGTTTCTCAACCTCATCATAGACCTGCTCCCCTTATAACCCAGGAAATGCTGCTCCTCAGAATTTAAATCACGGCAGTCCCCAGGGCACTGAGTAAATTCCCCGTTTTGAACGGTCCTCAAAGCTGCTGTCAGGAAGAACACTGAGACCCTGTCTTGGAGCAGAAGGTGCTGCCAATGTGGACGTCCCACATGGGGAGTGACCTTGCAGAAGCTTCAACTAACAGTGCTCCGTCAGAAGTCAGGGTCCAGAGGAAGCAGGCAATTAGCATTTTTTATGACACTGAGCAGAGAGCCCACAGAATCCACTAGAGTAACACATGCCTCCCATTTCGGGCCGTTCACTAAAGACTGCTAATGGCCACATGAAAGATACTTCACACCCAAGATTATTTTCTCTTTATCCCCCCAACTCATCACAGATTGTAATGAGCCCGGCCACAGGAACCCACACAAGAGCCAAGGTAAGTGTTTTGCTGTGTTTTCTTCTAATGTGGTCAGCCTGGCTGTGAGTTCTTTTAACTTCCGATAGTTAAGAGCATTTCCCTGTCTAGCGGAGGTCAACTTCAACAAATTCCTTACACTGAGCTGAGGGTTCACTTCTAGGTTTAGAGAGATACTTAAACATCTAAGGAAGTGTCTCAGTCAGTTCGGGCTGCTGTAACAAAAATCCTATAGAGTGGGTGGCTTGAACAGGCTGGGGCTGAAAGCCCAAGACCAAGGTGCTGGCTGATTGAGTTCTGGGAAAGAGCTTTCTTCCTGGCTTGCAGATTACTGTGTCTTCCCATGGTAGACAGAGTGAGTGTGCTATCTCTCTTCCTCTTCTTACAAGGGCACTAATCCCATCAGGGGTGGACCCTCATGACATAATCTAAACCTAATTACCTCCCAGAGGCCCCACCTCCAATACCATCACATTGGGGGTTAGGGCTTCAAGGTATGAGTTTTCTTGGGTGGCTGGGGGTGAGGCAGTAATATTCAGTCCATAATAAGGGGGCCAGGATTTGTAAGGAAGGGTAAAAAGCTGGTTGATCCCTGAGGATGAGCCTGTCCCATTTTCATAAACTGTCTTACTGAAGAATCACCATACCTTGGAGAGGGGGGCTGGGGCATAGGGAAGTCAGGTCATTGACACAAGGCCACACGGCCAGTGAGGGGCACGGTGCCTAACTCTTTGGAGTCCAGTGGCCTTTCAGTAGCTCTGCAACTTCATATGCGTCATACTGGAAAGGTTATTTAACTTTTCTGAATGTTAGCTTCTCCATCTGTAAAACACTGCAGTTATTTGCACTGCTCTCTAGGACAGTCAGAAGGATTATATAAAACAACACACATTTCACTCTTAGCACACTCCCTGGCACATCATAGTCATTCAGTAATATTTATTACCTTCCTCCTCCCCAAATAATATATTTCACATTAAGCACCAGTGGCCCAAAGCGAACCAGAGCAAAGCCTATTGCAGTAGGAGTGATGGTCCCAGCTGTTTGGGAAATATTTTTGGTTGCCTGGGAATAAGGGTGCAATTAGGAATAGGATGTTCCTTCCTGAAGGCAATCGGGAGATCACCTTATGAATTATTAACATAATACCTAAACTGAGACATCCTCCTTCCTTCTGCATATCTATCTGAATTACCAGGCCATCCATCTTGATGATAAGAAAATTTCAAAGAGGTTTTTTTTTCCTCCCCCAGCCTGTCCAACATGATTCTGTCCATTGCCGAAAGAGCTCTATTTTCTGTTATGTTGTCTGATTTAAGAACAGATTGTGGGGGGGATTTCAGAGCCCAGCAGCAGAGATAACTTATTTTATTCAGAATTCTATCTTGCAATTATCCAGGTGTTGATTTGCAATGGACAAATAATTATGTATACTGGCTGCGTAGGAGAGAATGCTGATTTTGTGTAATTAACTAGCTGGGTAGCGAGCAGAATGAGGGGAACAACACACTTAGGGGGCTGTTAAAATGTGCTTTTATGAACATGGTTGCTGTCATTATTGCTAAAAGGTAAACTAATTAAAGAGCCAAAATAACATTCAACCTATTATTCATGCACACATTCTCTTAAAAAGATGTTCTTCACTGGTATTTCTGAAAAGAGCTCTCTATAAAGAGCATCTGGAATCCATTGGCATCTTCCCAGGTAAAGCCAATACTAAGATTCCAAAGATTCTAGTTCGAGTACTGGGAATCTGCATTTTCAAAGACTGGCCTAGGATTCTGAGGCTGAGTCAGATTAGGAACAAATGAAGTGTAAAGCAGAGACCTCCATACAAGTGACCCAATCCTTACGCTCGGATAGTTGGTCCTTCTTTCATTTCCTTTTTATTTAAGGTCCACTAGTACTTATTTCTGTTTCTTTTTCTGTTTTTTTCCCCCTGCTGGGAAAAACAGAAACATCCCGATTTTAAGATTGTAAAGTTATCTGTAATTCTTTGTGGCTGAGACCTTCTGAAGCCCCTTCCATGGAGACCGAGGAGCTTGGGGTATCCTCCTAACTTGGGCCTGTCCAGGACCATTCAGTCTAGCTTCTCATCTGCAGCTGTATTTGTCCATGCCTGCTTACTGAGAGCCTGTTCTCTGAAAGGCATTGCCCTGCCCTGTCTCTCTGAGGACAGCACACACTATTGGCTTCTTGGATGTCTGACGGTGGGGCTTGTGTCTTTTTCCTGGTGGTCAAGAGACAAACTAAACTAGTGTGTGTTGCCACGAGGGTCAGACCAAAGCATGGACAAGGCTTTAAAGGGTATGTACGTCCTTCTTGATCACGCCTTCATTCCTTTACAACGACTGAGCATGGTATGCATTAGTAGCCCCTTCTTACAGATGAGAACATCGAGGCTCCAAGAGGGTAAAGCCTGGCCCGAGAGGACAGAGCTAGGACAAGGCGGAGCCAGAGTGCCAAACAGCACGTGGAGTTAATCAGAAGATGTTTTAAGGAAGCGACTGTGAAGATTTGGGCTGGGTAAGAAGCAGGAGCACAGAGGGCAGGGGAGGACTGGTCTGAAGCTAGAGCCCCAGCATTTATCTGTTTCTGCCATTTGCAACCCAAAGTGTCCTATTAGGGGAACAGTGCTGCATGGAGGAAGGCAGAGGGATGCAGATAAAATACCAAAGGGGTGGGGCGCCTGGGTGGCTCAGTTGGTTAAGCGACTGCCTTCGGCTCAGGTCATGATCCTGGAGTCCCGGGATCGAGTCCCGCATCAGGCTCCCTGCTCGGCAGGGAGTCTGCTTCTCCCTCTGATCCTCCCCCATCTCATGCTCTCTCTCTCTCTGTCTCATTCTCTCTCTCAAATAAATGAATAAAATCTTTAAAAAAAAAAAATACCAAAGGGGTGGGGGCAGGGCAGAGTAAGGAAGGGGGAAGAACAGCTTCCAGATGGGGGTTCTCAGCTGGCTTTGACATTCAGAAGACTCAGTCTAGAGCAAGTCACTTCAACTCTGCAAAGGAGGACAGCAACACTCCCCTTGTAGGATTACTGTAAATGCAATCATATATTTGAAGCATCCAGCACAGCTGGGCAGCTCCTGGCCAGTATCCCATGTTGACAATATTTTCATCCCTTTCCTGTGGACTGCAGGCTACATGAGGTGTGTCTCCTAGACCAGTTCCGGGTCTGAAGGCTCATCCCCCCCAGGTGATGTGCTGGCTTAGGAAGGCTCTGGGGTGAGTTGCTCTCAGAGAACTGCCTTCCACCAAACAGAGTCATATTGCCCTCACCTCACACCTGGATGTTTTGTTCTGTACTTCTGCAGTTCTGTATTAAAGTGCCATATAACTTTTAAAAGGCTAAAAGTTCTTCAGAAGCATTTAAGTACAGATTTTAGTATTTCTTTGAGCACTTAAATGACCCAAAGTTTTGATTTTTGTTATTTGATGGTATCAGAAATGATGTTTTCCTTCAATTAGGGTGTCGGGGGAGGGGGAAAAAAATCATAATTTTCTCTATCCTTGCAGGTTCTTGGCTGAGATCCTCCTGTAATAAAAGAGTAACAGGAGAAAAACACAAGTTTAGTAACACATACCCCTCCTGTATACATGAGAGAGACCCAGGAAAATGGAGTAACTCTCACCTCGCTCCCCATGGTCCCTGTACTAAGATCCAATCAATGGGGGTGATTATATGTGTGGGTATAAAAGTCCAAGTCCCTGGCCTCCATTTGCAGATTTGTGACAGTGCTGAAGGGCAGAGTAGAGCTCCCTGCGGAACAGTGGGGTCAGCTGAGGTCTGGGCCGCAGCTGCATTACAGCCCAGCTCCTGGCTCTGCCCAGTCCTGCCACCTGACTGTCCCCATCGGGGCTGATTCTGGGGCATTCCCCAGTAAGCTCCCCAGAGCCGATCTCTGCGTCTGCCATTGTTTTCCTGGGAACCTGGTCAAAGCCCCGCACAAAATCAATGCATTTGAGGGAGAGTGTTCTGAAAGACAGGGGGTCATGATGTGGAGAGGTAAGCCAGCAAGTGCCAGCCCACAATAACCCAAGGGTGACAGGAGGAGGGCTCGGGGGCAGCACCCAAAGCTCACATAATGTAAACTGATGCTGACGTTCCATGAGACGAAGCCTGATTGAGAAGGTACATCCAGGACTAACACCCTCTCACCAAATGCACGGCAAAGGCCCCTGGCAAAAATATTGAGTGTTCACCAGCCATCCCGGGCAGGTGAGTCTGCAGGAGTAAGTGGAGTGACCAGCCACCCCCCAGGGGCATCCTCACTAGCACCGGATCGGGGAGGTACTGTGGGGTTTGCTTTCCCGAAATTCACGATTTGCGCCCCTCCACTCCCACCACCCCTGTGTGGCAAATGCACACCAGAACAGACACTAGGCATTTATAAAACCCTGGAAGCTGATGACAAGTGAAGACAATTTTGTTTTTCAATGAAAAATAACAGATATATTTTTAAACCTTTTCTACTTCCTTTCTTTAAAACAACTGCTTTTTTTTTCTTTCTAGTTACAAAGTGAAACATGCTCAAACCTTACAATTTGGAAAATTCAAGAGAGGAAAAAAGGGGGGAAAGTCACCCATAATACCTTCCGGGGGTATCAATGGTTTCACTGGAGTATATGCTCTCCCAAACTTTTTCCGAAGTGTATACACACACACAAATACACACTTCTCAAAAATGTTTTCATGCTATAAATCTGTAGCTTGCTTCTTCCATTTGGCAGTGCATTATGCATTTTCTTCCATATTGATATTTTTTGTAACATGATTCTTAGTGGCTGCATAATATCCCATCATATAGATGTATCATAATTCATCTAACCAACCCCCCTATCATCAGACAGTTACGATGTTTCCAGTTAAAAACAGTGCAAACAAATACAATATTGAGAATTCCTCCTAAAGACAGTGGAGAGATGGATTTTCCCTGTGAGGATGCCTCCCTGGAGTATCAGAGTAGATGCTTCATTATTTTCCCCTCCCCTTCTTCCACTCCAGAAAAGTGTGGGTTCAAAATAGACACATGTGTGAAAACAAATGCACATTTACCCCTCCCGATGTCTTTCTTTGGGAGAAACACCGGAGGGCAAAGGAAGGTTGTTTGTGTGATTTGGATTACAAGAGAATCCTTGTAAGCTCAGGCCATGTTGCCCACGGGAAACCAGGCGACTGAGCAAAGGAGAGAGAAGCAGGAGAATGGGATTTATTCAGCGAGCTGAGGTGACAGCGCAGCCCACAGCAGCCGAACCCCTGGTTTGGAGTTCTCACCCAATGTGCGTGAACACTCGGAATGTGAAAGCCTGCTCTTGGACCCAGACAGAGGTTAATTAAATCACAGATGGACAAGGGTTTCTATTTTCACATGCAGCCTGCAATTGGCCAAGAACTTCCTTCTGCGGCAGCTACAACTTCCATGGGGTCATCTCCATTAGAAAAAAACAAGAGGATTTAATTGGGTGTCTCTGCTGCCAACTTGTTTTCAGACTATTTTTTAAGGGAGATTATTTTGGTCCTGGTATATTCTGGTGTGAGCAAGGCTCATGCTTTATCTTCCATCTGCCTTCTAAACAAGAGGGCTGTGTATACTAACGACTGATTAAATCATTTCTTTAGAGTACAAAGAAGTATTTGTGATGAAGACAACAGAGAGGGCAAATCAATTATTTACTGAGAAGGCTGCAATATAAATTACATTTGATTAAACTCAGAGATAAATCTCAGTGATGGAGGTTTTAAGTGGAATGTGCCGGAAGAGACAGTGACTAAGTGCCCCCGACATCGCTAGTAATGAATGCAAGGGGGCCCAGCCCTGACACCTCTGGGTCTCTTAACAGAGTCCACTGAATATTCGTCCACACCACAAACATGTGTCGAATGTCTCCTATGTAGCACTGGCCCCAGGGGCCAGGGTACAGTCGTGAACAACAGGGAGAAAAGCAAGCCCCTGCTCTCCTAGAGCTTCTGATCTAAAAGGGGAAGGAAGATAATAAGCCAGTAAATAAATAATGAACAAGATCGTTCCAGATAGGGAAAAGTGTTATGGAGATGATAAAACAGTCTGATGAAATGAAGAGTGACGGAGACAGGGTTGGGGGGGGGGGTCGGAGGATTCTTCGAGATAGGCTGGCTGGCCCACGAAGGCACTTCTATAGAAATGACATTTGAAAGGAGATGTGAACAATGAGAAAAGGGCAGCAGAGCCAGGAGGGAATGTGTCTGGCCTGTTTACAAAACAGAGAGAAGCCAGTGTGATCTGATTGGAGAAATCGAGGGGGAGGAGGAGGTGGGACGGGGCTTCAAAGAGGGAGCCGGGGCTCCTTCCCATGCTGCTTTAGGAAACAGGGCAAGGAGTAGGGGATCTGGCTCCAAGTGCAAGTGGGAGCCATTGGGGGCCATCAGGCAGGCATATGACTCACAAGTTGTAAAAACTTCTCTGACGGCTCTGTGGCCAAAGGGGACAAAGTCGAAGCCAGAGTCATTGTGTAGTCCGGCTGCAAGACGGGATGAGAAGGATGGCAGCAGATATGGAGGAGGGGGGCGGAATCAAAACAGACCTTGGAGGAATGGCAGATAGGGTTTCCCCACAGACTGTCCATGCGAGAGGCAGGAAAAGGGAGGAAGCAAGTAACAACGGGGGAGTTTTGGCTTCAGGACCTGAGTGGAAGGCAGAGTCACTTCCTGATACAATGTCGTCCTAATCTGTGATGGCCACAGAGCCGGTGGAACCTGGTGACTTTCACATCCCAGCTGTGTGCAGGGGGTGTGGGATTCAGGAACAGAGAGACGCAACCTTGGAACGCCCGCCTGCCACCAGGGCACCTGTCCTCGCTGAGTCATGGGCAACTCCTTATTTACAATACGAAATAGCCAAGACCTATCTTGAAGTTTGTGAATGAAATAAGGAAGTGCCAACAAACAGCTGCTCCATAAACATGAGCTCCTTTTCCTCCGGTTTCCATTGAGCACCAGAGTTCAGATTGAACTATGTCACTGCTGAAAAGCCCTGGCTTCTTCTCAGCATGATTTTTATCATAGGAAATGGGCACTTTTTTTGGTGTTTGTTTTGGCTTTTTTTTTTTTTTAAGGTTTTATTTATTTGTTTGAGAGAGAGAGAGAGTGAGAAACAGCATGAGACGGGAGAGGGTCAGAGGGAGAAGCAGGCTCCCTGCTGAGCCGGGAGACCGATGCGGGACTCAATCCCAGGACTCCGGAATCATGACCTGAGCTGGTTAAGTCGCTTAAGCAACTGAGCCACCCAGGCGCCCCTTGTTTTTGCTTTTTTATTGATTCTATATTGCTTCTATCTCACCGACTGAGTGAGAGTTGTCTCATTCATCCAGAGCAGACACCTTCCGAAATGTGTGCCCAGTGTCAGTGATTGAGCCTCAGCTGACTGCCTTCTCCCACACAGCCCCGTCCTCACAGTGGCCACATTTATACATTATGACCCCACCCTCAGGCCTCTCTTGATTAAACCGGATGGTGACACTGGGTCCAAGTTGTGACAGTTAGAGCCCCATCCTCGGGAATTGAGAACTGAAGCAGAGAGAGGAGTCACTTTGTCTGTGTGACCAGAATCGTAACACAAGACTGTAGAATTGCTGGGGCACCATCTTTTCCTGCTTGAGTAAAAGAAAGGCAATCTTATGGAAAAAAGGCAAAGGGAAAGATGTTCTGGAAGAACGGACCACAGAGACAAAGTACTGTTGGAGTCCTTAGTGGGTCCAAATCCTTGGGTCATCCTTCCAGAGGCTCAGCTCATACATGCTGTTCCTTAAATTCCGTGAGACACCTCTGAATCCTTATTGATATGTCCCTCTGTCATATTTAAGCCCATTCAAGTTGACTTCTGTTACTTGTAACTAGAAGACTTTCATTAATAATGGATGTGAATTTCTGTCTATCTGGCTCCTCGCCCACTGCTGGGTCGGGGAGAGACAGTCACTGAATGCTTGCTTAAAAGAAGGGGTGTTCGGGGCGCCTGGGTGGCTCAGTTGTTGAGCAACTGCCTTCGGCTCAGGTCATGGTCCCAGAGTCCTGGGATCGAGCCCTGCGTCGGGCTCCCTGCTCCGCGGGAGGCCTGCTTCTCCCTCTCCCACTCCCCCTGCTTGTGTTCCCTCTCTCGCTGTGTCTCTCTCTGTCAAACAAATAAATAAAATCTCAAAAAAAAAAAAAAAAGAAGGGGTGTTCATGGCTGCACCCAGTTGACTGGGTGCTTTATCCCCAATTTTTCCCACCCCCTAACTTCCTATCTGCTAATAAACCCACAAAAAGAGAAAAATTTGGATTTAGATGATTTCCCTCCCATTTTTGTCACTAAGATCTCAGACCTCAAACAGTCTAATTTTTGTAATTCATCTCCCTGAATGGCTTAGCTTTCAATAAATTTAAGATACAAGATTGAATTATTATTTTTTTAAATTTTTTTTTATTTTATTTGCGAGAGAGAGAATGAGAGAGCATGAGAGGGAGGAGGGTCAGAGTTCTCCCTCTGACCAAGAGTGAATTATTTTCTAAACAACTTCTTTTGGTCCCTTTTATGCCCAAAACAAACAAACAAACACACACACACAGACAGGTCTTTTTGATCAGATAACAAAAGCATCAATACTTGCACAGCCCTGCTGATTTCAACAAAGCACCTCTCCTCCAAAGATCTCAATGTAGTCGCAAGCTTGATCTTAATGCTTCCGAAAGCACTGTAGTAAATTTCCAGGAAGACTATGTAACAAATTTGGATAGTCAGCAATCCTAGGCTATAACAGGTCAAAGGAAAACAGAAGTAAGTATTAAATCTCTTTTACTTTAGGGGCGCCTGTGTGGCTCAGTCCGTTAAGCTTCTGCCTTCGGGCTCAGGTCATGATCCCAAGGTCCTGGCATGGAGCCCCCGCATCAGGGTCCCTGCTCACAGGGAACCTACTTCTCCCTCCCCCTCTCCCTCTGCCTGCCGCTCTGCCTACTGTGCTCCTTTTATCAAATAATAAATTAATTAAAAAATTAAATCTTTTACTTTAATTTAGTCAACATTTTATCAGCATCTTTTATGTGACTGACATGGTGCCAGGGGCTAAGGCTACTATTTATTAAACATCTACTATGTTCTCGGTACTGTGACAGACATTTTCATATACAGTACTTTTTTTTTTAAAGATTTTATTTATTCATTTGACAGAGAGAGACACAGCTAGAGAGGGAACACAAGCAGGGGGAGTGGGAGAGGGAGAAGCAGGCTCCCCACTGAGCAGGGACCCCGATGCGGGACTCGATCCCAGGACCCTGAGATCATGACCTGAGCCGAAGGCAGACGCTTAACCGACTGAGCCACCCAGGCGCCCCATATACATTACTTTTTATTTAGCCCTATACCAGCCCTACATGGTATTATGACCTCACTTTGTGCAGATGAAGTAAAGAAACCTGCCCAGAGTCCAGAGAGCCAATAAGGAGATGTAATTCATCCAAGATCCCCTCAGCTATGTTTGTTTCCACCTCTCAGCGTGTCTTCCACTCTACCTGAGTAAGATGGAATTGCTCCCTTTAAGAGGTCCCCAGTGCAGTGGAAGAAAGACATTTTCATAAAAGGGAATGTTTCATAAACGAAGGGGTCACCAGTGTGCAAAGACAGCTCCAAAAATGAGTCACACATTCTGATGGATGGGGCAGGGCTGGCAGCATGGATGAGGTGGCATTTCGATGGGGTACTAAGTGATGCAAAGGATTCTGGAGCACATCTTCTAAAGGAATCCTGATAAAATGGAAATATTCATTATTGTACACCTGTTCACTAAGGTCATGGGAAGTGGCTTAAAAGACACCGTAATTAAGGACCAATTACACAATGTGTATGCCATCAATGACCCTAAGAGGGAGGTATTACTATTTTTTCAGTTTTAGAGATGAGGAAAGTAAAGTTCACAGTGGAAAAGTAACTTCTTCCATGTCACACAATCTACATTTGCCTGTCGATTATTTCAAACCCATGACTCTCAATAATGTATTTTCCCTACTAAACCATGTCCTCTAAAGACCTGAAAGAAAAAGAAAAAAAAAGAAGGAAAAAAAAAGAGCTACAAATTATAGGTGCAATAAATTATAAGGCCATTCTCTACCCTCAAGGAATTTACAATCAAGTTGGGGAAGTAATACATAAACCTCTGAAAACTGAAACAAGAAATCAAGGTAGAAAAACAAGTCAAGAACAATAGAAGTCATGGCCCAGGCCAGCTCAGGCATAACTAGCATATGTATTATACTAGGCAGTGTCCTAGGGGTTTGGAGGAGAGAAACAGGATTTTGAAGCAAGGTCCCTGGAGGGAGTTTTCAGGAAGAGGTGGGGGTTGAAGCCAGGTCTCTAATGTTATGCACAATTTACATGAAGTGGGGGGCAGGGAAAACCACCTTCAGCCAGGATTAAAGGCAAAATCAAGGTCATTAAAGCTGCTAGAAATGGGCCTTTATTGAATTTTGTATAGTGGTAAATGCTCCACATACCTGGGCATCCCTCATGAGCCAGGAATGGTAGGAGGCACACTCAGATGATGCCCATGTGCAGAAAAGAAGCTGAGATTCAGGAGGGGCATGAGTTGTCCAAGTCAGATGACCAGCGAGGCCCGGGGAAGGGTGAGGTCTGAAGATAGACGTGCCTGTCTGACTCCAAATTTCATGCTCTCTTTACTACCCTCCACCACCTGTGCAGTCTGGGCTCAGATTCTGAAGGCTTCTGAAAGCCAGCCTAGAGTTTCTCTGGGGGCATTAAGGATGTCTTTGTTCAGGGACATTATTATAACATGGTCAGAGGAAGTTTATGAGTCTGGTTGAAGTAAGGGGATTCCGGGTGGGGAACACCATTCTTTCCCCTCCTGTTTCAGGAAAGAAATCAATGAGACGTGAAGAATCTCAGAGGCAACCAGGACATTGAAAGTCCACAGACTGGATAATCTGGTTCCAAATTCACTAAAACTGAGACAGCCACAGCAAAGGCCACCAGGAGAGTTAACAACATGACATATATTTTTTTAAAAAAGATTTTATTTATTTATTTGACAGAGGCAGACACAGAGAGAGAGGGAACACAAGCAGGGGGAGTGGGAGAGGGAGAAGCAGGCTTCCCAAAGAGCAGGGAGCCCGATGTGGGGCTCAATCCCAGGACTCCGGGATCATGACCCGAGCCGAAGGCAGATGCTTAATGACGGAGCCACCCAGGCACCCCACGACATGACATGCTTTCATGAAGGTACAGTCCTTAAGGACTCACTGACTCTGATGGTCCTTCCTACGTGCCCACTCTCCGTGGCCCCTCCATGTAGCTGCCTATCTCATTGCCTCCTCCTTTTTGAAGAAGCTGCCCCTCTCGTGCTTCTGTGACTCTCTTGGTTCTCCTGCTTTCCTGACTTGGTCACCCTTTGCTTTCTAAATCCTAGATGGAGGTATTCTCTAATGTTCTATCCACAGTCTTCTACTGTTTCCTTGACAATCTCACCCTGTCTGAGATGACACCCGAGCCAGCCTATTTAGTTCCCAAACCTCTCCCAAGCTCCATGCCCACATTCCCATCTGCCTTCTAGACGCTGGCCCCTAAATTTCTTACAGTGACCAGAATTTAGTGGTGACAGAACAGAGATGACCAATTTCTCCTTGACACCAACCAGCCTTCTCTCTCGGTGCCAGTTCCACTGCCGCCCCCGACACCCTCCCCTCCCTGTGCAGCCTCACCCGGCCACAGGACAGTGTGGTGGCCACAACCTAATGGGAGTACCTTACAGCCAGACAAGCAACAGCACCTAGCACACTGCGCAGTTGTTGGCAGGCCTGATGAACCAAGTGCGATTTTTAAAAAAGATTTATTTATTTGAGAGAGAGAGAAAAAGAGAGAGAGTGCATGTGTGTGCTGGGGGGAGGGGCAGAGGGAGAAGAAGAGAGTCCCAAACAGACTGCCCTGAGAGCAGAACCAGACGCGAGGCTCGATCTCACGACCCTGACATCACAACCTGAGCAGAAACCAGATGCTTAACTGACTGAGCCACTCAGGCGCCCCTCCGATGGGATTCTTACTCATCGTTAAGTGTTCTGTGTCTAGGAGGGTGCCCAGCACAATGCAGGTAACATTTGTCAAATAAATGCATGCCATGGATAGTCCACCCTTCACCCAGGGTAGAAGCTTTGCAGAGACTTTTCATTTCTCCCCTTTTCCTTACCGTGCCTTTCACACAGATTCTAAGAATTGCAAATAATATTTCTAAAATGTCCTCACTGTCACCCACTTCTGATCCTCCTACCTTACCCAGATAATTCCCCAGTCTACCGATTTACCGGTTGTCAATTTCTTCCTACTCCCAATTCATTTGCTAGAGAACCACAAGATTTCTCTTTAGACAGTACATGCTTATAGTGTCATTCCATTATTCAAAGTCTTCAGTGGTTCCACTTTCCTCCAAACAAAAGGAAACAAATTTCTTACCCGTTTATTCAATATTTCATCAAATGTGTATGGTGCATGGACTTGCTAAGCACTGGGGAGCTAGGAATGAACTTGACAGACAAATCTCCTACCCTTGTGAAGATCTCAGTCTTTTTGATTGGAGAGAAAATGAATTTCTTCTTTCTCACTCCCATTTCCCTCAACACATGCTCTCTGCATCAGCCGAATGAAGCCCAGTGAAAACCAGGTCCCAGGATACGGATATCCTGTAAGTCTGCACATCCGTGCATTCTCCCTGAACTGTTTTCTCTGTCGGGAACAAGACCTTCTCTGAGCCATCTGCCAGGGTCAATGCTGTACCTGTCACCTTCCTGTTCCCACCTTCTGCCCACCTGTCCAAAATTTGGGGTCTTGCCTCCCAGTTCTCTCGTAAGCGATTAACTTAGTTCCTTCCATAATACTGTTTTCCCTAGATCTCTCTCCCTCAGTCTATTCATTCCATGCCTAGACATTACCCAATGCCCCTTTCTCTTTAGCTCACACTGACAAGGTTCTGAATAAATACAGATTAAAAACTAAAGCAGGGATACACACCTTAAACCATGGAAATCAATTAATTTACAAAACACATTTTTCTAACACAGCTGAAATCCAGTCACAGACGGAGTCGTCGGACAAACTACAGTAAGGTCTGTGGATCCCTTTAGAAGTTACAGAGAAACTTACTCTACAACAGGTTCTTTTTATTAGGTTTGCTAATATTTGTGGAACACTTACTATGTGCCAGGCTTTGTGTAAATATTTTGCAAGCATAATCTCATTTATTCCTCACGAAAATCCTGTACTGTAAACACTGTCATCCCCCATTCCTAGATGAGGAAGCCAAGGCTTACAGAGGTAAAGGGGCCTGACAAGGTTACACAGATACCTGGACTTCATGTGACCTCAAGTAATGGGACTTTTAACCCCTAGCAACATCTTGCCCCCCTTGGGGAGCATACGGACATTAGTGTGCGATTACTGGGTAGAATATCCTTAGCTAAGGGCTGGGCACACAGTAATCATTCAATAAATGGGACAGATGAGAACTGGGGAGAGAAAATCGGCTGACAAACACAGAAGTGCAAGGCCTATTCACGTACACTACTGAACAAAATCCTGGCAACAGGCCTATCACAGTACTTATTATTTACCTATTTTACCAATAAAGAAACCGAGACTCTGGCAGGTGCAGGGGCTTTGATATATTTTCCCACCGAGTAACTTGGCAGGTGGAGGACTAGAATGTACGTCTCTGAGTCCAGCTTCGGTGCCCTCTGATAGGACCCCATTGTCTCTTTCCTCTCCCAAACCTACACACACCTCAGCTTCTTTGTATTCCTGCAATGTCTAGGAAAACAAAAGGGATCCTTCTATTCCTCAAAGGGCTGGTATCGACGTGAGTTTTGGAGAGGTCATGGGTCGGCTACTTTTGCTCTTGGGCTCTGCATGGAAATCACCCACAGGTGTGAAGCCTTTGATACTTCAAAAATCCTCTCTCTGCTGGAATTTTGCAGCCTGTAGGCGGCTCGCTCGGCGGGGTCCTTGCTCCCTCACTGCCCCCTGGAACACTTGAAGGAGCTGAGATTCTAGGTTCTCAGATCAAGGCAAAGGGTTCAGTATGGATCGGTAGGAAAGAGAGGGCTGTGTTAGGCACAGTGGCTGGAAAACTCTCCTCTGAGTCACTGGATGCAGTGCTGCTGGTTCCCAGAGCCCGAATTTCTTTACAATAAGGCCGCCGACAGTGGCGATACGGATGCTATTGTCTGGCCAGGCAGCGATTTCTCCATAGAACATCAAACAGAAAGCAAAGCTGGACCCCATAGGGCCAATTTCAGGGACACGCCGGTGAAGCATGGAGACACAACCTGGAGCGTGAACCCAGAAGGAACTCCACTTCCAATTTTAAAACCGCTTAATTTATGTTAATGACGAAGCGAGGTGGTTTGTGCTCACTTAATCCGCTGCAAAATCACTCAGGGATGTTTGTAGGGAAGGCCTCCCTCCCTACCTCCTGCTGCCTCCACCACACCTGCGGGTGCCTTTTCTTGCTACAGGAGAAAGAGGAAGCCGAGAAGGAAAGAATCCCTCTCTTCCCGGCTCTCTGAGATGCCTTAAAAGAATGTTGTTTCTAAATGACAAGAATGGCAACATGTTTCTATCTGCTGCTCCTTTTCAGGTCGGCCTCACGAGGCAGTTCTGATTGTCAAATCTTCTGCAGCAGGATGTGTGCGTGCAAGATTACTGCAGGCACTACCCAGAGGATTAAAAAATACATACCGCACATCACAGAGACAAGGACACGTCTTTATGTGCTCTCTGGAAGAGCAGAAATGGACGTGCTGCACACCAAGCCCTCTGTCCCCCCAGAGGGTCCAGCAGCACGCTCATCTGAATATATTTAAAGGAGGCCACAGGAGGAGGAAGGACAAGGGGGAAGAGAGGGAGGTAAAGAACTAAAACGGACCCGCAGGCGTGAATTTGTTTCTCAGGGCTGTTGGAGCAAAGCAACACAAACGGAGTGGCTTTAAACAACAGAAATAGTCTTAACAGTTCTAGAAGTTCAAGATCAAGGTGTCAGCAGGGTTGGCTCTTTCTAAGGTCTGTGAGAGGGAATCTGTTCCAGGCCACCTGCCCAGCTTTTGCTGGCAATCTGTGACGTTCCCGGGCTTACAGAGGTACCACGCCAATCTCTGCTATTATCCTTGAGTGCCATTCCCCTGCCGTCTGTCTCCGAGCTTATTTCCCCATTTTGTGAGGACCCCAGTCACTTTGGATTAGGGCCCACCCTAACGATCTCATCCTAACAATTACATCCGCAAGGACCCTTTTCCCAAGTAAGGTCCCAGTCTGAGGGACCAGAAGTTAGGACTCCAATCCATCTGTTCATTTCTGGACGGGGCGAGGGTGGTGGGAACAGAACTCTATCCGTAACACAGGTGCTTTATCAGTGTTGCCTCATTTAATCTTCAAAACAATTCTACGAGAAAGCTCCACACATTATGTTTTGCTTTCTACTGATGAGGAAGTGGAGGCTCACCAAGGTAAAATGATCTGGCCAACCTTCACAGGTAGTTACGGATGGAGCTAAGTAAGATTTAAACCTGGCCCCGATGACCCACTCTGTACTCTGGGCATTAGGTCACCTTCGACTGCAGTAAAACACGTGGTTACCAGGTCTGCCCGCTGCCACTGATGGCTGGTCCAAGTTTCAGCGCTTCCTAATGAGCCCCCCACATCAGAGAGCAGGACTGCATGTCACAGGTACGCTGATCAGAGGCACGCGGCCCCTGGTACCAGCCACTTACCCCTGAAACAGTGTGAATAGCAAATCATGGGGTTATTAAAGCCAGAACCAGCCCTGAGGTGGAGAGAGAGTCTAATTGCCAGACAGAGAAGCAGATGAGAGAGGAGAGTACGCTCTGTGGCTCACACTAGGCAGCTTTCTCAAATTAAAGCACACTAAAGCAAAAATAGTCTTTCTCTAGACATTTCATAAAGGCCACTTTATTTCTTTGTTACTTGGCGTAGGGCCCAAACAACGTTTTACTTTTTAGATGAGGTTTAGTAGAAGGGAATTTGGTTCTTATTAACAGTTACCAATGATTGGAACAGCATATTTTTATGCACCAGCAAGGAAGGACTGCGATAATTTCGGTCCATGCAAGAGGCTGTGAGGCTCTTGATGGTTTGATTTCAAAGTCTGGCATTTCATGGAATTACCAAATTTAATCCCTAATCTGTCTTTTCATAGATTTAGATCTAAAAATGAGTAGGATGTGGTCACTGCCCTTAAGAATTTCCCAGGCTTATAAAATCTTTAAAAAAGGCGGGGGGGAGGGGGCACCTGGGTGGCTCAGTCGGTTAAGCGTCTGCCTTTGGCTCAGGTCATGATCCCAGGGTCCTGGGATTGAGTCCCACATCGGGCTCCCTGCTCAGCGAACAGTCTGCTTCTCCCTCTCCCTCTGACCCTCCTCCCCGCCTGTGTTCTCTCTCTCTGTCTCAAATAAATAAATAAATAAAATCTTTAAAAAAAAAAAAAAAGAAGAAGTTCCCAGGCTTGGGGGGATTGGTGAACTAGGTGATGGGGATGAAGGCGTGCATTTGTTGTGATGAGCACCAGGTGATGCATGGTAAGTGTCGAATCACTGCATTGTACACCTGAAACTAATGTAATACACTATATTAACTATACTGGAATTGAAAAGAAAAGAAAAGAGAAAAGAAAAGGAGAAGAACTTCCCAGGAGTAAAATCATGTTTGGTTCCTTTTGCAAGCATCTTCTTGTTTGGTAGCAAATCCCTGCATAAGAAGTTTGATAAACTGATTTCAGCTGGCAGGATGCACTGACAAACACCGTCCCCCCTCCCCCCCCACCCAAAAAAGGAAGGAAATTCCTGAGAAGTGCCTGAGAAAATTGGTCTGACTTAGACCTTTGGCCCCACAATCCCCATCGGGATCCCACCACTGGCCTCTTAAGACTTGGCGCCTTTCCACGCACCAGCCCCTAGGACCTGCTCTTGGTATCCTGAACCCAGACACAGGTCTCCTACCTTCCCCTAAGAATGATGCCAACCCTGCCCAATTGCAATGGATTAAAACACATTCCCTAAGACCTACTAGATGCTAAGCAATATAATGGAGACAAAATAGTCTGACTATGACAAGCCCTTTATCTCCTACAGGCTCATCGTCTGGTAAAAACAAACGAATAAAAAAACCCCTAAAGGTTTAAACCACCGATAACAATCCAATAAAAATGTACTGACTGAATTGATGGGAGAAAAAAGGAAAAATTTAAGCTACAAATTTCTGAGATCCAATTAAGTGCTCGTCACTTTATTATGCTCGTCACTTTATGTCTATGCCTTACTTTAGTTCACATCTCCAGCACCACTCTGTAGGACAGGTACGGGAGAGAATCTGTTAAGGTAATCAATGTGCTGTACTGACCCTTCCGAATGCTGGCTGCATTCGGAACCCTGGTGCCAAGGAGACTACTTGATTTCTTTCCGTTTCATGCTGTTAAGTCAGATGTTGACCAAGAATCTCATACATTTGTTCCCAAACCTGCTTATGAGAGTTGTACTTGTTATTGGAAATACATAATTATTAAACGTTACGTATATCAGTGAAACACGAAGTAGAAAAAGAAAGCGAGTTGCTATTTTTATGAAAATGGAGTTCAATGTTTGGAAGTAGTCAAAAATGCACCAATAGAAAGTGCTACCAAATAAATGAAGTAAAAAAGCACGTGGACCCAGAAGGATTCTACATTCTAGTTGCTTTACAAGTGTTTTTAAATCCTCATGCCACTTTACAGAAACCAAAACTAGAAATGACAGAAAATAAGTTTTACAGATATGAATTTCATTAGAAGAGTACATAGCATTTCAATTAGCAAAACCGTACTCCAAGGCCAAGAAAAAGTCCTTATACTGACATCAAAAGATCAATAAATTGATGTACATTTATTATATATTTTTAGTTGAAATAAAATTTAAAAGGCAGCATAAATATATTTTTTATGATTCCAAGCTTGAAGTAATTATTTTTTGGATTACCTGACCAACTATAGGCTCCAATCTTCTCTGTTAAGTGCTATTAGCAGAAGATTTCTCTGTTGGGTTAACATACTATTAGCCAAGGAACTCTGGGGGAGTCTTCCTGCAAAGTAGGTCAGCTCCTTGCTATATAATTCTGATTATGTCAAAATATTTATTCATGAGTTTTCTAATTCAACCCACTTCAAATAGAGTCATATTTATATCACCACGAAAAATTACATCCAATTTACAACTATAGCCTTTGCATTTAGCTCTTTGGTGAACACTGGAGAAATATTAACCATTTAACATAGCATATCTGCACTGAAATCATAGGGCCCCAAATAGCATAATGATGGCCCAACCTAAAGAGATTCTTAGAGTGCAGTCTTACTGTATAAATTCCAAATGATGCAGGTGTTTGCTCTCTGCCATTGGAATTCTTTTAAATGCTAGTGGACAATGGAGAGTATCAAATACTGGACATGAACCCAGAAGAATGACAACCCCAGGAAAGCCTCATTTGCAGGAAAGCCAGATTCTAGGCTATTTTTGGATTTTCCTGCTTGAATTTTTCTCTCTGATTGGAAGCATTATGGCATAGCAGTTAAGAGCAATATAGGCAGATGTGGCTTTAAAGGCAGACTTTGTCACATTCTAGCTGTGTGATTTGGGGCAAGTTACTTAACCTTTCTAAAGCAAAGTTTCCCTATCTGTAATGTAGTTAGAATAATATCCACTTCATGAGATTGTTGTGAGAGTCAAACAAGAGGATGTATTTAGGGTAAGAGTATTCTTGGCTCCCCTTGGAGGTCTGACATTTTAGTTTCAACATTAATCAATGTTGCAGAGGAATGTCCTTCTGTATTAAACAAAAATCCCCCACAATAATCTGAATCTGGTTGTAGAACATCATACCTTTTCTTTGGCAGGTGATATGTAATATATGTACCATTGTGATTATTTGTTCTACTTCACTAACATAGGGAGGGATGGAGTACAAAGAGATCTAGTCAAAGCTGGATCCTTCCGCTTATGGGCAAAGATTTGCAAGAGAGCTCACCATGCAAGGTAGAGACCTCCTACCTTGAAGATAAGAGACTTCCAAGGGAAACATGCACAAGTAACAAGGTGGTAAGGACGGGATAAAGAAAGCTGGTTTATCTTTCACAGGTGAACTTTGTCTACAATATCCATTTAGGACTGGGCAGTAGACATCCAGGCCTCAAAGCAAGAATATAAAAAGCTCCCAAGACTCTGCACACCAAAGTAGCCTTTGCTTTTTCTCACATCACTCAAGAACTCAAGCACATGGGGGCGCCTGGGTGGCTCAGTCCTTGAGCATCTGCCTTCGGCTCAGGGTCCTGGGATCGAGCCCTGCATCAGGCTCCCTGCTCAGCAGGAAGCCTGCTTCTCCCTCTCCCACTCCCCCTGCTTGTGTTCCCTCTCTCGCTGTGTCTCTCTCTGTCAAATAAATAAAATCTTAAAAAAAAAAAAAAAAAAAAGAACTCAAGCACATGATCGTAGAAAAGTGCACTGGTAACAATATACGGAATCTGCTCAGTACCTGTTCCAGAATGAGCATTTCATAAAGGGAAGGCAGAGATAAGATTAACATTATTTTTATTTTGTTTTAGTTTTGTTTTATTACTATTTATTTTCTTATCCTGACCAAAGCAAAAGCCATCTGAAGAATTTTTTTCCCCTAAAGCCATTCACCTCCAAAGCAATAAAATACAAGATAGATCAGATGTTTGGGTGTCACAGATTATACATAAACTTACAATGTGGTTATAAAACAATGTAGGCATTTCGTCTTCCTTGACTATTCAGTTATGGACTCGATCCTTTTTATGTTTCCTTAATGTTTTATGGCAACTTTTTAAAAAAAATTGAGAATATAGCTTCCTCTTTTATAAAATAGGGCTCTATTTGCCTTAGGAGAATATTATAGGAATAAAAATGATCATGGGTGAAAAAATTCAAAGTCTGAAATACCAGCATCGAACAGAGCATGGGCCAACATGAACTCACCGGTGCTGGGACTGGAAATGGAAACAATCACTTTGGGAAAATTTGACAATACGGAAGAAAGCTGAAAACATACCCTATTTAAAGCTAACCATACACACACTCTCTGACCCCCAGTCCCATCCCACCTAAATGCATGCTCATGTGTATCCGAAAACATGGGGAAAAAAAAAAAAAAAAAGCTGGTGATAATAGCACGTTCTAAGAGTTCTAAATCCAGATGTCATAGAATCAGATGGTAAAGGGCGCCTGGGTGGCTCAGTTGGTTAAGCGACTGCCTTCGGCTCAGGTCATGATCCTGGAGTCCCTGGATCGAGTCCCACATCGGGCTCCCTGCTCGGCAGGGAGCCTGCTTCTCCCTCTGACCCTCTCCCCTCTCATGTGCTCTCTCTCTCTCTCATTCTGTCTCAAATAAATAAATAAAATCTTTTAAAAAAAAAGAATCAGATGGTAAAAAACTATGGCATAGTCATGTGATGGAACACTGTATTTCAGTAAAAATAAATGAACTAAAAGTTATTTTATCATATGCAACGATGTGGATGAATCATAAAGACACACAATGTGCAAAAGGAGAGAAGCACAACGGAATACACACTGCATGCTTGCATTTATATGAAATTCCAGGTCCAGCAAAACGAAACTATTTACATATTTCTTTATTCCTAAGAGCAAGGAAGTAAGTATCATAAAAGACAGGAGGGTTTCTGTTAGAAGGGAGGAAGGGATGATGACTGAGAGGGGACGCAGGGAAATTCAGGGGCACGAGTTATGTTCTAAGGTGCTGATTTGGGTATGTGTTTTATAAGTGTTCATTTTACAATCGTTCATTAGGCTGTCCACTTACGTTTTATTCATTTTTCTCTATTTTCAGTATCTTTATTATGTGACCAATAAAAAAAAAAAGTGGGAAAAAAACAAGATACGCGATCACATATATGAGGCACCTGACAAAGTGTGTGACAAACTGTTAGGTGCAAAAGAAAGACAGACGCTCCCAGCTCCCTTCCCACCTCCTGCAGACAAGGGACAGCTGAGAACAAGGCATGAAATATAACACTGTAAAGATTTTCTTTAACTGAAGGCAATTAACTCACTTAGGTTGCTTTTATTATTATCTTTTATTTTGTTTAATTTGGGGAGGAAGAGTGATGATTTCAACCTCATTTAGAAATCCTGAAATTCCATATTCAGACACCGCATGGCAAATAGGCACCTGGGGTTTGGGGGGATTAGAAGCAAGGCCCAGACACCCTGTTTAATGATGTGGGGCGGCTCTTCCAGGCTGTGGCGCTCAAAGAGGCCCTGCTGCTTTTATTTAAAGGAGATTCTAGCGCAGCCAAGGTGGCTGGTGGATCCAGGCCTAAAGCAGCAATCTGTTAAAGATCTCTGTGACGGGGGAAAGCCCAAAGGGCTACATCCCAGTCTTTGTACCTGCAGCCATTAAAGACTTCTAGAGGAGTAGAGCTCAGAGAGGGACAACAATAGGTGAGAAGTCAATTTCATTTTCATTCCTTGCCTGCTGCATTCTTAACACGACCCTAGGAGAATTTATGTCAGATGCAAATTGTATATTTGTCCCTGATTCAAATGGCAGATCCAGTCTCCATTACAGATTCATTCTTGGGCCCTTAGCTGCATTTAATGAAAAGTGGCTGCATTCACTATGAACCAATTTTCCCCTTGAGTTTTATTACTGAAATCATCAAAATAAATCACCTTGAATCCTCAACCCTATCTGCTTTAAAGGCCGGGGGGGGGGCTGGGGGAGGAAACAATGAAATCTTTAAAAAAAAATACTTGAAACATTTTTGTGTACTTGAGACAATGCTTAGCTATTAAATTGAAGTGTGTGTGTACGTGTGTGTGAGAGAGAGAGTGTTGGGGGGGGTGCCGGGTGGGTAGTATGAGGTTTTGATTTCTTGTAAGTTTATAGTAATTTGCAATGGCTTGTTTTTACATGTAGTAAGGAAAAATACTATTTAAACAAGAAAAGTGTTGGGACAGATGGTGAACACTGACCCTTAGGATATTAATCTGTCAACCAGAGGATTACAACAGCATGCCAATCTTCATAAACCAGTTCTGGTGTTTTAGAATCGGTCTTTCTTTTCTGTGTTCATTTTATCCTAGTTGAAGCGGGGGAAAAAGGGAGGAAAAAAAGAAAATGGGGACCCTGCTAGAACCCCCTCTTTAATACATGCCAGTCACAACCTAGCTGAAATGCTAATCTTCCTCCCAAGCTCTACGGCTCCACTCCTGCTCTTCTATAGACTCCCAGAACAACTGTTTGCAAACTTGATCTGGTTGGGCCAGCCTTAGGGGACAGAGCACAGCAGAGGACACCAGGGGACAGGCACCTTGTCCTCCGGCTCCTAGTCGCCACCTGCCCTTTCTCCCAGTTAAGCTCTTCACACTCCTAGTTTTAACCCAGACCTTATTTTGGTGAGTAACAATTTTCACTACAACCCCCACCCCCCACCCCCGCCAATTCCGCTAGATCCCTGCATGTGTACCCCCTACAGGTTAAAACAGCTGCACCACTAATGTTACTGATCCGTGTTGTAGGGTGTCAGCAATCCAGGCCGTTTTGTTTCTCAGCTATAATCAGCAAGGGCTTAAAACCAAAAGGCAGAACTCGGAGATTTCAGGGTTTGTGGAAAGTGGGCAAAGAGTTTCTGTAGCAATTTGGGGGAGGTCCCGAAATGACGCCATATAGGACAAGGTATTTTATACTAACTGTGGTCCTGGGTAACAATGACAAATTATGTCACCAGGCCCCCTACATACACTTCCAGTGAAATGGGAGTAAGGGGTATCTCTCTCTGTGTCTCTGTCTCTCTCCCGACGGTCTGGAACCTTCCGGGTGTGATCAGATTTATTCCCACGGAAGAAAACCCAGCTAATGGCCCTTCATCTTTTCATACCCAGTTCAAACACAGGCTGTTCCTCACACCTTCTCTCTCCCCACCCTACTCCTCTGCAGAAGAATTAGCCTTTATTGGCCCTTATTTCCCTCCTTCAACTGCACTGTCCTAGCACTTGGTGCAATGTTTTCTCATGGTAGTGATGCCCAAACCTGGCTGCTCCTATTCATCATTTGGAGACTTTTTTTTTTTTTTTTTAAGAAGCGTATCATCTTCTGGACCCTCTTTTAGGGCTTCAGGCCCAGCAAGCCTAAAGCTTCTTGGGTAATCTGCGGTGTAGACCAGTGTGGAAAGCCCCCATACGACTTATGCCATGGGACCACATACCCTAACCATCAGTCCAGAAAGGGAGAGGCAGGAGAACGCTGTGGGTCCGCAAGCAAAGACTGAAGCTGGACCGCCTGGTGTCTGCTTCCTCAACTCTAAAATGGGGATAGTGGTACCTGATGCCTTGGGTTGAGGTGAGGAGTGAGTGAATCACTGAGGCTCTTCTTACCTGCGGCAAATGCCACTTACCTTACATGTCAGCTAAGATTGTGTGTGCAGGCACTTTATCTCTGTCCTCTGGTCAGAGGTCAAACATACAGCCCTGTCTCAGTGACAGCTGTCTTTTCAGAGCAGGTAACCCAGTGCCCTGCATGGAGTGGGCACTCAGTAAATGAGGCGGGAAAGGGAGGTGATCACAAAACACAAAGGAGCTCTAGGGACAGGGCCCCCCGGGGTGTCAATAAAAATGCCCAGAATCCAGCCTCCAGTTAAGTCTTCTCAAAAGCAGGACTCACAGTACAGATGAGGAGAGTGAGGCCCTGACTGGAGGGTCCTGTGAGCTGCCTTCAAAAACTGAACTTTAGGTTTTCCAAGGATCAGATACTAGCAGCTTTTCTGCTTTACACAGACCTGATAATCAGTGAGACTTCCAAGACCAGCTGATCAATGCACTTCACAACACTAGCATTGAACACTTCTCTTGAAAATGCCCATGACAATCTATTACACATCCTAACTGAGAGAATGGATTAAATGTTTCCTTATCTCTTTACCTAAAAACTGCAAACAGGGAATGGAACTATCGTCATACAAGGACTGCAATGCACATTCTCCCAAGTCAACTAGTTCGGGAAATTTCCATTGGTTGCGTTATGATTTCTCCTCGTGATCTGCTTTAATTAAATATGTGCAATGCTACCTGGCATTAAGTAGAAATGCCTGTGACAGCAGTGAGGAAGCCTAGCGGGGGCTTTGCACTCAGGCAACTGTGGGTTGGAGTCCCACCTAAGTCACGTCCTAGCTGTGGAGTCTAACTTCAACTAGCAAATGAGTAGTAAGTAATAAGTCCCTTATTAGGGTTATTGTAAAAAGTGAATGTTACGTTGCTAATCAACACACTGGCTAGCGCTCAAGTACCTGAGGGATTGTAGTGGTAAAAGCTCAAACATTTGTAGAACACCTAATAATAGCAGTGACCAATTACTGAGGGCCTGCCATGCCCCAGGTACTTGATGTATATTATCAGTAATTCTCATATCCACTTGAGCAATGAAGGAATTAAAATGCCACATCTACAGGCGAAAGGACTAAGGCTCAGCTGGGCAGACTTGGCCAAAACCGCAGAGTTGGTGGGTAGCAGAAACAGGGCTGGAATGCAGAAATGTCTGTCCCCGACACTGTATCCCAGCCCTTCGCCATGCAGGGACCAGCAGGTACGGGGCTATGCTCTTGGGATATCAGGAGAGATTTAGCCCTACTGTGGAGGACCTTGCTGTCTCATAGGGAGAAGTGAAATAAAAAGCCAGGCAAGAGATGGTAAGATGCAAAAGTAAAGTGTATCATGAGTCCCATAGGTGGGGGTGGATGCCAGGCTGAAGCAGCACCAAACTCCGTCTCAAGATCAGTAAAGGCTTGGGGGGCTGGAGAGTTGAGCTGATTCTACAGGATCAGTAGAAGGTTTTTTTGGAAAAGAATGCAGGGACAAGCACTCAGGAAACAGAGAAACACTTGAGCCAAGGAACAGAGATACAGGGTAGGCACAGCATGGGTCTAGTACTATAATGTCCAATATGGTAGACGCTAGTACATACAGCCATTTAAATTTAAATTAATTAAGATTAAGTACAATGAAAAATGTGGGTCTTCAGTCACACCAACCACACCTCCAGGGCTCAACAAGCATAGGCGGCTAAGAGCTACCATATCGGACCGCACAGAGACAGAACATTTCCGTCATCATGCAAAGTTCAGTGAGCAACCACTAGTGGTATTTCGTCTTGGATGATACAATGCAAACTGCTAGAGTAATTAGCTGTCAGGGTAATTAGCACTTCCTCCCTGGAGAGGGACACAGGGGCCTGATCAGGAGATGTCTCAAGATGACGGGGAGCTGTCCAGGGTTCTGGGCAGATGTAAACGGGTCCGGGTTTCAGGAAGGCTGCAGGGTGGGGGTGACTTGGCCAAGCAGGGAAAAGTTTAGATACTGTGAGACATGCACACAGTTAAACTGGGGGCACAAGCTTGTATGGATGGACAGGTGAAAAATGTGGAGAACACACAGGAGCTGGAGGGAGAGGACCAATAATGCATACAAGAGAGGCAAAATCAACCCCGAGGGGGATGGGCAGAGAAAAGGCGTGTGTGCAAAGTTACCATCACCTGGGACACGAAACAGAGAAAGGAAGAGGTCTGGGCATGTCTACCTCCTGCCCGTGGCACCTTCTGACGGAGATGCCTACCAGGCTGCCGGATGCAGGTATCCCAAGACCATAACTGCAGTTGTTCCTAATAACAGGGGAGCTACGGACCAGCTCCCCTGGAGCCATAGAACCTTTTGTGCACCAATCACTCTAATGTGTAGGAAAAAAGAATAGAAAAATGAGTAACTAATCCTTCTCCTCAGAGATTGGTAATTTCCAAGAGGAAAGAGGCAGAACTCTCAAAGCGATACCACAACACAAAAGTCAACAGAAGGCTAAGGAGATGTGGTGAAGGCGAGGAAAGGAGAAAGAGGGGAGGTTTCATGGAGGATGAGGAACAGCTGGCTTAGGTCTAAAAGGATAGGGGGAGGGGTCTAAGGGTGGATCACTTTTCCCTGCTGATCTCCACTTTTTCTTACCATTATTTAAAAAAATCAAGACAACTTTTCCAAAAGGAGCTAAGAGCTCACCCCATAAACAGAAGTAGGGGAAGCGCCAGGAACCCTGCCTCCCCACAGCTAGGCATCCCCTTTGGTTACAGGGGTGGTGCTTGGTACTAGGGGAGACTGTCCCCTCTGACCTAACACAGGAGAATATGCGTGAGAGCCCTTTGGGAACCACAGGGTACATTAGGATTGTCTGATTCAGGCAGAAGCTTGTAACATATTTTGGAGAAAAGAGTCCTTAAATTAGATGAGAAAATAATTTAGAGGTTACCGTGTATCCATTCTTGACCTCCTCTGATTCATTCTCCACTCTGCAGCTAGGACTTCTTAAAATGCCTATCTGATCAT
Organism: Mirounga leonina; assembly: GCF_011800145.1. NCBI lineage: Eukaryota > Metazoa > Chordata > Mammalia > Carnivora > Phocidae > Mirounga > Mirounga leonina. The sequence continues at coordinate 48,715,898 of NW_023270447.1, read as the reverse complement.
GCCACCTACACCCCATCCCTGCCCTTTGCTTTATTATTTTTTTAAAGATTTTATTTATTTGAGAGAGAGAGAGAGAGATAGTGAGAGGGAGCACAAGCAGGGAGGAGAAGGAGAATGGGGGAGATGTGGGGCTAAATCCTAGGACCCCAGGATCACAACCTGAGCCAAAGGCAGATGCCCAACCAACTGAGCCAACCAGGCGCCCCTGCCCTCTGCTTTAAATTTATCTAAGGCTTCCTATAGGATGAAGCCACAAATCCTTAGCCTGGCAAACCCCAGGAATTACAGGTTTCATAGTAAAAAATGCAAAGTTACCAAAAATAAGCTACGCTGAGCTAGCTGATTCCAGACGGTGAGGACGTTTCCATTTACCCTCACCACCAGCAGAAGTTCACTCTTTCTGAAGTCCTCCTCCCCCGTATGACCACACTTGGGTCATGTGCTCCACCAGCCTGGCACCACACATCACCACACGCATGTACATGCGCGCACACACACACCTGTGCTCATTACAATCCCAGCCACCCTTCTTCATGGCCCATTTTAAAACTACCCACTCAAGGACAGCTTCTCCCCATTCCTTCTACTTATTAACCCACCCACTAAGCCCTGAGAACGCACTAATCTAACAATATAACTCAGCACATGTGAAGTACCAGGTGACCATGGCACAGAGACAGATAAGTAGCCATCAAAACATTTGTGAGCTTACTGGCTCTCCTTCAGAAACTGTCCCAGTGGGGCCCCTGGGTGGCTCAATCCGTTGAGTGTCTGACTCTTGGTATTGGCTAGGGTCATGATCTCAGGGTCCTGGGTTCGAGCCCCAAGCGAATTCTGTGCTCAGTGGGAAGTCGGCTTGAGATTCTCTTTCCATCTCCCTCTGCCCGCCCCCTGCCCCCTAGCTCGTTCACGCTTTGTCTAAAATAAATAGATAAATCTTAAAAAAAAAAAAAAAGGCAAAGAAAAGGAAAGGAACTATTCCAGCATTCAGTCCTACTCCCGGGGATCCTGCCATCCTGACCCTCTCAGCCCACCAAGCCCTTGCCCACCCCTGTGTTCCTCTGGCCCAAACACTCTTCCCTCTCTATACGAGGCTAACTCCAACAACACCTCTAGAACCTGAGTGAGATGGCATTTCTTTGAGGAAGTCTTTGGAGACTAAACAACCCCATCCCCCAGCCAAGTTAGGGACCTCTCTTGTGATCCCATAACACCATGGACATTCCCTCTCCTGGCATTTATCATGCTACTCCGTAACTTCATCTGAGGGCTACAACACTGACTGCAGAAGGGGAATGTGGAGAACACAAAATCTGGAGGCCCAAAGGCCAGGTATAAATTGTCAATGGGCAGGGAAGGTCAGAATCTGGAGACTTAAGATTAACTTGCCTCTGGCTTGGATACCTGGGCCCAGAGAAAGGAGCATCTAATGCACAGCTTCTCAGTGAAAATCTTTGAGACTTCTACCAGAGGAACACAGAGAAGGATAAAAAGAAGGAATCCTAGGGGAGGCAGAGAATGAGAATGGGAACAAACCTTTATGAACCACTTCTCACATGAAGGGCCCTTTGTAACATCATCTTATTTAAATCTTCCCAACAGCCTAGAGAAGTAAAAATGATTCTCCCTTTCTTAGCAATGAGTCACTCTACACTCACTGGTATTAATACAGCTAGAAGGTGGTTTTCAGGTATCAAAATTATGAAATTACGATGCTGTCTCCCATATAAGCAATTCCAAATTTATGATAGAGCAAGTTCCTGATTTTTCTCCAGAGACTGAAATAGATTCCCCAGGGCCTCTCAGCTAGAAAAGTACCAGGACACAAGCCTGTATTTCAGGAACTCCAAGTTGAGCCCTTTCCCCTGTGCCATACATGCGCAAGCAGACTCCCAGAACAGCAGATTCCAGAAGAAGTATGGAAGACTTTTATCCTCAAAGTCTAGTGTGGAGCTGGGACTCACAGCTCACAGCCATTAGACAGAGGAACTGCCCCTCTGAGAGCACGACTCAGTGATCTTCTGGCTTGGCTGCACGGCGGTATCACCTGGGACCACCCAGACCAGGTGAATCCAAGTCCCCGGAGGTGACTTGGTCCAAGCAATGGTAGTTAGGTGTCTATGAAAGTTTAGGTGCAACCAAGCGGTAGGAATCCCTAGACTAAGTCAAACCCTCTCAGGTGAGCAATTACATTAGACTACAAGTTCTCTCTCCTATATATAAGTATTTCTCTAAAAAGAGCCTCAGCTTTCAAGTACAGGATTAATATAGGAAAAGCAACCTCGTGAGAACCCGCACAGCGTCCAGCTGGCCAGCCCTCTGACAGAAGCGTTGCCCCACCCACCAGGGGTGAGGTGTGCTTATTTATTCTCACTTCTCTGGCAGATAAGGATTATAGGGACATGAAAGAGTGTATCGTAAAACATTATTAGTGGGCCCATAGATTTTCATGTAAGGCAGGTTTTTACACATTCCATTTTCCACTGCAACAAGGGAATGCTACATGGCTAATAATAAGGCACAGGCCTTGATTAAATACCAAATCCATAATTCAATAAAGAGGTTGTACTGACATAATCAGCAAAGACGGACCCTTATGAATATCCAAATAAGCCAAAACCTGAAATGCACGAGTCAGCACTCACCCCACAGAAGCGTATTATTTGTAAACTGTGCAAAACATTTTTCTTCCAGGACCCAACTTAAGGAATTTTATAATTAGCAAAGTTTCATTAGTGGAGTAAAGGCATACTGTATTCCAAGGGAAGGCTGGCCAGAAGTCTTAGGATGTTGTTGTGGGAAATTATTCTGTTTCAATTACATAAAGAAAAATATATGCTCTTGGGGCACCTGGGTGGCTCAGTCGTTGGGCCGAGGTCCTGGGATCGAGCCCCACATCGGGGTCCCATGCTCAGCAGGAAGCCTGCTTCTCCCTCTCCCACTCCACCTGCTGTGTTCCCTCTCTCGCTGTCTCTCTCTCTGTCAAATAAATAAATAAAATCTTAAAACAAAAACAAAAACAAAAACATGCACATACCTTAAATGCAGCACATACTCTCTGGGATGCCTCAGACCAAGTTGTTTGTTTCCTAGAGAATCTAGGAAACTGTGAATCTTAAAACTGGTTTTTTGTCTTTTTCCTTTGACCAACAGGAAGTGCAGAATCAACTGTTTAGCACACCAAAGAAATAGGACCTTGTTGCATGATTTTATCTATCATTACCGTGTTTTCATCGTGGTTATCTAAATAACCTTCCTTATAATGTAGGTATCTCTGGAACCACCCCCCCACATCATCTTTGTAAGAAACCAGGGGTTAAAAAACCTAGCATCTTACTTATAAAGCCTCAGATTTTATGTGGCAGGTTGCATATGAATCTGGAAAGTATATGCACCAAAGATATAGATGTGTTCGTGGGCTCCTGGCACAGGATTCTGAAAATTGGGACCTTTCTGGGAAATCTGGGCCACATGGCCACTGTTTAGACTGTATACTTCCTGGGGCCTACATTGTTCTCAGTGCTTTGCTATTTGTATTGCAAGGCTGGAGAGTACCACAGAAACTTCCAAGGAAAATTCAATAGAGAATAAAACCTTTAATTTCTGAATAAAGTTTGTGGGGGTTGCTAGAAGTACAAAACCATATTTGGAAAGGAAAGAAGTCCTCCTTTGTTAACTCAAGTGCATCAGTGGCCACTTCCAAAAACAAACAAACAAACAAACAAAAAACACCATACTTATACAATTGATTATATTTATCTCTGAAGAAATAGATGGGTGTTCTGATCTCTAAGTCAGAGAACACCTTGCCTCCTTAGGTTAAGCAAGTGTTCCTACACCATGTGTGCATACATCAATTCAGTCCATGCAATCGATGCAGAAGTGGTAAAGAATATTGGCAGGAAAATCAATGGAGATAAATTTAGGAGCAAACCCTGAGAGAGAAATCAGAAGAGGGAATAAATATGGGGTCCAAAGAACACGGGCTGTGGAGTTATGTTAGCTTTTGTTCAGATCCCAGTTCCTTGACTACAAACTGTGATTATGAAGACCGGATGCCTCCTCTCTGAGCCCCACTCTCAGTCCTGTTCGGCTGTATAAACTCTGACCCTACACAGCATCAGTGAGGTCACAGACATGAAAGGGCTCTGGAAAGTGGTCAATGAATCGAAGGGACTGTTGTTAGTAAAATTTTGCAGAGAAGAAATCTTTCCATGGGCACTTCTTGAGATTGCAGACGACTAATAGGCATGTGTTAGGGGCAGGTGTACAGCAATTTCAACTCAGCCAGATTTTACTAAGCATCTACTACATCCTGGACACCTAGAAAGAAGCTGGGGATACAGTGATACACCACAGAGATATCCAATAGAGACAGAAATATCAACAGTTCTAAGCAAATAGGCGAAACCCCATGAAAGGGCAAGTCTAAGGTGTCATGGGAACACCAAGAGGTGGCACATTTAACCCCAGCTTGGAAGGTCAGGCAAGACTGTAAGCGTGTGGCACTTATATATGTATAAACATGTTTTTATCCTTAAGTTTTACAAAACTAAGCCTAAAAAAGAGATTAACTTGCTAAAAATTATTTGCCCAATAAACGCTAGAGCTGGGATCAACTCAAAATCTGTCTAGCTCTTTACCAATCAAATGCATTAACCATTTATGCTCTGATTTAGAAATTTTCATCCTGACTCATCACTATATGATAATAGCTCAATGTGTGTAATCTACAGGAGAAAGCAGGGGTGGGGGAAGAAATTATAGATGGTTCTTCAGGGAGAAAAAAAAAAGTGTTCCAGAAAGAATGAAAATAAACAAGACCAGAATTTGGCTCACAAGCTAACTGGAGAGTGTTTCATAATGACCCTGAGAAGAGGCACTGAGAGCTGTCATTTGGAGAGTCTCACACCTCATTTATCTGATGTCATCATCAAAGAAGAGTGTGTGTGTGTGTGTGTGTGTGTGTGTGTGTGCGTGAGAGAGAGAGAGAGAGAGACTCCAGAGAAATAGTCAAAGCCTCAGTGCTTTTATATCACATCAACACTGCTTGTCCTTGCTACTTTCTGGTCTTTGGATTTTTTTTCAATTTTGTTTCTCTCATTACCAAAAACCGTTCTATCAACTTGAGTTAGAATTCTGGGGTCTAGTCTACCACATTAACTCATTACCACTACTTCAGGAGAAATAATCAGAGCTAACATCTGTTGAATCTTTTCTATGTACCAGGTACTTTGCTAAAATAAATCTTAAAATTTTTTCTCACTTAATCTTTGTAATGATGGCATAGTTATTTATTTTCCTTCGGTTTAGAGATCAGCAAATGGGAGTCTCAGAAACAGTGAAGTAACTCGTCCAAGGACTCACAGCTCCGAGGAGGGGTGAAGGATGGGGGACAGAAATTCTGATTGGGCCTGTGGGACTTCCCTTGACCACCCCCCCATGGCCCTCACTATCGCTCATCTGGAAGACGGTTTGTGGTCTCCTAAACATCTGTCTCCCTAGCTCCTCTCCTACCCCTTGCAACCTACTTTTCTCCCATGAGAACTTTGGGGCTGATGCTACAGGAGCTCCATCCTCCAAGTGGTTCAACCACAAGACCTAACAGTTGACATTTGGAAAATCATATAACTGTAATCCTTTATCAACATTTATCAGAGAAAAACAAGAACATGTTGTCCCTCCAATCAAAGTGCTAAAACCTTGGTCGCACAGATCCTTCTTTCCCCAGGGAATGAAGCAACCTAGTTATCTACTCAAATCTTTCTGACCTTCCAAGGCCAAGTCCTGTTAGCCCTTCCTAATCCAAAAATAATTAGTGGATAACAGACCCTGGCTTGTTGAGACAGAGTTATTTGTAAGCAATCTTGTCTGGAGCAAATGGTTTTGCAGGAATCACTAACCCTAATAGATTCTCCCGAACTCTTGCTTTCTCCTGCTTTCCTGAGCTCCCCATCATCTCTGACAGTAAAAGGGCAGGCAGGTCATGATGTTAAGCCTGAAGATACAAAGTCACCACCACACTGTCACTGAGGAGAATGAGGCTCACCCACCAGCCATCTGGAGAGAAGACCGGAGGGATGGGCACAGGCATTCCAAGGAGTAAGCAGAAGAGCAATTAAAAAGACAAGGACACTTTTCCAAAACAGGGGTACCTGGCTGGCTCTCAGAAGTGTTTCAACATTTATTGGCTGAGAATAGCAAAGGGGGAAAAAAAATCTCAACAATAACAAATCACAAAATGGCCCGTGATAGCCTGAGGGATGCCGCAGGATCCTTGGGATCGCATAGCAGCTGATGGTACAGCTGAACAGAATTTAGTGTCAGGGGAGGGATAGGAGCCTGAAGCATAATGTTCAAATCAATGTCCATCCCTGCTCAGTATCTGGAAACAGGAGCAGACCCCAAAAGGGAGACCACTTTAGAGCAGTGGTTCTCAAACCTGATAGAGTGGGCATCAGAATCACCCCGGAGGATTGTTAAGGAACAGAGTGCTGACCCCTTCCCCAGAGTTGCCGGTTCAGCAGGTGTGGCGTGGAGGCCTGAGAATTTCAGTTCCTAACCAATTTCCAGGTGGGGCTGATCTTTACACCACAACTTTACAGAAGAGCAGAAAAGGCAATTAGGGAAGTAGCCAGCATCGACTATAACCAATATCTGCAAAGTGTTTCCCACTCCATAAGGATGGTCTCATTCATTTCTTGAGCACTTAAGTACTATGTTTTATGTTTTAATTGCAGTATAGTTGACCCACAATGTTACACTCATTCCAGGTGTATAATATAGTGATTCCACAACTGTATGCATTAGGTTATGCTCACAAGAGTAGCTACCATCTGTCACCACGCAATGCCATTAAAATACCAGTGACTATATTCCTAATGCCTCAAAGACAGTGATAAAAGGAGAGGCTTTGATGAGAGATGCAAGAGGCAAGAGCAATCCTGTTCTGTGATGGCCAGAGATGGCTCTTTCTCACATGCTGTGTCATTCTTGGAAAAAAACCCTCTTTCTCTTTGGGTGTTTGTTAAGGAAAAAAAAAATTATTTTAGGTGTACCCAATTCCTTCCTCCAATGGAGCCAGCCCCGTGAGCAAATCTCCAAGTCTCAGTGCCAGGTTCAAATTCTCATATCATCTGAAACCCACTGGCCTGGGTGCTGGTGGCAATTGAGAGCCTGTAGAGAATGCATTTTCACGGGCAATGTGGTGGAAGCACATCTCCCAGCCAGTCATCAGGAAACCATGGCACATGGCTACATCCATTGCTGGCCTAGTGACTAGCACTCAAGATGCAACCAATACAGCACCTTAAGGCTTTGCCTACAGACAGATGGCAGGACGAGAGGCTTGTTATCATCCAGGGGCCTATTAGTAACAACAGAAAGTGTAATAACTGCTAGGATCTTAGGTCTTAGCATAACGAATAGAAAATAACTAATGAATAGAAAAAGCCTTTCCAGGTTGTACCTTCAATGGAATGTGGGGAGATAATACACTCTTGCCTGAATTGGGTTTCTCTCTCTCTCTCACTCTCTGAATCATGGTGGTGCTACTATTAACAAACATGTTCCTTCCTGCATCCACCCCACAATGATTCATCAAATGTTTACTGAGTCTAGTAGAAGCCAGGCAATCATCCACTGGGGCAGAAAAGCAGCATAAGATTCTCCATGACCTTCTATTCTCTTTTTCATGCTCTCACCACTTAGAACACTCCTCAACATAAGGTGCCCATTGATACTAACAGTCTGTTTACAGGAAGGAGTCCTGCTTTTGTTCAGTGTCTATTTTTAAAGAACTGTAACATAGTAACAGTAATAAAGAGATCTAATATTCATGGAGCCCTTCAAGTGTGCAAAGCTGAGCACTAAAATGCACCCTCTTATTTATTTCTCTCCAGAGTGAGTTGCCCTTCTACCATCACATTTCCATTTTGCAGTGGAGAAACTAAGGTGTAAAGCAGTTAAGTAACTTGTACAAAACTTACTGCAGGAGGCACTGCAGCCCGGGACCGAAGCCTGTGCTCTCTGAATTCAGAGTCAGGCTGTCACCAGAGCCTGAGCTGCCTTCAGCCACTAGCAAGGTAGAAAGAAGTAGTCTTTAAGTCAGGATATCTCCTAAATGGGCATTGAGCTACAATAAAGGGTTGTTGTGAGGATTTAAAGAGATGCACACATGGAATCCCTACAAGCAACACACAAAAAAACACTTGATAAATGGTGTCTGTTACTAGAAACAATCCAAGTACACAGCTTTGTAGGTGGGCAGTGTGGCTTCACATTTCTATTAGAAGATGATTATGCCAAATCAAATAAGCCGGCCAAAAATAAAAGATTACAAGTGGTGTGAATTCATAGATAAAAAAATTCTAGAAAATGAAAGCTTATCTACAGAGCCAGAAAGCAGATTGGTTGTTATCTGAGGACAGGAAGGAAGGCAGAGGAGTGAGGGATGACAAAGGGACAAAGAAACGTAGGGAAGAAATGGGTGTTTAGTTACCTTGACCGTGGGAATGGTTTCATAGGCATATATGCATGTCAGAATGGATTACACTGTATACTTCAAATATGTGCAATTTATTGCATATCAATTATACCTCACAAAGCTATTTTAAAAGCATTTCTGGCACATGAGTGTGAATTCTCTGTGTAAAAAGGGACCCATTTTATCTGCACTAGTGCAATGCTCCTGTCCTTGTCACAATACCACACCCTGAGCTGGAGCTGACGCTGAGCTCCCATCCCAGCAAACCTCTCTTTCCTCTCTGTTTGTCACGTGGCAGGAGGAGATGACCATGCAGTGATGAAAGGAGCAGGTGGGTATGTGGTGAGTCAGGGAGCCTAGCAAACATTTTTTGATCATTTGATGAAGTCTTGAACAACATAATGAGGACAAGCTTTTGTTAATTAAAGGGCTTTCCATAACTATCAGTCTTAGCCCAACACTAATCTAGACAATTTTGTTTAATTAAGGTAGTTTTTGAACTGTGAGTCATCAGGCATTTTTCAATGGGGTCAACAAAGCTAACTGGCAATGGAGACTCCAGAATATTACAGTTATCACAACAAAGGCAATTGTTCAGATAAATCAGGAACTGAAAATATTTCTGATTTGCAGGCACCTCATAGTAAGGGAGGAATCATTAATCTCCGATAGAGTCCTTTTTGCTTAGGCAAAACACAGCCCCCTTTATGTAGTCTGAAATTTCACTTTCATTTGGTGTTTGAAAGCAGGGAGAAACCATACGTGATAATAACTGATATTCGTAATAAGGCATATGGTAAATTGCTAATACTAATAATCAGTAATTTACTATATGTCAGGCACTTCCTCAGCCCTCCGTAAGAACTGGCTCATTTGATCCATACAACAAACCTACTACTATGTAGACTGCTATCATTATCCCCATTTTAGAGATGAGGATATAGAGGCACAGAAAGCTCAGAAGCTTAACTGAAGTCACACGGCAAAAAGTATCATTTTAACTTTTAACAATAACAGCTACTGTTTTCTTTAACACCTACCATGTGTTAGACTTTTGCCAAGCACTTTATACAATTTCTTTTTAAAAACTGATGTTAAAACCGTAACATGAACTAGGTGTCCTGAAACCTAGGTTCAGCTATCCTCATCTTACAAATGTGGAAACTAAAGCTTTAAAATATTTATTCATCCAGGATCTAACACTGTTAATTACTAGCAGAGCCAGATTTATCTAATTGCAAATGCAGACTACTCTTCAGAGCACATGGTTTTACATCCCCTTTGGATATCTTCCTCAAGTCAGAAAGGTCCACTCTTCAGCCATGGGAGATAGACACACAGACTCCAAAAGGCTGAAGGGAACAAAACACCTGTTTAAATCTACTGTGTATATTTTAGAATCAGTTATTTCTGAAACTCAGGGAAGGAATGTACTCTTACTCACTGGAGATGCTTTGGAAAGCAATAAAGCAGATTAAATTAAACTACGGTTTGAAGGTGATGATTTAGCAAACTGCAGTGGGTGTTAGTAAAAATGAAATAGAAGATCTCTTTGCATATTATCTCCCCAAAGAGTATCACGTAAGAAACATTCTTTGTGCATAAAATAATGAGAATATAGTATGTATAATAAACATAAACTACAATAAATGAAAACTTGCTTTTCCCATAAACTCTGTCTGCCAAACCTACACCAGTAGGTGGAAGGATATTAAAATATGATTTGGAAGAAATGAGAAGGGATGTAAGCAACTTGTAGCAGGCTTGGGTTCATTAACATATCCCTCCTCCCTTGTAGTCTTTCTACTAAATACTAAACATTCACTAACACCAACCATGTTCCAGAGCAAGGGATGTGGAGCTGAAGAAGGGACGCTGGTCTCAGGCACGCACTGTCTAGCAGGGAAGACAGATATGGTCCTAAAGCAAGATAATTCAATAGACTATAGTGAATCCTCTCAAGACCTTCCTACTCTATTTAGAATAAAATCCACAAATGCTGTGCATGGCCCTTAAGGTTCTAAGTTTGAGCTGTATCTCCTACTAGGAACACACCAGGGACATTAAGCCTTCTCTTAGTCCTTCCAAGTAGCCCAAACTCTTTCCCTTTTGCACTCTCTGTTCCCTCTACCTGGAATGTCCTACCCATCCATAGTCTTGCCCAACACACACACACACACACACACACACAGTTAAGCATCCATTTTCCTGGGAGAATGAAGGAAGTGTTCCCAGAGGAAGGGACATTCAGCTGGAATCTGAAGGAGGAGACGAGGCATTTCAAAGTCAAGAGAGAGGAAATGCAAAGGCAAGACAGAAGATCCAGCGGTAGGGGTGCTGACCCATGGAAAAGCAGGCTGTATTAGGGGAAAAGGAGGAAGCACAGGGTGCCAGAGTGGGTGGGGTATGGGAAAAGACAAGAGCATCTGTTGGGCCCAGTTGCCGAGGGTCTGCCAGTCAAGGTCAGTACCCTGTAATGGGCTGTGTGTGCCATGGGAGTCCCCAGATGGGCACTAAGTAGGGCACTGGTCTAATGAACATTTGTTTTGAAAGAAAAAGCCTCTGGCGGCTATGTAGAGACTAGAACTGCCCAGATGAGGACACCGAGACTGGGGCAAGGGGAAGACCTTCCAGGATTACAATTAGTGAGACGGGCCCCTGTCTGGGAACCACCACCACACCCAAGTCCCCACTCACCCCATGGGAGCCTTTGGTTAGCATCCTCATTACCTTGTTAACAAGTCTCTTCTGAAAGGGCATCAAAAAAAGGGTGGAGCTCCTGCACCTTTTAATAATTTCTTCTCTTGGCAAAGTAAAAATTCTAACTCCTAGTGTTTTTTATTTTTTAAAAGATTTTATTTATTTGAGAGAGAGAGAATGAGAGAGAGCGAGTACATGAGAGGGGGGAGGGTCAGAGGGAGAAGCAGACTCCCTGCCAAGCAGGGAGCCCGATGTGGGACTCAATCCCAGGACTCCAGGATCATGACCTGAGCTGAAGGCAGTCGCTTAACCAACTGAGCCACCCAGGCACCCCCCAGTGTTTTTTAAAAGAGGGATAAACAAATGGGTGCCCTTTTAAAAATCCATATATAGGGTACCCTCAGCAAGGAACAGGGCAGCAGAACTGCCTGGTGCTTGAGGTAAGCCACACAGGGGCTGCTCCAGGGAGCTGTACCACCACCTAGAGGGAAGAGGTGCTTTGTCACCTTCTCGTCAAGGCTTGGAGAGAAGCTGCCTCCCTGATGGCTCGGCAGCCACCATTACAGCAAGCCCAGGGAAACATCACTACAGGCATGCCCGTGGTGCATAAGGAAGAGAAGGGTGGTGGGCTATGCATGGGTTGTTTCTTCACTTCTTCTTGGTACAAGAACAACTCTGACTATGGTGAAATCATGGGTTGTTGACAGAGCAACTATGGATGTTTGTGGAATAAAATTGCTGCTATTAAAGATCCAGAAGTGAGAAAAAGAGACAAAGTGATTTGGAGTCAGAAGTCCGAGGCCCAGTTGCAGCTCCATGACCAGCTCCATGACATGTTCTGTGAGCTTAAGTCAAGCATCTCATGTCTCCAAGCCCTCGTTTGCTTGCCTCTCAAATTGGGAAAATGGCCAGTCTTTCACTGGATGGTTTTAAAGAATAAGTGACATAAATGCACTTGAAAAGTGTCTAGCCCAGGACCAAGCAGGGCTAAGGGGTCCAAATTTGCCCAGGCTGCCATCTAGGGTCCCCAAAGGCTCCTCAGGGGAGGTACAGGGTTGTTGGAAGGGAGGTGTGGTCAGGTTGAGCATCAGGGCTCAATGAGTGGAAAACACACAGGAGATTCAAGGGAAGTCCACTAATCTGAAGTTCCCCAGAGAAGGAAAAGAGACATGAGGTGAACCCAACTGTGACTGGCCCTCTAGCAGATTCATCAATCTGTTACTTATTTATTTGTTTGTTTTATGTACCTAGTGTGTGCCATATACTGAAATCAACTCTGAATTCACAGAAGAATCCAGATGGAACCTTGTCTCAAAAAGTTCACAACAGATATTACCCCAAGGCAAGCACCATGTGGTAGGAGAGGAAACAGGAAAGCCTTATTAGCCTGAAAAGCTTAGGAGGGGAACTTTAGGATGGCTTCCTGGAGGAGGTAATGTCTGAGCAGGAGTCCAGCAGGGCTGGAGAGGGCAGAGCGAGGGTAGTGTGCACACTGGATTGCTTTGAGTAGGACCTGGTGGGCAGTGAAGCAGGAGTAAGAATGTGAAGCATCTTCTGGTACATGACCGTGGACACCCTCCTGTAGACGTGAGCAGCCGGCGAAAGGGGTTAAAGCAGGGGAATAACATGATTGCTTCAATTCTCCAAGGACATGAATAACAAATGGGAACCAGAATGAGAAGCCTGGTGTTGTGTCTTGCTCTCTTCTCAATCCCCATATTAATTACCAAACTGAGCTCCATATGAAATCAAAGTCTAAAAACTGGGAAAACGTGAGCACAACCTAAAACTGCAGTTCTAAAATGGGTAGGCATAATAAACCATCGCTTTATTTCCTGAGCCAAAACCTTGGGTTCTCATCCTGCCTCTGCCATTAGCAAGCTGTGTGACCATGGGCAGGTCACCCAAACCTGTGAGCGCACATGCAACTTTTGGGCTGAGCCAAGAGATCTCGGTCTCCCGGTATTCATCACTGTCAGTGCTATAGTTCTAACAGGGCTATGTAAATCAAACCAATATTTTATTTAATCAAGTCATTTTTTCATATTAGATCACCAGAATGACTTTAGGCAAAGAACTCAACCTCTTTCTGAATACTGTCCCCTAGCAGACCTGAGATTACTGGTGTCTATGCCCCTTGCCTCCTTTATTACCTTTAGGTATTTCAGAGCTGTAGTTCTGCTGCACGCTGTCCTGAGGTCAACCTGTTTGCATCAAATAGTGTTGAAGCTGCTAGAAAGCATTCATCCAGGGTGTATTTAGTGAATACATACTATATACTAGGCACTGTTGTAGGCACAGTGGGTAAAAGTCAACATCGCCTCAGCCCTCAGGTAACAGACAATCTAGTCTGTGACGGGGAGGAGAGGAAGCAAACAATGATCAGTCTCCCACAGAAATAAAAATCTAATCTTGGTGCTATGTGTTAATGTGGTGGTTTCCAACACATGCTCTGGAGGCAGGGTGCCTGGGTTTGGATCTAAATCTGCTGCTTCCCCTAGTTGCCTTTGGGTCAAGTGCCTTCTGGGCCTCAGTTTCTTCACAGGGGTGTGGTCAGGACTAATGGAGTTCATATATGCAAAGCTTAGCACTGTGCCTAGAACTTAGTAAGAACTAAAATAAAAGCTAGCTAAAATTTTTATAGTTGCAGTTGCCCAGATTCACAAGTGATTTCACTGGTAATTTTATAAGCTAATGCTTAAAGGTGATGAACAATAAATAGGCAAGGTTGTAGAATAAAAACAACTCCTATTTATACAAAACTTTCCAATTTCCAAAACATCTTCCTACATATTCTCATTGGATCATCAAAACAAACTACCTGAATAGGTGGGCAAGGCAAGAAATTTTTCTTAATGTCTTAACTGATCACAGTGTCCTTAGTACTTCGCCTAGGGCCAAGTACAGAACAGGCAGGCAAGAAATGCTTGCTGAATGAATAACATGGATGAGAGACCTGAGGCAGCACTGACTGTAAGATAGGCACTGTGCTGGATGCATCGCACACACTGAATTCAGATAGCTTAGGTGACTCTCTCAAGGCCACAGAACCACACGAGAACAAGGGCTGGGGTCCTAAACCAAAGCCACTGCTTCTTCTGCAAAGCCACTGAAACCAATGCCGAGCGCCCCCCCACACCCCTTGTTGTCACATTTCTGTAGCTTTGTCAATGAGACCCCCTTCCTGCTTGGCACATGGTAGGCATGAATAAGCACTCATTCATCCACTCATCAAAACACACTCACTATGCGCCTACCATGCTTTCTTGGAGCCTAGGGGTGCGAGCGTGTCTACAGTCTTTGCTGAATGATGGTTTCTATCAACTTGCAAATCCTCCCAGGAGCCACTCCATGAAGACCCAGTGTACCTGATCCCACCATGAAGCAGAGTTTCCTGGATTCTGATAGCAGGACTATCCCAGATCAGAACCCTTTCCCACTTCTGCATGTTGGCTGTCACCTTCAACATCCCAAGTGATCTGGCTCCTGCCTACACCTGCAGACTCACTCTTCACCCTTCTTGAGGACTCTAGCCTTCGCTCAGTGCCTCAAGGGCACATGGCCATCTTCCTGTGGGGTCTTCTCACAAACTCTTTCCTCTCCCAGACCACTCTCCATCCCCTACGTGTGCCCTTCCTTAACCACCTGACTTGCAGTCATTCTTGGTCTCACCCTACATGTCATTTCCCAGGGCAAGTCCACTTTCTTGGACTTTTCCACCTGCATTAGGACCGTCTCATATATCCTCTGAGAATGCACCCTGTGTTTCAGAATTCATGAAAAAGGCATGACAGGACTGTGAGATAAATGGAACTTCATCATGAACAAAACAGACAAAACTCCCTGCCCTCATGGCAACTTCCTTGGCAGAGAAACTAGCATTCTCTCCGAAAACTCTTACCATGATTGTAATGAATTATCTGAATGACCATTAGTGGGCTGTCTTCCACACTTCGTTGGAAGATGCACGAGAATAGGGACTGCCCTTGTGTTTGCCGCTGACTCCAGAGCCTAGCACAGAGCCTGAGACCTGGAAGATACTGGGTAAGTTAGTTCTGTGAAACTTCAGATGAAAGAGGAAGGCATGCATGAATGAATACATGAATGACGGCAGCTGACATTTCCAAAACATCTCCTACAGATTGATTTAAAAACTAGGTTAAGGAAAAGGAAGGCATTCAGGTTGCCACTGTCACAAATTAAAGTAATCCACCATCTTTAAGGAGTCCCTTCAATCTCTGATGCTCGGTACACATATTTCTGCCAAGCAGAGGTATTTCAGAACAAGCCGCAAGGTAGTAATTATCTCCCCCAATATTCCTATAAATAGTTTTAGGCAGCCCTTCACCCATCCTGGTTTCATTACTGGGTTTCTGGGCAGAATTTGAAAGGCAGATTTTTTTTATTTTTTTAAGCCTTGGCAATTTGGAGGCTATAGTTGGCTTATAGAGACTATGCCTGCAGGTGCAAAAAAATACATTTTGCATACACAAAAAAATTACAAGGGGGTCAGGCTGAATCCTTTGAAAATGTGATCTTACATCTTTTTATTTTATTTTCCTGAATTTTTGATGAGGACAGATTTTTGTTGGTGTGCTGCCCATTTTAATAGCACACTGGAATTTGGCAGTTCCACTTGGGAACCCATTGAAATGCAAAGAGAGGCCAGGTCTATAAGTAGGATCCCTTTACCTGCATTCACTGGGGAGGAAGAGCAAATGTAAAGTGGAATTAACCACTGAATTATCAGATGAATCAAGATTAGAAACTGAAGGGGGGTGGTTTCATTGACTGAAATATTAATTCTGAACAGCAGGCTTCAAAAAGAAAAATCTTAGCTACACCCTCCATTTGGGTAAGCACTTTACAGTTTGGAAAAAAAAATTTTTTTATACTCATCCATTATTTCATTTCATCTTCATTGAAGCCCTGCGATGAGGTTATCAGACTGGTACCAATTATCTTTTTTTTTTTCTTAATAAATCAGATCATGTGGGGCGCCTGGGTGGCTCAGTCGTTAAGCGTCTGCCTTCGGCTCAGGTCATGATCCCAGGGTCCTGGGATCGAGCCCGGCATCGGGCTCCCTGCTCTGCGGGAAGCCTGCTTCTCCCTCCCCCGCTCCCCCTGCTGTGTTCCTGCTCTTCCTATCTCTCTCTCTGTCAAATAAGTAAATAAAATCTTTAAAAAAAGAAAATAAAAAAATAAATCAGATCATGTAATTCCCCTCCCTTAGTAAGTTCAGAGACACCCTGCTGCTTTTAAGATGAAGTCCAAAATCCAGGCTCCCCATAGCTATATTTAACCCACCCGCACAGCTCTGTCTTCTGTCATTCACTCATTCCCCAGGCACAGCCCTTGCTTACTAAGATCTTCCAGTACAAAGAGGGCGGTCAGACAATCAGTTCAAGCACCTGCATATTAGGATGGCCCCTACTAGGGGCTCTGGAAGGAAAGGGGGTTTAAGTTGCCATTTGTCTGCGAGGTGGGTGAAATGGGGAGGAGCAGGTTGGGGTGGTACTGCAGGGATGCATTCAGGCACAGGAAACAGTGGCTACAAAGGAGCCCAAGGAAAGAGCCTCATCACCCCAAGCCAGAGCCACACAGAATCACTGCCCCACAACTCTTGACACTTCCAAGATCTGGAAAAATCAAACAGTTCTAGATCTCATCATTCTTTCTCCATGAGATAAATGGTTATTCATCCTGGCAGTCCCCTCTCACTTCCCATTCCCCTCTCCTCTGCTTCTTGGCTAAGCTTTGCATGTGCATCTACCTCTCCCTACTGGACTGTAAGTTCCCTGCAGGCAAGGAAAGCGAAATATGGGACTTGACGGCAAACGTGCACGAGTGAGCCGAGCGGGGACCCGCTGCCTGAGACCATGAGCCAGGGGGCCTTGGTGAGATGGGAACCCATCACCACAGAGACTGGCTATCACCCTGCTGCCCAAGTTCCTGTTCTCAGTGGCACATATGACCGGTGTCAATGGCCAGCCTTTAAGCGAAAGTGACCAAGAATGAACTGACCAGTGGGGTCTTTGTACAACTTCCATTTGACAGCTAATAAAGGCCCCTCGAGGGATTCATCCGTGGCAGAGCTCACGGTTTTCAGTGGCCTTTGCAATTGTATACACGGTCTCTGTTCCAACCCAAGCCCACATCTGAGTTTTTCATCTCTGTGTTTCAATGCTTGTTTGTTTGAAGGACATTATGCAACCTGTTCTGGTTCTGGACAATTGGTATAGACCGGGAGACATGCCTTGCTAGATTTGGCTTGACTTCTTAGAGCAGTGCTTTTAAAAATATATATATATATATTTTTTCCAAATGAAATAGCACTTGGAAACACAAAAGTCTAAAAAATGGTAAAACACAGTTAAAGAGAAGTAGGGGGCACTGGGTGCCATTGACTCGGGCTCCCTCTTGACCTCCTGATTCCTGAGGCACCTCCACAGACCTAAGGAATGAAAACACTTGTTCCACAGAAGAAGAAATAAAAACACCAGCCTAGAGACACGCCTCGTGTTGCTATCAGCTGGTCTACGAGATTAGCCTGACCTGGATGGAACATTAAGGGGAAAGACCTAGACTTGGAGTCACCAGAGTTTGATTCTTGACCTGGGCACTTCTTTGACCACATGATCAAAGGGAAGCCGTCTCAGCTTCCTAAAGCCTCAGTTTCCGTGTAAAAAATAATAATAATAAATTATAAAAATAAAGCCTCAGTTTCCTCCTATGTATGGTGCAGGTCAATAAAGGCTTTGCTGGAATTGTCCTGTAGATCAGGAAAGATGGAGATATTCGTGGAATAGGCAGGCAGCAAATAAAAGCTGAATTAGCATCTGTGATTAAGGTCAAACATGCTACTTATTCTTGCCATGAGCTTTTTACCGAAGTAGATTTTCATTCATTGCGATCAAATCCACGCCAAGAAGGCTTTGGAAAATGGCAGTAATTCTTCAATCCCCACCCCAATTAAAATACAAATGGCAACACTAATTTTAAAGAGCATTCCATGCAGAGAAAAGAAGATGGTTGAAACAATTTCTCATATGAGCGTCTCACCTTTTGAAAATAAGGCTGCTTAGTGGGAAATTAAAGCCCGCCCATTTGAGGGTGTTAATGGAATGTCAGAGAAAGAAGCCCCTCTCTGAAGGCATCAGGACCCTTTGTGTATTCTCTTATTACTACGGCATCCCTCCATCACTGTGAAGCATGGCGGGGGGAGGGGGATGTTCCCTACACCAAACACAAAGGAGAATTTGTGCCACCATCTAACGAGAGGCAGAGTCCCTAAAAAGCAAAAGCTTCCAGAAAATTGGGTTACCTGGCAGTCTACCTCAATACCAATTGATTGGATCAGCCTGATGTCCCTCACTGTACTCTCCAACAATGATTTTTTTGTGCACCTTCATTGTTGTAGGCATTGAGAACAGAGCAGAGAACAAAAGCGGCACGATCCCCGCTCCTCCTAGACTGAGTCAAGGGGCAAGCAGGGAGTGGGGTAGGAAGGTTCTCCCCTCATTGCGCACGTCCATATGCTATCTCGTCTAAAGTTCACAGCTCCCCAGAAGCTAGGTGTTACGCCTCTGGCCTTACAGATGTGAACCCTGAGCCTTGAAAGAGGCAGAGTCCCTTGCTCAAGGTCAGCGGCTGACCTGAGACCGCCTGACCTCAAAGCCAATGTGTTTCCACCAGGCTTGCGTCTCGCGCAAGCTAGCTTAACAAACCTAATTTCATTAATATGTACGATGTCTCCAAGTACATCCAAACAGTACAGACCAAATGACTGTGCAAAGAGAAATTAGTGGCTCTACATTTAGAAACCACATGTCTTTATTGGCACTTCTCTTTCTCTCTCTTAATGCTCTCTCCAATACCAATTCACTTTATTCTTTTCAATGAGCATTTATCCAATTTAAAGTCAATGAAAAATAATGTACATTTTTCAGCAAATTTACATTAAGCACTGCAAAAGTGCTTATGTGCTATTTAGCGCTGATGGCGCTGGAGCATGGAACCCATTTGAATATGTCTTTAATTGAAGTCCAAAGGGGTTAGCAGGAAGCTGGTTTTGTTCTATAATTTCGGTAACTAAGAGCTTGTTAGAAAGGCTTTGGGTGAGAGCAGGGGGAGGAGGCAGGGAGAGGGAAAAGAAGAGATGTTTAGCTAAGGGAACCAGAGGCAAAGCAGCAGGAGATACTCTCTTCCATCAGCACCCTCTCTCCAGCCTGGAGGATGAAATGGTCCCTCCGTCTACGCAGAGAGCAGCCAGGCTTGGTAGTCAAAAGATCTGGGCTCTATTTCCAGCTCCACAGATTCCTAACTCTGGCTGCCTCATCAGTAAGATCTGTGACATGGGAACAGTCTAAAATTCTATGAGAAAAGGCAGAGACTTCAACACCAACGTGCCTATTTTTACCACTCCTTTGTATTTAAGTTAAAATTTCAGCCCCCAGGCCGGTCTCTTCCCATTTGCTCTTCCTCTGGCAAAACAAATTGCTGACACTGTGTGCCAGGCTATGTGGCTCCTGGTTCTTTCTTTTCCTCAAAACACGGTGTTGAGGCTCAGATCTGACTTTCACACTATTTGTCTTGCTTCTGAAGCCCTGGTCCTTGTGGTTCTTCCGCTGGGCTGTGACTACAGCTCCAAACGGAGACCCAAGCAAGGGGCTCTATCAAAAGGGAAATGTGTAGGTATTTTCAAAAGTCAGAAAGCCTGTCCTCTGGCCCTGCTGAGTCTCCTGGGTCAGATACGGGCACTGCAACAACTAAGTGGCATTCTGTGTGTAAGATATCTGACACACACTGGGTTTTCTAATGATAGCCATACTTACTAGTTTTTTAAAGAATCATTTATTTATGAGGGAGAGAGAGTGCACGCATACGTGTGAGCAGGGGTAGGGACAGAGGGAGAAGGGAAATCTGAAGCAGGCTCCATGCCCAGTGCAGAGCCTGACTCGGCTACATCCCACGACCCTGAGATCATGACCTCAGCCGAAACCCAAGAGTCAAACGCCCAACCAACTGAGCCACCCAGGCACCCAGCCATACTCATTTTTATTAACAAATGCTATCTGCTCCAGATATCATAGAAATGTAGATCATAAAAGTTTGGGCTAGGGGTGTCTGGGTAGCCCAGTTGTTAAGCATCTGCCTTTGGCTCAGGTCATGATCCCAGGGTCCTGGGATCAAGCCCCACATCAGGTGCCCTGCTCTGCGGGAAGCCTGCTTCTCCCTCTCCCACTCCCCCTACTTGTGTTCCCTCTCTCGCTGTGTCTCTCTCTGTTAAATAAATAAATAAATAAATAAATAAATAAATAAATAAATAAATAAATAAATAAATAAAATCTTTAGGAAAAAAGTTTGGGCTCTTCAGTTCATGAGTTGTCCCCAGAGGAAAAGCAGAAATAACTTTTATATCCATTTATAAACATAATTTGATGAATTATTTTATAGCCTCTCTCTTTCCGGATGGAGCTTAACTTGCATTTGCTAGACATTTAGCTAAGGGAACCAGAGGCAAAGCAGCAGGAGATACTCTGTTCCATCAGCACCCTCTCTCCAGCAAAGAGAGAGGAAGGCTTTGGGATTTGGGAGGGATTTACGTACTTATGTCTTAAAGGGGTTGGTTCCTAAAAGTTTAATAAAACCACAGTCTGAAGCACATTGATGGCTGTTGTCAGGTCATGTGCAAAGTGTCTACAAAGGTGAAAGACCTTGAGATGGGCATATGACCTTCCTGGAAACCAAGCTGGGAAAACACTCCTTGTCTTACTTTGAGTTGTCCTCACGCAGACCCTGAAATGAGAATTCTAAAGCAAGTAAGTGACGGGGGAGATACAGGAAGCCCTGTCAGGGGAGTGAGGAAGTGATCGAAGAAACGGAAGGTAGCCGATGAAAAGGCATTAAACTAAAATGCCAAAAATAGAAAACAGTATAAACACAGAACCTCAGAATGATCCCACCCAAAGGGTGAAGGAGCTGGGCTACTTATACACTAACTCCCAGAGTCACTGGTCCCAGTGCGCTGGCTCCCAAGAGATGTCAAAAACCCTGAGCAGCAGAATGGCCTTCCTCCGTTCCACAGAAATCCGCACAGAAATGCAGCTCTGGGTGGCTGGCACTGGAACGGCACTGAATGACAGATATGGTTGGGCCCTGGCAGTCTGTACCCCTTCCTCATGAGGCTGCCTGTCTAGATGCCATGGACCACACTGTTCCCTTAGCCAGGAACAACAATCCTCTTGATGTTCTCACCTGCCTACCCCTTCTTATCCTGCAGGAGCCATCTCCTTAGGCATCCGTCCTCTAACACCACTTATTGATAGCATTATACTAAAACCACTGGTATCTCAATCATCTCTGGAGTGGAAGCATCCAAAATAGAGTCCGGCCCATGAGAAACACTCAGCACGTTTGTTAGAATAATGTGTCCACTCTTACCTGAGTGCTCTTTAAAGGCACATACTGTGACAAGTGATTTCACTGCATTTCCTTTTTCTAGTTTTCATGATATCCCTACTTATTAATTTTCATCCCCATTCTATAAATGGGGACACTGAGGCCCAGATGAGTCAAGAGCTAAAGACAGAGAGCTCAAATGTGGCAAGAGAGAGATTCAGATCCAGGGCTGTTTGATTCTAAAGCCATGTCCTTACCTAGGCAGGACTGAAACTCAGCAAGCTCAAGGGTTATAGAGGGTACGTTCAGCAAGGATATAAGAAATTCTGAGTCCACCTTAGGCTTTGGAGAGAAATGCAGTGTCACAGGGTGTTGCTGGGGCCATACAGCAAAAACAATTCAGCCGCTAGGTCCTCCCTTGAGAAGGTGAGCTCCAGATGGCAAAGCCCTCTGAGACTCCCCCCTCTGATGCCCAGCACATCACAAAGGGCCTGGCAGAGGGCTAACTGAACAGAGCAAGCGGAGTAAGTGACAAGGACATAAATGGCAGAATGAACCAAGGGGAGGTCCAGGATGAGAGTTCGGAGGGATTCTGCATGGAAGTGGCATTATTGAACTCAGTGTCTCTGGACTGTGTTTTTATTCACTGGGCCAGCATTTACTGAAGATCAGCATTTTTAAGCAATACTCAGAAAGCCCAACCCAAATCATATGCTGTAAAGACACTGGGTCTTCTTTCTGTTTAAACACACGCTCTCCCTCTGCTGTAAAGATGGTCAAATGAACTGGGGGAAGTTCGTACTTGGCACTGAAGCTGGGTGGGTATTAGCGGTCGTAAAAGCTTCTACCGACAACTGTCCCTCCACTGCAGGGTGTGCTTGTTGCTGTCAATAATGCCCTTTTCCTAAGCACAAGGGAAGATGGATGCCTGGCGGCCAGGTTCAATTCCACTTCACACCTTTGTTTTGCGAGCTAAGGGGACCACCCTGTAATATAACTCACATCTCCCCTCACTGAGCTGAACAGATCTGACAGCTAACATTTTGCTGCTTTATTTGACCTTAATCTGCTCTTGAACTTTGACTACTGTTACTGGATAACCAGCCACTGCAAAGTGGGAGAAACCGACGTGTGTGATGCATAGTCCACAACACTAGGGAGAAACCAATGTGGATAATGCCTAGATCACGACACTACTGCTCTCTTACCGTTCTTTAATTCAACGGCTCTCAGTTGTTCCTCTGCTCTGGTCTTTACACCTCTACCTTCCCCTTGCACATACCAGGCACTCTCTCAACCCACCTGGTCTACTGGAATGTAAGCATAACATAATTTCATAGGAAAAACTATTTATAGGATTACAGAAAAGCCTCATTGCTAGGACTAAAGAGACCTAAATTGAAATCTCCGTTTAGCTTCTTGTAAATGGTGTGATCTTAGCTGAATAACTTAACCTCCTTAAGCCTTGGTTTCCTCATTAAGAGAACTGAGATAATAATGTCTAACTTCTAGGATTACTGTGAAGATTAAATGGAAACATAGAAAAAACTATCTGAACCAGTGCTTAAAAACTCGACCTATGGTAGCTGCTCTCATTAGCACCAGTATTAATATTAATAAGCATCGTGTTGCTAGAGTCATTATTGTGTAATTTAAAGACATAGCACATAGCACCATTAATATTTGAGAGAACAGTCTACGGTTATGATATTAGAACATAACCAAAACCATACTTGAAAAGGACAATAGGATAGGACAGTCATCTGATATTTTTTCTGCCATAAAACTCTTAAGAATGGACTATTGCACTAGATAATGATAAAACTCTAAGTAATAAATAGAACATTCCCGACTGCGTCCTGTAGGTGAAGTGAGCAGGAGCTTGCTGATCCCACTTGTTGGGGTGAGGGTGGGAAGCCAGAGATTGAGGGATAGTGATTTCTTAGTAAGTGTTATAAAAGCCTCATGTCTACTGGGTCTCATGGGTGATACACCAAAGGCTTCGTTTGTCAACTTGCTGTCTCAAAAAATAGTCTGCATTTTGAAGAACACTATAAGAATATATACCCAAACACAGGCACACACACATACACACATACATATGAAAGTTCATCTCAAACCAAAGGCGAATCACTATTTGATGAAAACACCATGTGGTTGCAATCAAATTCACTGGCTTTCAAAAGGACGGCAAAGGAGAGCGTGAAACCGAATAAAGGAAACCTCATTCTAAACACAGTCGGGAGGCCAGAAGGGAGCGCTCTCACCACTAATAGACCCCAACAGGAATAAAGGTACTTTGAGTTCCAAGGGGAAGAAGCCTACTTTACCACCCCAGCAGGAGGAAGATTTTTCGCCTTGCCCAGCAACAGCCCGGCCAATGAGATCATCACAACTCAACCAATGAAAAGCCACTATACTTTGGACTTCTGGTTTAGTCCAATGGACTTTTTGTTTATAAAAGCCTCTCCCACCTCCCCCTTTTCCTCAAAAAAATCCTCTCCTTTGTTCTCCAGACTTGCCTATGGTTTTGCCCTAGCTCCTGTGTCTCAAGTTGCAAGTCTCTGCTCTTCCCACATAAACCCATTTTGCTGATAAAATAACTGGTTATTTTATTTTTAAGGCTAACAAGGGAGTATGTGTATTTCAACAAGTACTAAGTCTAATTACCAATAAAAAGTACTTAAAATTTTAAAAAAAATGGGGCCAAAGGAAATCCTTTTAACTGTCTGTGCATGTATATGAATACATGAATATACAAATGACAGATTTGACTACCAACCCATTAAAGTTAAAACATCAATCTTCATCATATCAATTTCATAATATTAGACTCTGCCACTCTAATCTGGTATTGATAAGAATGAACAAGGCCTGGAATTTTACACCTGGGTGCATTTCATTTTGTTTCTCTTCAGTGACAGAATTCAATATGACACAGCTCAGCGTGACAGCATCAGGCTGGGACTGTCACCTTAGGGGCTTATACATCTTTAAAATTCTCACAAAAGTGAAATTGACTGACAGTGAAGCAAAATGACGCTTTTAACTTGAGTTGGAAGATCAGAAAAGTCAATGAAAACACTCAGAGTTTTTTTTAGGCTCTTCAGTGAGGGATCTTTTGGAGAAAAAAGCTGCAGCCTTCCAAGTGCTGTGCTGTGCTGAAAACTGGGGGGACCCTGAGGACTGTCCTGAGGGAGACCCTGCACAGAGGCCAGGGTGTTATGAGAGGTGGCAGTGACAAGGCAACCAGCTAAAAAGGAACTTTGTTTCTCTCCTCGTTGCATCAGATATAACATGATGTACAGGGAAGAGTGAGAGGCTGTATTCAAATCCCTGCTCCCACCTTACACGCAGGTGACACCAAGGCATCACTATCTCTTTAGTCACCTGCAAATTAGGGTTACACAAAGACTTGCTTCAAAGTGTGATGGAAACGTCAAATCAACAATGTTGTATGTGGCCCTCCAATCCTCCCTCCCATCCTCCCGCAGGCTCTGCTGGTCAGTGTGCTCTCCTCTCTGCACTCAGCCCCTGGCCTGGGGCCCTAAGCCAAGCCTGCTTCCAGGTCAGGAGGGCCCATCTAGATCCAGGAGTGGACCCTGGTGGTGGCGAACCTAGATAGGGTGCATCAGTGGCTCCTAGGGGATATGATGCATGTAGAGCTCCAAGCTGATAGAGATGAAGGTCTGCAGGCACCAGAGAGCATCCACAGTCTGGGAAGGCTCCAGCATGGCCCATACCTCAAAGGCCATGATACAATACACCAGTTTGGATGCATCTACTTCCAGCACCATCTGGGGAGACTACAAGATCCATGTCAGCAGGGATGTCATCCATACCAGCGACTCCATGGAGGAACCCAGAGATCCAGCTCTGGTTCTAGAGTAGTGAGTTGGTAGCCTGGGCAGATGAGGGCCACCATAACAGCATCTACCCAGCCTGAGCACTCGGGCAGCTCCAGTGTCCACCCAGGACCAACTGCCTCTGTTGACAGGCGCTGGAGCACGTGCTCTGTCCATCCATTCCAAATCACTTCCCAGCCTACCTTCCACCCTACCCCAGCCCAGAGGGATTTGAGCCATCAACTTTACTAGCCTTTCAGTATCCTAAGCCAGCAAGAAATCGGACCAAATCATTTCTGTACCCAAGTGCCAGACAACCTGAGGGGTGTCTCCCAAAGTATGAAGTGTGATCTCCCTTTCTCCAACGTGGGGGTGGGGGCATTAAAATTCACTCTGCTGTGCATGGATGTGGAACACTCATGACGACTTCTGCCATCTCTGAGCAGCAAGCCATTTGAGAATAAAAATGAAGTTTCCTATCTCCAAAAAAATGTATGTGAAAACGAAATTCTAAGGGTTATATAAGGTTATGATTTTATCATGTGTATATTTATGCAGTTTTTTTTTTTTCATTGTGATCATGACCATTAGTACAAGGAGTCCTCCACCCAGGCTGTCCCAGAGAAGATACATGAAATAATTTGAAGGGCAAGTAAGATTTGGTGGTTTGCTTTCCTAAATTAATATTCTCTGCGTGACAGCATCCTGCATCCCACCATAAAACCACATAGCTGGAGGGATGCCTAGTCTATCCTCTTGTTTTACTGATGACCAGACGCTCAGTGAAGGGAACTAAGTGGTCCAAGTTCAGGGGGCGGTAGGCAGGGGTTGAATAATGACCATAAATGATTATGATATAAAAACTAAAACATAATTACTGGTAATATTAGCATGTACACACCACTTTGTTACTTATTACAAAGCACAGCCATATGGACTCTTTTTGATTTTTATCTTCTATGAGAGAGGGAGGGTATTATTATTACTTCCATTTTATTTTATTAAAAATTTATTTGAGAGAGAGGGAGATCATGAGCAGGAGGGGCAGAGGGAGAGAGAATCTCAAGCAGACTCTACACTGAGTAGGGAGCCTGAAACAGGGCTCGCTCTCATGACCCTGAGATCAGGACCTGAGCTGAAATCAAGAGTCAGATGCTTAACTGACTGAGCCACGAGGGCACCCCTGTTACTTCCATTTTAACAAGAGGAATCCAGCATTCAACAAAGAGTGATGATCTTCCCAAGGTTCAGTGGCTAATCAGTGGCAGAGTTTGAACTCAAGGCTGGATCCGACCTCAATCTCAGATCACCTTCTGTCAGCCTGCACTGAGTATTAAGGCACAGAGAAGGTAACCCTGGGGCCCAGAGGATCTGCCCACTGAAATGTGCCAGGAGGGGGTTATCACAACTTGGAGAATGAGAGGGCAGGAGGGGCAGCAGATGGGAGATGAGTCGAAGCTTGAGCTGCCAAGGGCCTGGGATGGATGACTTAGGGCAGCACTGTCCAAAAGAAATAGAAAGTGAGCTGGAGATGGAATCTGAAATTTTCTTGTAGCCACATTTAAAAAGGTAAAAAGAAACAGGTGGACTTTTACAAATCATTTAATTTAACCTGGCGTATCCAAAGTAGTATGATTTCAACACATGATCAATATAAAAAATTATCAGTGAGGTATTTCACATTTTTATTGTTGTTGTAAGGTGTGGAAATCTGGTGTATAGTTTACATTTATAGCACGTCTCCATTTCGACTAGCCACACATCAGGTGCTTAATAGCTGCCTGTGGCTAGTGGCCACCATACTGGTCAGTGTAGATACAGAGGTGAGGTAGGGGTCACGAAAGACAGGGTCTTGACCTCTGGGCTCCGGGCAGGTCCAAAAGGAGGAGGAACAAGAAAAACACTGTTGCACTAGTACACTTTCCTCCTCCTTCCATCCTTCTCTCCTTAGGTAAAAAGTAAGAGAGGAAGCAGGAAGCACTTAACCTATAGAACAAGGCTTAGGTGGCATTGCCTTCCAGGCAGGTAAGCTCTTTCAGACCCTGTTGCTTCACTTACAAGATGAGGTGGTTCCACTAACCCAGACTTTCAAGACTTCACCAATTATTTTTTCTTTTGCTTATTGTGATGGTTCATTTTATGTATCAACTTGACTGGGACACAGGGTACTGAGGTATCTGGTTAAACATTATTTCTAGGTGTGTCTGTTAGGATGTTTCTGGAAGAGATTAGACTTTCAGTCAGTAGCCTGAATAAAGCAGATTGCCCTCTGGAATACAGGTGGGTCTCATCCAGTCCAAGGACAGCCTGAATAGAGCAAAATTGTGGACGAAGGCATTCTCTCTCTTTTCTCTGCCTGTTTGAGTTAGGACATTGGTCTTCTGCCCTTGGACTGGGGCTTATAGCATGAGCACTCCTGGTTCTTAGGCCTTTGGACTTGGACTTGTGTGACACCACCAGCTTTCCTGGGACTCCAGCTTACAGATCGTGGGACTTCTCAGACTCTCTAAGCCCATGAGCTAATTCCTTATAAACCCTCCTCTCCCTCTCTCCCTCCCTCCCTCCCTCTCTCATACACACACACACCTTATTTACATATATCTCTGATCCTCCTTCTCCATAAACTTCCACCATCCACTGAGCAAGGACTAGTGCTGGGCCCTGGGGGCTCAGAGTGACCAGTCCCTGCCCTCAATAGCTACAGTGTAGTGGGGGAAAGAGGTGTGCAAAAAGGTAAGTGTAACGCAGAGGAACACAAAGTATAATGGAGTCCCCTAGGAGAGAGTGGTCCAGAACCTCTGACTCCCCTTTGGTTGGAGGGAGATCAGAAAGGGCTTGATAGAGGAGAGATTCCATCTGTCATGCTGCACTTACTAAGTCATCATTTCTTTTCCCAGTTTTCTTCACCAGGGCAAGCAAGAACCATCCAGGGTGGCCATGGGGAGCTGATAAATTCCACTCCAAAGCAAAGAAGACTAAGGAGAGAGCATGATTTCTGTTTCGGCTCAGAACAATAAAACAAAAACAAAGCGTGGTGAAAATGTGAAAATCGCTTTGAGGATTCATTATATTTGCGCATCACGGGAAATGCGGGATTTCAGGCTGGGAGACAATGAAGTAAATAATCACTTGAGTATCACTGATGTCTCAGGACCCTGTAACAGGCTCTTCCCCACGCAGATCTGCCCTGCAAGGGTCCATTTAGCCCACCGAGACTATTAAGTTTGGGGTCTGATCCTGAGCTGCGGGCTCATGGCTTCCCACACTGTGATGGATGCATAATATTAACTTGATGTGAAAAATGCAGGGAAAAAGCAATGTTTTCCAAATCAGATGAAAAGTAAAGGCAATCAGGGAAGAATCTTCAAGTAGAGGCTTAATAAAAACAAAGAACCATTTGTTCCCCATGGGGACTTGCTAGAACAAACCAACTGTTTCCATATTTGACAATGTCCTCAGAATGTGGGCGAAAAGGAAACAAAAGCACCTCCCAAGACCCCCAGCCTTAGCCTTGACCTTGGTAGCTTCACCTGCACACTCTGCACCCTGAATCATGTCCAGTACCAGCTTCCTAGGGCCAGAAACTCTCTCAGTGCACAGTCTTTGAAGTTTGGAAAAATGTCTTTGTGTTGGCCCATGAATTCTGCGTTCAAGCGCTCTTTATAGAAATCTATCAAATCCCCATTAATCCAGTGTCTAGTCAGCTCTGACGGTCTCTAATCAGGGTTCTATCACCTTTCTGAGAAGGTCATCCCACTCCTGATGGAAACACAATGATCACTGAAAGTTAAAAACAATTGCCTCCTTCCTTCTCTAGTATTCATCCCAACTGGACCCAGGCAGACACTTGGTTTCTTCCCTCCTTTCTTTTTTCTGCCCAAATTCAGACTGGTACTGGGAAGTGTCCATGTAATTCAGAAAATCCCGTTTTGGACAAGGCCAAGCCCAAACTGGCAGCTGTCTGCGAAAAGGGCCGGTGGGTGAAATACTCTCCCTTATTTGCAATGAGCATGTCCACAAAAGGCTCTGAGACCCCTCTGGGATCTGAAGTGCAGGGCCGATCTGATCTGAAAACCAGTAAGTCAGATCAGAACTGGGAGATGGAAAGGAACTAATCAGAATTAATTCCAGAAACAGATGTCCTTGACCCATTCTTAGCATTTTATATACTCCCACTGCTGTCTGCATGGGGAGCTGGGACCCTTAGAGAGGCAAGGGGAGGAACAATGACCTTTAAAAATCTAATACGCGGGCTTAGCTTTTATTCTTCAGTTTACCTGCTGTGTGACCTTGGGAAGTTTCCTTACCCTTTCTGATCCTTGCAGATTCTTCACCTATAAAATAGAATGAATGTTCCTTCTCTGTGGGATTGCTGCAAGGATTACATATATGTAAGGTCTCCAGCACAGTGTCTAGAGCATACCAGGGAGTCAAGAAATGTAGCACCTTTATACAATTATATAATATTCTAATTCCACCATTATTATTCATTTAAGTTATGGCATTATGCCATGCCCCACAAGGGACCCAAAGAGTTAGGGGTGTGTCTTAGATCTCCTAGGATGGAGTTATTTTCAAATATTCTCTTTAGTTTCCCTAGAAGTAAAACATGCTCTTGCTAGATGACACATGGCCACTTTGGGTCCTGGATGGATTGTCACCATGGGCTTAGACAAACAAACAAGGTCCCTGGCCTCTAAGGATTTTCAGTCTAGTTTGGGGGAAAAGGCATACTCAGAAATACCTATAATAAAGTACAAGATAATAAGATACAGTGAGTATGTTTATAATCAGCCCTTTTATTTGTATACCACTTCATAGATGACAAGGTACTTTCATACACATTTCCCAGCAAGATAACCTTGTAAAACATTTTATTGTCCTCATTTTTACGTATGAGGAAACAGGGAATCAGAAATGTTTTGGAGACTGCCCACAGACCAAGAATACTTGACATACAGCAGGGCTGGGGTTTTTACTTGTATGTTCTTCATTCTAAAACTAGCGTTTCTTCTGATTGCCTCCTTAGAGAGGCTGTGGTAGAAATTCAGGCTGTGTAAACTTCATTCATTCATTCAACAGATATTTATGGGCTACTCAGGGCCTTTGTGTCTGGCATTATGCTGAGACTCCCTACTCCACCACCACCTGAACACCTGGATCTTGGGTGGGTTTGCCTCTGTTTCGTGGCTTATAAAACTGGCCTTCTCAGGCTGGCATGGATAACCCCTACCAGCAGAATATCTAAGAAAGAAAACTAGCCTGCAGGAAGGAAGACATCACTTCCAGTTTCCTCCTGAAATACTTATTATTTCCTTCATAATGCTTAAATGACCCAGTATCCTAAAGGCTTATTAAAGCTCCTGGAAGATAGGAATATTAAAATCTGTTTTTTAAGTTCTATGCAGAAGTGCATTAAGGAGTCTGATCTTCACTCTAGTACTACTTGCTCAACCTCATGAAGCCTGTGGAAAAGTCCACGTGCCAGAAGGGACCAGGCAAAACCAAGCAGTGGATGGATGATGCACAGGCCCTGTATGGCATGTCCCTACTGATTCAACACGACCCTGAGCTGACTCCCATTTGTGTTGCCATAGACTTAACAGGAACCCTAAAAGAGAACACGAAGAAATGCCCTGAAAGCACAGAAACCCAGCACTGAAACACAAAACAGCCAGGTAAGAGGAGCAGGTGACAGGGAGAGACCGCAGACGCTATTTGGCAAACCTTCAGCTTCCTTTCATGGAATCACAGAAGGTGCAAGCTGGAAATCCTGTTTTACTCTTCCTGATAAAAATGATTCACCTCAAGTCACAGATCGGATGGTGTCACTGTCTTGTTCGGGCACAGTGATGCCTCAGGCTGAGGAATAAAATGATTGCACTGAAACTCTTCTAAGTTCTCATCACATCTACCACCCCCAGCCTCCGATACCCAGCTACGCCTCCTTCTACAGCTTATATTCAAGCTGCAAGAGTCTCATCACCCTACATCCATTATTCACTCATCCAAACATGGGTACTAAGGTATCCGACGCAGCCAGGCACTGGGGGTGAAAACACAAATAATGAACCTTGGCCCCTAGGAGCTGAGTCTAGCAAGGGAGACTATAATTACAGACATGTGACAGCATGATCCCATGCTCTAGATGCAGAGGAGGGTTTCCTGAAGAGTAGTCTGAGCTGTATCTGGAGAGTCGATCACGGTATTCACCAATGGGACAAGACTGGGGAAAGGCACCGAGGGCAGAGGGCACAGAGTGGGCAAAGGCACACAGGAGAAAGAGCGCTCCCTAGTTTTGCATTGTCTGGTTTAAACGCCCGCATCTACCTGCAACACGCACTTTGCTACATCGGCCGCTTAAAACCCTACCCCTTCTGTAAAGCCCTGGTCAGATAACATTGCTTATAAGTCAGCTTTTGTGTTTATTATCCTAGGTGGAGTCATCTTTTCCTTCCTTTTTGCTTCCATAACCTCCATTTTAGCACATTCCACAGCCTGCTCTGTGTTCACGGTGACTACAAAACAAAGAAAATGAGTCGTGAAGAGAGGTGGGTGCGAACATGGGGGGTAGGAGGGGAAGGGCTGTCTTCACAAAGCAGCCCTGGAGGAGATAAGAGGTGCCTGAGTCTTTGCCCTCCTTGCCCTCTCGGGGTGACAGCGGCAGAGATGCAGGGAGGGCCTTATCGAACTGGATCAGAGACGTTTGCTCTGGCCTGGAACTGTACAGTCAAAAAAACTGTAAAGTAAAGCTCTGTGTGCTGGGGAGAGGTCCTGACAAAAAAATTCCTGGCCAGTGAATAAGCTAAGGGAATCATGCTAAACTTTGTTTTCTATGGCACTGATGTAAGTAAGGGTCGGCGCCTCTAGAGGAGACAGTGATTGGAAGCTAGTACGTCAAACAGTTTCAGATTTGGGACTTTAATGGATCAGTGAAATTCTGATAGATAAACAAATAACTAAACTCACAGGGACCACAACTGGGTTGCTATCTTTATACTTGACCAATCAAGAATATTTTAAAAATATATATCCACTATCATCGTCATTTCTTAAAAGAAAGGCATTTAATTAATTAATTAATTAATTAATTAATTAATTTTTGAAAGATTTTATTTATTTTTTAGAGAGCGAGCGAGAGAGAAACAGCATGAGAGGGGCAAGGCTCAGAGGGAGAAGCCACCCAGGACCCTGGGATCATGACCTGAGCCGAAGGCAGACGCTTAACCATCTGAGCCACCCAGGCGCCCAAGAAAGGCATTTCAACACGAAAATACAGAAGGATCACCTCAAAATTAAAATAGAGCCTTTACATTCAATCAATGTGGCTTTATAAACCCCACAATATTTTTCTCATTTCAAATTAGACCAGTTCAGGTTAGGCAAACCGGTCTTCTAAAACTTCTTTATTTGGAGTAATGTCCCATGTGTCTCCAATACCGTATGTGGCCAACCTGTCCTCAGGTGACCCCCCCACAATGAGTCATGCCCTGTATCATTTCCTCCCCTCTGAGTGCCAGCAGGTCCTGGGATTTGCTTCTAGTCAACAGAATATGGCAAAGGTGATGGTTTGGCCACCTACTCCCATGACTATACAAATTCTCTGCCTCCATCTATGCAGACTGAAGGTAGGCTCTCCTGCTGGACTTGAGGAGGGACGCTGCCATGGAGTGAGGGGACCACATGGCAGGAAGCAGCAGGGGCTCCAGGAGTTGAGTGCAGCCCCCGGATGACAGTCAGCGAGACAACGGGAACCTCAGTCCTCCGACCACAGGAACTACACTCTACCAGTGACCACCTACGCTTGCAGAGGAACTCGGGCTCCAGAAAGGACCACAGTCTGGCCAACGCCTTGTAACTTGTGAGACCCCAAGAAGAGGACTCAGATAAACTGAGGCCAGACTTCTGACCCACGGAAAGTGTGAGATCATCAGTGTACTGTGTCAAGCCACTAAGCGTGTGGTCATTTGTGATGCAGCCATAGCTAAGTAATGCACCACGCCATGAGCTTCTTGAGGGGAAGATCTCAGAGGGCCTAGAATGGCTGTCTGCACATATATATGCTAGGGAAGAAACACTCCAGACTGAACTGGACCCGCCCTGCTTTAAGGCTGTCAGGAAAAACTTTTTCAGGCTGCCAAACCCAGGAAAGCATGCAGCTGGAGCTATGACATGGTCCTCTCCATGGATCCAAAAGTTCTCTTGAGGGGTTCCTTTGGGCTGCAGTCACAGTGCTAATCCTTCTCTCGAAAGCCAGGAGGATCTTTCAGGGACACGAGTGTAACAGCATGCACAGATTGGGTGTCCTGAGCTATAAAAATCCCCAGTGGGGCGGGGAGGGGTGAGGCCTGACGTGGGGATGGATGGTAACCATTATAACCAGGACTGATGACTGCACAACATACAGATTTCCCAAAAGCTTTCCCACCCTTCCTGGAGTGTGACCCTTTTTTGGCAATCTCCTGATACCAGGTATTAGTAGTAGTGTATATCCACTGAACAGCCAGGGAAACTGAAGTTTCGGGAAGCTGCAAGACGTGCCCAAGGTCACTTGCTCAGTAATAGAAGAGATACTTCTTTTACCCAATTGAGTGATATTTTCAGAAAATCATGATGCTCTGGAATCAGACTGTCCAGTACACATGGGGCTTGAATCCTCAATTTATGGAAATCCTAAATCTCCATGTCCTGCCCCCCGGAGCTAATAAGTGAGGTAAGACCTTTGAGGATGACAGCACAAAGATAGGAATCTGTGCTTTCTGGAGAATCGCACCGTCCTTACTTTGGCCTTGAGAAACAGAGACACCATCTGTGGTCAATTTTCCCAGAGAGGGATACACAAAAAGCACGTATCTTTTCCTACCTGCTGCATGACCCTCTGCTTCATATTGAAAGGACAGAAATGGTCTACCCTAAAATGGGTGGTGGTTAAACTTCGATTTTTGTTTTACACATTATTTTTCCTAGTTCCTTTCACATCAATTCCTGTTTATTTTTCTTTGCCCAAAGTGACCGTTTGGGAGAAACAGGCCAGGAACTAGCATTTACTTATTGCCTTCCAAGGGCCAAGCCCCTCTTAGGCCCTTTACAATGTTTTCTCATTAATCCTTGCAAAAATTCGGTAAGAAAAGTATTATTACTGTTGTTGTTCCTTTTTCTTTTCTTTTCTAGCTGAAGAAAGAAAGGGTGAAGGGGTGAAGGATGTTGCCTGTGATGACCCAGCAAAGCTGTGCATGAGAATCAGGTACACAGGACACCTTGGTCTATCTGCTTCCTCTTCTTTCCGTCCTCCTTCCAAATACATGACAAATCTCTGCCACCAGGGATAGAAAATTCTGGTCCTATGCTACGGAACATCGATGTAGTGAACAATATCAAAGTCCCAGGTGTTGTGACGGAGAGAAACAGGGACAGTGTTAGTGTGGAGAAGGTCACTGATACCGAGCTGTCAGGGCGAGCCTGGCTGAGCTCAGTCCTCCGGGAGAGTGGGGCACAGGGCCCAGTGAGCTTCCGGTGACACAGTCCAGAAGCAGGTGAGCCGAGTAGGCTGGGTGCACCGCCAGCTCCGTGACTGGCATGCCTGGGGTGCAGAATGTGAATGAAGGACTGGCAGAGATCCATCCAGAGAGGAGGCCCCAGGCGGGGGAACCTGGTATGCCATTCTAAGCAACCTGGACTTCATCCACCGCAGCCCGGGCTCACACAGTCTATTTCTCTAGAGACTGACAGAGGGAAGGCGTTCCTCTGGGCAACCTGTCCTCAGAGGTGTATATATAATTCAGCTCACTGCCCTGCACACTTGTAACTCTATTCCCTGTTTTCCCCCTTAAGAAGTGAGAGAATCGTATCATGGCAGTTAACGAGAGGAATAATCCTATCTCCAGTCTGACTTCTCTTTTTAGAAGAATTTACAACTGATTATATTTTCTTATTAACAGCAGTGACTTGTACATAAGCCAGGTCACACCTGAGTCCACACAGAGCTGCCCCAAACCAGACACTTCCTAGGGCATTAAGGCAGGTGCCTGGCTTCCCTGTGGAGCCTTGCCGAGTTACTCCTAGCAGGCTAAAATCTCCCGGTCCGGCCTCTGAATGCTCCTGCAGGAGAAGATCCCCAGAAGAATGCAGAACTCTTCACGTAACTCTCCTGTGCCACAGAAATGTCTCTCCTGCTTCAGCTGGCGAGAAACCAAAGGCAGGTGCTGTTCAGAGCACAATCAGTGCAGTCATTTGTTGGAGAAGTAAAGGGAGAAGCGACCAAGGGGCCACGGGAATAAACACCATCCAGGACAGCGGAGGTTTCCAAAAGCACATTCCGTGACCACCTCCAGAATGGATATTTTTTTTTTTAATTTTATTTATTCATTTGAGAGAGAGAGAGAGAGAGAGAATAAGAGAGAGCACGAGCAGTGTGAGGGGCTAAGAGAGAGGGAGAAGCAGACTCCCTGCTGAGCAGGGAGCCCTATGTGGGGCTCCATCCCAGGACCCCAGGATCATGACCTGAGCCAAAGACAGACGCTTAACCAACTCCCAGGTACCCTGAGGATTGATTTTATTTTTAAAAGAGAGAAGAAAATAGCTGAAAGTGAAGACTTCAAAATAGTAGGCATTATGGAAGAGGGTGTTTGGCGTGCTGACTGCAAGGCTTCTGTCCACAATTACAGGATCTGCCAGGACCATGTGGCCCACATCCGTCTCCGGAAGTTGGAAACTTGGTTTGCTGGCTTAGACATGGACAGTGGGTCACTGCAGTCCCAGGTCTGTTCCTCTTCGAGCTACGAGTGACCAGACTAGAGCCCTGTCTCTGGTCTGTCTGCTCAGCAGAGCTAGGCATTCATTCAGCAGACAGAGGCAACGGTCCATGAGGGCGTCCACCTCCTTGTGAGCAGTGTGGATGGAAGCCAAGCCCGTCCCAGGACATGTTGCCTCAGCAGGCACCGGGCAGGGGCAGGTTGACGCTGCAGGAGCACCTGTGCTATGGGGGAGCTAAAGGAACCACGTGGAGAGATCTTCAGTGGATTCTGCAGGGCGACCCTCCTTAGCAGTCAACACACAGGCTCTTCAGGAGGCTCTCTGGGCTTCACTCGGTCACCATGCCCATCACACCGCACCACCGGGCAGGGCTGGAATTAGTCCTAGTACTACAGCCCTTGGGGTGGGTGAACCATGATCAACACACTTCCCTCCACCTTCCCCACCACGCTTCCTCAGGTTAGGCAGTGTTAATACTGTGCAAAGAACTGGCTTTGGAGTTAGAAAAACCTGGGCTCAGGGCACTTGTGTGGCTCAGTCGGTTAAGCGTCTGCCTTCGGCTCAGGTCGTGATCCCAGGGTCCTGGGATGGAGCCCCATATTGCACTCCCTGCTCAGTGAGGAGTCTGCTTCTCCCTCTCCCTCTGCTGCTCCCCCTGCTTGTGTGCTCTCACTCTCTCCGTCAAATAAATAAATAAATAAATAAATAAATAAATAAATAAATAAATAAAATATTTTTAAAAAGAAAGAAAGGAAAAAAGAAAAGCCTGGGTTCAGTTCCTGGTTCTACCCCTTATTAGCATGTGGCTTAGCTCAATTACTTTTCTCCGATTCTTGTAATACTGCCTTCTTTCCACGCACTCCAAGGCTCCCTACATTGCGCTTAGAACATTTTACTGTTTTTGCCAGCTTGTGATTATCCCCAAACAGACTGAAAGTTCCATACGAGGCAGGCACCACCCCAGGCTTACTCCCAGTCTTATCCCCAGGGCCTGCCTAATACAGTGCCTGCAACTAGCAGCAATTCAACAAGCTTATGCAGACCAGTACTGAATCACTACCCCCAGGGATGGCTATGGAGTGTGGAAAGAACTTGGCCATGGTTTGAGCCTTTAAAAAAAGCTGTTCCTCTTACTCTGGCCCCTCCTCTTCCCTGGTGACCTCCTGAGCTCTGCTGCCATCCTTGATGATAGTCCAGCACGTGCAACTTATCAACCCCTCTGTTTGGAGAATAGGGCCAGCCTATTTCCCAATCCCCCTTTTGGCATCAGTGGAGGGCTTGCTTCAAAAGGGTGAACCACTCTGAGTCAAGACGCTGCCAGCTAACTAGTCAGTCCTACTCCCGTGTCCCCCTCAACACCACCCAGCAGCCAGGGCTGCCCTGGTCATCAGCACCAGCCTGAGTCACATCAGGGTCCTCTATTCCTCTGGACCGCATCTCCCCTCAGGGCGTGTCTGGAGCTCAATCACTTCCCCGGGTCCCATTTAACATCATCACTGTGGCATAATAAAAAATATATATTTGGTTTTTATCCCCAGTTCCTGGCACAGAATTCAAAATCCCTTGGAATTCCCTAAGTGATAGTATTCCATTATGCTGACCAGGTGATTCCTGTACGGCCTTGAGACAGGACGGGGCTGGTCACCCCAAAGGCAAAGCATATGAGTAGAGGACTGGAGCTTTCAGCTGGGCCCCCTGGCCTCTGGGGAGATGGGTTCAATCATGTGGCCATCGATGTCATCAATCATGCTTGTGTAATGAAGCCTCAGTGAAAACTGGGAACAGTGAGGTTCAGGGAGACTCCTGGTTGATGAACATATTGACGTACTGACTCCACAGGGATGGAAGCTCCTGTACCCTCCCATCTGCCATCTTGCTGCCCTATGTGATCTCTTCATCTGGCTGTTCATTGGGATCCTTTATAATAAAAAGACAATCACAGGTATGCTGCTCTCCTGAGTTCTGTGATGTGTTCTAGCAAATTCTGAACCTGAGGGGTCATGGGAACCCCTAAAACTGTAGTCAGCCAGTCCGAAGTGTGGATTGCCTGGGGATACCTGGGGTCTGAAGTGGGGGCCAACTTGTGGAACTGAGCCCTTCCCTTGTGGCATCTGTGCTAATGGGACAGTTAGGGTCAGAAATGAATTGACCCAGTTGGTGTCGGAGAGCAGAACTGGTATTGAAATGTAATCACAGATTCCCCCCTTGCCCACCAATCCTTACCACCAAGGATACAGCACACCCCTCACAACTGGCCTGCTCAGTTCTGTCCAACCAAACCTTCCTGAACAGCCAGGCACACCAGCAGGTGGGAGGCATGCAGGACATAGATGTATCAGCCACAGTTCCTGCCCCCAAGGAGCTTATGACCTAGGCTAGAAATGACAACAGATAATTTCAATGTAAATAAAGTCATAGGGTTGGGGTAGAAGGGCGTGTAACTAACGATAGAGATGGGGCTACAGAGATGAGTTCCTAAAGAGCACAGCTACCAAAATGGGCTAAAGACCTTGGCAGACACGTCACTAAAGAAGATAGACAGATGGCAAATGCGCACAGGAAAAGATGCTCTACGTATGTCGTCGGGGAAATGCAAATTAAACAACAATGAGATACTACTACACAACCACTAGAATGCCCCAGATCTGGAACACTGACAACACCAAATGCTGGCAAAGACGTGGAACAACAGGCACCCTCATTCACTGCTGGTGGGGACACAAAATGCACGGCCACTTTGGAAAACAGTTTGAAGGTTTCTCACAAAACTAAACATACTCTTCCCGTCTGATCCAGCAACCTCCCAAAGGAGTTGAAAATTCATGTCCACACAAAAAACCTACACATGGATGTTTATATCACTTTATTCAAAATTGCCAGAACGTGGCATCAACCATGATGTCCTTCAGTAGGTGAACGGACGAATAAACTGTGGTATATCCAAGTCATTGAATGTTATTCAGTTAAAAGGCAATGAACCTTAAATGCATAGGACTCAGTGGAAGAAGCCAGTCTGAAAGGCCACACAGTGTCTGATTCCAATCATATAGCAGTCAGGAAAAGGCAAAGCTATGGAGACAACAAAAAGATCAGTGTGTGTCCAGGGTATGTGTGGGGGGGCAGGGGAGAGATGAACAGGCAGAGGAAGGGATTTTTACAGTGAAAATACCTTCCATGATATTATAAAAATGTATGTATTTCATACATTTGCCTAGACCCACAGAATGTGCAAGACCAAGAGTGAACCCTAAGGTAAACTATGGCCTTTGGGTGATGTGTCAAAACAGGTTCATCTTTGGTAAAAATGTACCATGTCGGTGAGTGACGCTGATAATGGAAGAGGTCATGCATGTGTGGATAAAAGGGGGTATGTGGAAAATCTCTGTACTTTTCTCTCAGTTTGGTTGCAAACCTAAAACTGCTCCAAAGAAATAAAGTCTTTAAAATAAAAAGCACAGCTGAGTGAGAGCAAATTCTCGAGGGTCCGGATGCAAATCAATCCTCTCTGAAAAGCACAATTCATTAACATTTATAAAAAGATCAATGTGGAGGGAATGATGGTTTTTTTGTTTTAGTTTTTCTTTTTACAAGAGGAATTTTCAGAAGATTCCTGGGTCAAGCTCCACCATACCTTATTAATATAATGTACAAGACTACTGACATGTCATCTAATATTGATCAATTCTTAGTCCTCATCTTACCCTCAGGCCAGCAGCAATGGACACATTTGGTCACTCCCACCTCCTGGAAACCCCTCTCCTCTTGGCCTCTCACTCTCCTGGATTTCTGAGCCCTCAGGGGCCTAAACGGTCTCCTTCACATCTCCCCAACTTCTAAATATTGAGATGCCCCACAGCTCAGACCTCGAAACTCTCCTCTACTCCACCCAAACTCATTACATAGGTCCTCTCCTCTATGCTAATGGCCTCTCATGGAATCTCCTTGACAAAGTCTCTCAAATCCCCATCTGCAGCAGATACCAGTCTCCTGAACTCCACGTTCCTTTATCCAGCTGCCGACTCCACAACTACACTTGGCATCTACTCTTCATTTCAAACTTAACGTCCCAACTAGCACTTCCCCAACCTTTGTTTCCTTCAGTGTCATCCATCTCAGCAAATGGCAACTCCAACTGTCCTAGCTTCTCAGCCCCAGATCCTTGGAGACATTCTCAACTGCTCTTCCTCTCATGCACCAAAGCCAAACTCCTAATAAACTCCGCAGGCTCTATCTTTAAAATCCATGTGGAACTGAATTGTTTCTCAACCCCTCCACTGCTCCAGCTCTGTTCTAGGTCATATTCATCTCCCTCACTGTTTCCTTGTTTCCATGCACACTCCCTCATCTCAAATGATTCTCAACAGAGCCACCGGGACAAGCCTCTGGAAAACCAAGCCAATCTTGTTACTCAAGGGTGGTAAGATTATGTCAATGTTTACTAGGGAGCGAACAGGCTTCAAAAGGTTAAGTAAACAGTCACACCACCAGTAAGTATAGGTGGTAGAGCAAGAATGATTTAACCCCAACTGCTGTTAAATCCAAAGCCCATACTCTTAATCAGAACCCTACTGCCAAGAAACCATCCCATGCTTTAAATGCAAAACACATTTACATCCTAAGCCTTGGCTTAGGAATTGAAATATACCACTTCACCCAGACAAGATTTCAAAGTGTAGTATAGATTCAATCATCCATTCACTCAGCAAATACTGTTAGAATGTAGGACATGCCTGGCACTGGTCTAGACCCAGTGATTCAGCAATAAACACAAATGAGGGTCATCACAAGAGCATATGGTCTAATGAGGGAGACACACAACAAAATAGGCAATGGACAGTGGTAATAAGCTATAAATAGTAATAAAGCTGGGTAAAGAGATGGGGAGCCAGAGAAAGCAACTACGCAAAGCAGCAGACATAAGGGTGTTCTTAATGCACTGAAGCAGAAGCAAGACACCATCTCTGCCCAAGCAGAGTAACTGAGGGCTGAGCGGTGGGAGGGAATGTCACGTCTCACAGTGAATGGCTGGGTCAGAAGCATTACTTATCGCCTGCCATGTACCCTGGAACAGAAGCGGCAGAAATTCTTCTTGTTCCTGATGCATTAAAGGGAATGCTTCTAACTTTTCATCCTATTAACAAAGTGTCTATAATAATGCCTGGCTCACAGTGCACGCTCCTATCTCAATATCTGGGGTATAATATTTGCCCTCTGTTCTTCGAAACAGTCTTCACTATTCTGGGCCATCTGCATTCTGATATAAATTTTGGAATCTGTCAAACTGCACACAAACGCACCCACACATGTTAGGATTTTGTTCTGGATTGCGCTGAATCTACTATATCATCTGCAAAAACGGTAACAATAATATTTATAAAGTAACCAAGAAAAGATCTGTATATAGAATACACAGAGAAATACATGTGTCAGTAAGAAAAAGGAAAAGCACTCAAAAAATAGGGCAAAGGATATGAGCCTGAAACCTAGAAGAGAACACCCGAATAGCCAATAAACATATGAAAATAACTTAACCTAGAATGTACTCAGGCAAATGCAAATTAAAACAAAGATGAGGAATCATTCTATACCAACCAGATTGGCAAAAACTAAAAGTCTAACAGGACTAAATGATTTAATTATTGCTTTTAATATGGAGCACAGAAAAATCTCATATCCTGCTGGTGGGTATATAAATTGGAAAACCCCACTATAAAGTATAATTTGGCAATTATCTACTAAAACTGAAGATGCATAGCAGTAAGATCCAACAATCTGGTCCTGGATATTCTACCTTGCAACAGTCTCTCACATGAGGCCAAAGGGATAGATAAAGGAAGAGTTATATAAGATTTTTGGTTACAGCCCCATATTGTAAACTACCTAAATGCTCATCATAAGAAGACTGGGTAAATAAATATTGTTATATTCATTCAACTAAATACTAAGTAGCCATTAAAATGAATAAATTAGAGCTACTTATATCAACATGGATAAATCTCAAAAAAAATGTTGAGCCAAAAGTAAAGAGATATGTTCATATTCAATGTGAATGTATTTTTGTAAAGTTTTAAAAAAACATGTATTACCTCAAGGACATTTTGCTTCAGATGTATAATATGCAGTAAGAGTTTAAAGACCCTCTAAAAATTGTTTAACACCAAACTCAAAATACCAATTTCCACTTAGAGAAGGATGGAATGGGTTCAAGCAGGAATACCACAGGGGGCTTTACTGGTGTCTATAATATTTTAATTCTTAAAGAAAGAAATATAAAGTTAATAATGAAAAAACATTAAGCTTTGCTGAAACTGGGTAGTGGGTATAGTGAGGTCTATCATATTATTCTTTATATTTACCTATATGCTTAAAATAGTCATAATTTAAAAAGCAACGATAAAACATCAGGATGGTTTTGCTGGGCTGTAAGTGAGACTTTTTCAACATTTTGGTGGCCATCTGTAGAACTATATAAATCTTCCCAAAGTTAAGTTTCTGCTCCCTCGTATGAGTCAACACACTGCATTACTCTCATTGTCAGAAGAGGTGAATTTGCCTTTTTTCCACGTGAGGTCACTCTAACTTAAACAGAAATCTTTCTTTTGGCCTCTACTGGAAATGAAGGGGCCTGACTGGATGCCCCAAACCTGTCTCCCTAATCACCAGTAGGGAAATTTGTCAGAGACTGACTACAGTTTGAGTTAGGCACATTCCCAACATCCTTATTTGGTCTTTGTAATTGAGACTTGTTTATTGAAGTGTACGTATCCCCTTCCTAACACAGGAAACACACAGGACCATTGCAGAGCATTCTGTACCTCAGTTCTGAACTCAACGAACACCCAAGTAATCTTTCTCGTGATTATGGATGATCTCCCTAGCAACCTCAACTTGGGCTCTTTCACTCTCCTTCTGACAGTGTCTATATTATCTTTATTTGCAAGCTAACCATTACTCTGTAAATGTGTAAGCTATGACTCAGACACCGCTTTAACTATTTGTTTTGTTTTCAATATTGGAGATTTGGGTGGGGAGGGAGTAAAAATTTTCCCTAAAGATTACAACTACCAACTCTTCAGAAAAAACATAAAACAGCAGCTCCTGATGTTAAATGAATTAAATAGCATCAAAGATATCAAGTGTACTTACCCGATCTTCAGAAAGAATGTCATCTGATAAGGAAATACGATCATTAAAATTAAATAATTATACAGAAATGAACGAACATCTTTTCCAATATTCTAATTTGGATTTGCAGCTAACAAACTCAACCACACTAGTTCTCTTTTCTATATAAAGAGATTTCTG
This sequence comes from Mirounga leonina, assembly GCF_011800145.1. NCBI lineage: Eukaryota > Metazoa > Chordata > Mammalia > Carnivora > Phocidae > Mirounga > Mirounga leonina. Next base: position 48,672,410 of record NW_023270447.1, on the reverse strand, counting down.
GAGGCAACATAATATTCTCCTAAAGAACATGAGCTTTGAAGCCAGACAGAAGGAACCAGGTTCAAGTCCAACTCTGCAAATTATTAACTGGTGACCTTGTGGAAGTTACTCAAGTTCTCTAAAGCCCAGTTTCCTCTTTTATCAAATGGGGATAATAAAAGTGTTATGGGATAATAAAATGTATGTTATGGGAATCTGTGGAGACTTAACTAAGATGATGAATGGAAGTGCTTAGAAAAATGTCTGTCACATAATAAACATGAATTAATAATTATGAGTATTATTCTTAGCTGCCATAAATATTAGCTATTATTGTCATCACTTGACACATATAATTGACACATGTGAGACCTTGTTGCTATTTTCAATGGATCATCAACAGTCCCTGATTCCTATAACTCAAATATGGAATTAAAACTTCCAGAAGGAAAGCCCAAACAATAAAATACAAAATATTAGAGAACATTTTCCTCCCCCAAGTTGGGTTAGCCGAGACATCTTCAAAATGTTTGAGCTGGAGTCCAAGGTATGCCTTCCCTGACTCTTTAAGAATGGTTCATGTATTTCTGATACAGATTTACCATACTGTCAGGTATTATTTCCTTTACTGCTCTTTCGATTCAGCTGTGAGCTCCACAGGAGAGGAAACTGTCTTTCATGTCTGTATCCCTACATCAAGCACAGTGCCTACCGAACTGGGCGCTCAATGAATATGTAATGATTGACTAGGAATGAGAAAGAAACTAAACAAGTACTTACTGATTACCTGCTGTGTCCCAGACACAGAGCTAGGCACCTTATATAGCACTTAATTCAGCCCTCATAATAACACTATGAAGTAGGTGCTGTTATTAACCATGGATTAAAGAGGAGAAAAGAAGACTCAGAGAAAGAAGTAATTCAATATGAACAGTACATACATTATGTAGTAATATCACATAGTAAATGAATGATGGCACTAGCTTTCGAATTCACTTTGTTCTAATTGTATTTTTTTTTTAAAGATTTATTTATGTATTTCAGAGGGTGTGGGTAAGGACAGAGGGAGCGGGCAGGGACAGAGAAAGAGGGTAGGGACAGAGGGAGAGGGAGAGAGAGCATTTCTAGCACACTCCCCACTGAGCACGGAGCTTGACACGGGGCTCGATCTCACGACCCTATACCATGATTTGAGCCAAAATCAAGAGTCAGATGTTTGACTGAGCCACCCAGGAGCCCCCACTTTGTTCTAACTTTAAAACCCTTTTTCTCTCTACTCATCTTTATCACCCACCTTATAGAATGAATTCTAGTTGGGGAAAATCGGCAGTTTTAGGGTGATATATGTGATCCCAAAAGCAAAGCATCTGTTTCTGACCCATCCAGCCTCCTCCCTGACATCAGATATCAAGCCTCCATGTCTTTGCTACTTTTCCCGAGTCTCTCACCCCTTGGCTCTGTGCACCACCTGCCTAAGTCTGCAGAGTTGCTCTAATTAACTTGAAATGACCTCCCCAGATTTCAACCCTTTAGCAGCTTGAACCTGAGGTATGAAGGAAATCTCTGGATTCTGAGCTCTCAGCACACTTGGTGGCCACTGCCAACCACACTCCATCAGACATGTAATTCACAGACCGGCCTATACCCCAGGTTTTTACGTAACACGCAAGAGTGATAATGAGACTAACTGTCTAAGGGTGTGATGCGCCCAAGAGCAACAAATCCATTATCACTCCCACACCACTACAGCTGATACATTTTCCAAAGGCAGTGTATCAGCCGCCTTTTTTTTTTTTTTTTTGCATAAACCCCATCAAAATGGGCATAAAAGACAAAAACAAACATGGTAAGGAGCTCTTCGTTAGCCTCATCAACATTAGTTTATTCATTCAGTCAGGCATTTATTCAACAAATATTTATATATAATATCACATATATTTATATATATAATATTTATTATATATTATTGTACTAAATAATAAATATATGCCACTGCTACCTGCCGAGCTCTGTGCGAGGCGACGGGTTACAACAGTGAACAAGACAGATGGTTTTCCCGCCCCATGAAGCTTACATTCTTAATATATTGTTTGAGCTCTAACAGATAGAATGTACCTTAGAAATTACCTAAACACACTCTCCCAGTTTTAGGGAGGAAAGTGAGACCCAGAAGTCAAACAGCCCGTAAATGGCACTTTCTCTGCCATTCCCAATCAAAATCTCTTTCCAATACACCAGATGGTGCCCATCTGATGAGCAACATGTGAGCTGACATTTATTAGGCGCCATGAAAGCAGGGACATTTCAAATGGCTTGGCATTCAAAGGATGGACTTGTGTTTTTTTGCTGTTGTTTTGTTTTGTTTTAAAGCCCTCAATTCCACTGTCAGCAGCTCCACCGGAAGCAGTGGAAACTAATTTGACAGTGTAGTGCAATTTCTTTGGAAAGACAGCAGGAGCCATATAAATTTTTTAGACTGGGACTGTCATTAGCATGACCATGTCCAGTAAAAATGTTCAGCAGGCAGCCAATGCTTCTGAGGAATTTCCCTTGCCTTCCTTTGCCTCCCTGAAGGTTTTCAGGGCACAATACGTTACTAGTAGGACGGTGTGGGCTGTCTGGAGAAAGGCGAACGGGTTTTAAAAATAAAGCAGAGTCGGAAAACAGAGAGACACTCGCACCCGCTCCTGAGACGAGAAAGAAAAACCGTGTGCCGACGCTCAAAGTTGGGATCCCACGTGCGTTAGCGTGCTCCTCCTCCACGCTGCCTTTCATCTGCCTTTCTCCGGCAGCTCTGCCCACTCAGGGAGGGCTCACCCTGCTCAGCAAAGCGGCTTCGAGTCTCTGCTCCTGTTCTTCACCAACATTTGAAACCTGCTGCTGTCAAGTGAGTGGCAATGCCTCCTCCACGGACGAAGGCAGAGAAACCACATACCTGGATGTGAGCGGGGAGGTAGGGCACCGGGGAGCTGATTCACAGCTTTGGGAGTGCTGTCAGATGTGACAAATGCAGGGCTCACTGCCGACCACCAAAATGGGGTGATGTAGTTAGGAGGACGGTAGGGATGCATGTTCAATAATGACTCCAAGGTCAGTGGTAGTGTAGCAGAAAGAGTAAAGGCCCGGCAATCCACTGCAAGGATGGATATAGCCTACCATAGGTCCCAGGCCTCGTTGTGGGCACTCACAAGATACAAGAACACCCCTGGCTCAAGAAACTCACAGTCTCATGCGGTCACTCTAGAGGCGTGTACATCAGAAGCATCTATAACGCTTTTAAATATATAGTTACTCAGGATCACCCAAGATCACTGGGATCAGGACCTGAGAATCCCCATTTTAGCAAGTTCCGCAGGTAATTCCAATGTGCACTCATGCCTAAGCACCATGGTCTACGGATGAAGAGCAACAGCCCTCGCTACCTACTCTGATCCTGACTCTCACCTGTTCCAGGGCCTTGAGCGTGTTATTTAACCTACGGAGCCTCAGTTTTCCTACTCACACAATGAGAACAAATAAGATGGTACATTTTTTACGTGCTTCCTAAATGTCAGGAATTGTGCTAAGTGTTGTGGTTATTTTTTTTACCTAGTCCATAAAATAACCTTGTCAGGTAGGTGCTATTAACCTGTGCAAACTAACATAAAGCATGTGTATTTGTTTTCTCTTGCGGTGCAACAAGTTACTGCGAATTCGGCAGCTGAACACCATGCTGTTGATGATCTCACGGCTCTGTGCTTATAAGTCCTGGCAGGCTCAATGGGCTTCTCTGCTCGGGGTCTCACCAGGCCAAGATCAAGGGGCTGGCCAGCTCCGCTCTCATCCAGGGGCTCTGGGGAGAGTCCGCTTCCTGGTGCATTCGGGTTGTCGGCAAAATTCAGTTTTGTGGTTGCAATTATCAGTGGGGGCTGCTCACCACGCCTAGAGGCTGCTCAGATCCCCTCTACGGGGGCCCTTCATCTTCAAGCCACAATGGCACCAGGAATCTTCCTTGCTCCGAATCTCTCTGACTTCTTCTGCCATCAGGTGGAGAACTCTCTCAGCTTTTCAGGGCTTATGTGATTCCATTAAGCCCACCTGGGTAATCTCCCTTCTTAATGTAAACTGTGAGTATAACATAACGTAATCACTGATGTGGGGCCTCATCATATTCACAGATTTTGGGGATTACAGCATAACATCTTTTGGGGCCCACTTTAGAAATTCTGCCTAGCATAGAGTTATAGCCAACAGAATGAGTACAAAGAGTTTCAGAGTCTTAGTTGTGATATGAGACTCCCACTCTGCCATTATTTCCTGTTTATCTCTAGGCAAGTTACTTAACCTCTCTGGGCCTCACCAGCATCATAAGTCAAAGGGAGGACATTATTATCTAGTTTACTAGGTATGAGGATTTACAGAAGTCACACCTATAAAACTAGCCAAGATAATGTGTGCTATGTAGTCCGTGCTCAGAAGCGGACAGTAGGGTCTGAAAACAAAAGATGCCATTTTGTGGTAAGGATCACATCTACATATGGGGGATTGTGTTGGGGATTAAATACGAACAAGAACCTAACGGGCCTCGAAGAGATCTTGGCCCACAGAAGGTGCCTGATGTACATTAGCTCCTTTCTTCCTGGAGTTTATGGGTTAAATGGTGGTGTGTCATCTCACTTAAACACCACCACATCCAGATCAGGTAGATGAGTTATTATTACCTGTGTCTTACAGGTAACGGAGTTTCAAGTAATTAACACAGTGCCCCTCGTTAAATGAGAGCAGAGCCAAAGCTCAACCTACTCTTAGTTCTTAGTTGGGCGAATTCCACCCCAAACTTCTAAGAAACAATCACCCTGTGCATGGCTGAGTCACGTCTATTGCACCCACCACCGTAAGCACAATTTAATGGTTTGCATTTTAATCCCCTTCACACTAAACTCACAGAATACTGTAGACTCATCACGACACCAGCGTCCCACCTTGCTGCAGCGTGCACAGCCCGGAATTTATAGCCCACTTCATTAGGAGTACACACAGAGCTTGTTAGCAACATCTAAGTGGAAGCCAGCAGGCCTCCTTATCTCCTGACCTGCATTCTTCTAAAGATGATTAACTCTCACTTGGGTGCCATGCCCTAGTATCTAGGTTAACATCCTGAGTTCAAAGGTACTTGACTCTGGACGTTGAGAGATCACCCAGAATTTTATAGCACAGGAGAGAAGAGAATTGGACCGGGGATACAAAGGCTTATTGCTAAGCTCTTTAATTCTCACTTGGCCTGGGGAGTCTACTTTGTTTGTCATTCTTTCATTCACTCACTCATTCATTCATTCATTCATTCACCTGTTTGCACAGCAATTTCTGCATTCATGTGGGAATCCATTCTTTCAATCTGTCACTTTCAATTTCTTTTTTTTTTTTTAATAAGAAGCAGGGCATTCAAAGATGACTCAGTGAAGTTCTTGCTCTCAAGGAGCTCACCATCGAGTAGAAGAGACATGCCAACAGATCAGTAGGCAGGGCACAAGAAGTGCCACGGAGAGCCACAGGAGCGTGGGGAAGGAAGGGCCAGCTAGCAGCCATTTAACCAGCACCCGGAAGGATAAGCACATAGAATGTGGCCAGGAGGGAATAGCTGAGAAGCAGGCAAAGGGCTAGAGGAATAAAACTATAAAGTGTGTCTGAAAAATGGCGAATTGGATACGATCTGCCTTGACTTACGATGGGGTTACATTCTGATACCCGATGGTAACACAAAAATATTGTAAGGCGAAAACGCACTTGAATACACCTAACCTACGTACATCACAGCTTCGCCTCACCTACCTTAAACATGCTCAGAGCACCTACCTCAGCCTACATTTGAGTAAAATCATCTACCACAAAGCCTATTTCATAATAAAATGTTGACTATCTCATGCAATTTATAGAATGACATACAGAGAATGAAAAACAGACCAGTTGCTTGGGTCCAGGATGGTTGCAAGTGTGTGGGTTGTTTACCCTGGTGATCATACCACCTCTCTCTAGCCTGGGAAAAGATGGAAATGCAAAATTCAAAGTACAGTTTCTACTGAATGGGCATCACTCTCGCACCACTGCACAAGTATCATAAGTTAAACTGCTGTAGGTTGGGACCACCCGCATAGCACGAACACACCTGGGACATGGGACAGGAGGGGCACAGGAAGAACAAATCACCATGCTCTTTTCATGCCATGCTAGGGTTTATCCTTGCTCCTGGTGGGCACAGGAAGTCAGCGGCTGATTTTTTCTTTTTTTAAATTTTTTAAATCTTTTATTCATTTGAGAGAGAGAGAGAGAGAAAGCTTGAGCATGGGGAGGGGCAGAAGGAGAAGCAGACTCCCCACGGAGCAGGGAGCCCGATGTGGGACTGGATCCCAAGACTCTGGGATCATGACCTGAGCCGAAGGCAAACCCTTCACCAGCTGAGCCACACAGGCACCCCAAGGACTGGTTTTCTCTTAGAATGGGAAATCCTGACATATGAATAGAAGAGATCTCTGTGATCCCAGGGGAGAGAGAGTCAAATTGAAGGGGCAGAGGGCTGGCTGGAGCAGTCACCCGCTGTGCCAGGTCTCCTAGGGATCGCACAGGAGCCAAATTCCCAGGGCTGCCCCACAGGACTCTCTACCAGGGTGCAAGATTCTGTGCTCACAGGGTAGCCATTGGTCACCGGTAGCCTGTGAGCCCTGGAGATGTGGCTGGTCCAAATGAGGAACTGGATTTTAAGTTTAAATAAATTTAAATGTAAGGCTGCCCACATGTGGCAAGTGACAAGAGTTATTGGAGAAGGCAGAGTTAACATTTGCTCAGATGATCCCTCTCCTATTCTCCTCTCCAGTGCTCTAGCCTCCCAATCCTTTGAGAAGAGAGAGACTGTCCTTGGGGGAGAGGGGGGGCATTTCAGGACACTCTATTTACTAACAGGTCACTCACTGGATTTGAGTTCTCTGAGGGCAGGGACTGTGTCTTTTCTGTGTGAGTGTATGCGAAATGCCTGGCATGGGTCCTGATCCAAGGAAGGTTTGTTGAGCTGAAGCAGACACTGTCCAGATGAAAGGCAACCTTTCCACACAGGGAAACAATTCATCTTCTCTTGTGGGAAGCTTTACAGTTAAACACAAAAAACACTTCTGAGAGTTTTTGAATAGCCCGGAGGTATTTCTTTACTTCTCAGTATCAGGGCTCTGTGCCAAGTAGGCAGATTTTCTTCCTCTCTAGGAAGGCCACTCCTAATTTTCTCCCACTAACTAGCTAAGCAAAGGCATTAGTTATAAATTTTCTGATAGCAAATAAATAATAAATTTTCTAATATCCCTAACTATAAGAAATACTTTAAGAAAAAAAATAATAGCTCAAGAAACTAGTGTTTAAAAGTACTTCATGGTTTACGAAACATTTGTTCAAGCACAATGGGCTTGATCCCAACAAGAGCCTTGTAAGTCTCAAATCATCATTCCCATTTTACAGAAGGGGGAAGTAAAGGCTCAGAGATTATCCGAATTGTTGGAAGACACATAGGTTCTGAGAGGTGGAATGAGATTTGAAAACCAGATTTATTCTAAGCCGTCGCCTACCACGTGTAAGGAAAACACTGGGTCAATGTGAAGATGAATTATATATAGATTTTGAAGAACAGATTCGATTTTGACATAAAAAAATTTATAAAGAGAAAGGCATTTCAGGAAAAGTACAAGCTCCACCTGTTTGTTTTCCCTGCCTGAAGGCCCATACTTCTGTTTTGTCTTCTTTTTTCTTTCCATTTATTTACCCCAAAAATTATTTCATTCTGAAAGAACCCAGATCAATTAATGAGGTTCTTCTTTAGATAAAAATGCAAACATTCCACTTCACTAGTAAATTCTCTGCCTTCTGATTCTCAAAGGCTTTTATTGGCTGTCAGGCCATTTGTCACTTAACTCATTAATTTATCTACCCATCTAACCAACAAACTTTTAAGGACCCCCTGTTGCAAGCCAGTCCCTCCACCAGGAATTCATAGATGAGCAAGGAAACAGCCTTTATCCTTGAGAAGCTTACTCGTCTCTTGACCCTGATTATTTGGAATTGAACTGTTACTCATTTTTAGATTTCATTTATCTGTGGCACACTGTACCCACCCCCCCAACCGCACTGAGCCCAGAAGTAATGTCTTTATACACACTGATGACAAGCCTTTATTAACTAGTGCTGGAAAAGAGATGAGAAACAATACATTACTATCTTCTGAGCACTTCTTAAATCCCTATACTGTGATAAGACCTGGGACAGGGAAAACGGAGAGGACAAAACAAATATAATGAAAAGGCACAATAGGGTTGAGAATCTGATTAGGGAGACAAGACAGGGAAAACAAAGAGGACAAAACAAATATAATGAAAAGGCACAATAAGGGGTTGAGAATCTGATTAGGGAGACAAGACATTTAAAAAAATTGAAATGTAATAAAACAAATAATAATACACTCAAAAATGCAAACTGGAATCTCATACAACACGAACATTAAATCAATTTTACAGCAAACTGGAATCTCATACAACGCAAACATTAAATCACAGTTTTACCGCATACATTTATCGATCCCCTACGGTGTGGCACACACAGTGCCAGGGAGTAAGAAAAAAAACAGCTGAAGTCTTAAGCAGTTTCCACATATCACCTGACTGGACACACCAATACTAAAATGCCAGCAGTATTAACCTGACATTATACATGAGGAAAATCAAGGCTCAGAGAATGTGAAGTTGACAAAAGTAGCAAATAACTGAAGGCACCACAACTCACACTCGGCTCCTCTGTATGCCCTTGGTCGCTTCCACCAGACCACGCTGCCTCCATTTTTATGGTTTAACTAATGAAAAAGCAAGAATGATGAACTTGGGCTAGAATGAGGTGAGGAGGATGGGCTTGGAAAATGAAGGATGGATATGATACTACAAAGGAAATTAAAATTTTAGTCATTAAATTGAGCTTACTGTTGCAGATTCAACTTATGTGATTAAACCACAAGGACCACTCTTACTATTAATGCGTGGTTAATTATATCAACCTCCCCTCTGGGATTTACTCTTGTTCTGGGAAAGGCCCTATTTAAGATAAATGCAGACCTCTCCCCTTCTTGCGTTCCTGGGGAGGATTGTCCCAGCTCTGCACATCTGGGTATATGAAAGAATGGACAACAGTGACATTTGCATGTATCTGCGCTATCTATGCATCTACAAGCAGGGTGGGTATGCTAAGAAAGAAGACTGGGGGTGGGATTCAGAAATGTGGCAGAGATACCTTATTCAGCATGGTATCCAAAACACCAAGCAAGGTACCTGGCATGGATTAGGTGCTCAGTAAGTGTGTACTGTATTAGTGAATTTAGCTGCTTTTCTTTTTTTTGTCAACTATCAATCAACACAATCTCTGCCATACAACAGGCAAAAAGGGATACACAGATACTCGGTGAAATTGGGGGAAGGGGAAGAACGGGAATAAGAACTGAGAAACACACTGTTCCATAACATTATGGCTTTGTCAGCCTGCCCCTTCCTTCTTCAGTCCCTCTCTAATTGTCTAGACCTAGGACCTCTGCATGAAACAGCTAGTTCCAGTATTTTGAGTCTCAAGTCTATCAACCGGAGCAGAAAACTGATCTTGAGCCCCACTAGCAGTGGGGGCCTGGAATTGACCATGTTGCCATATACCTAGTATCTGTGGGGCTTAGAGTGGGGTCTGGACGTAACTGAGTTACTAATCTTCTGTGGACTTGGCCAGTGCACAAGGACTGCACAGCCAAGTTGGCTAGCAGCTGTATACTATTCCTTATTTGGACTGGGAATGCCACTCACTTACACAGAGACTTCTGAGTCTAGCCCTTGCCAGATCCTATCCTAGGAATTAAAACCTTACTTCCCTTACTGTGAGCTCTTGGCTGGGTTTTGCCATGGAAAGATGCCATGGGGCTTATTCCTCTAACCTGTCGAGCATCAAACAGCCATTGCTTAATACCTTCTGCTGCGAGGCCCCATCTACCATATTAATAATCCCTTTGCATTCTGACACCTGCTGCAGGAAAGCCCAGGTTCCAAGAGCTGTATGCATACTGCTTGTTAATGCCTTCAGCCACAAGTAATTTCCCCTAATTCTTCTATTTCTCAATCTCAAAGTCCTAGAACATCTCATAGACGAGCCTGCTTGAGCTAGGACAAACATACAGTCTTAGGTTTGAGGGAGCTAGTTTATCTTTTCTAGGTACTAATTATGAAGAGATAACACAAGTAAATGGTTGTAGATTTATGGATGAAATTGTGAAAGGCAGGAGTTTGGCAAATTTCATAAATTTGACTTTAAGGTCCTAGAGAAAGCAACATCTGACTTACCGAGAACTTTTTCTAAGAGTTAAAAGCATTTTTAGGGCGCCTGGGTGGCTCATTTGGTTAAGCGACTGCCTTCGGCTCAGGTCATGATCCTGGAGTCCTGGGATCGAGTCCCGCATCGGGCTCCCTGCTCGGCAGGGAGTCTGCTTCTCCCTCTGACCCTTCTCCCTCTCATGCTGTCTCTCATTCTCGCTCTCAAATAAATAAAATCTTTAAAAGCATTTTTACAGGTTTTTCCCCCTTTGGGAATTCATAGCATCTTGGTGACAAAAGTATTTTCAGGTGCTTCTCTTCTGCCTTTAATCTTCTAACTCTGGGCCAGGGGATCATAAAGGATTTTCCTTGGGTACAGACATAAAGAGACAAAGAGAGTCCCCTGGAGTGGGAAAGTGCCAAGGCCCTTTCAGAGGGGTGATGGGAGATATATCTCAGGGGGCTACAGGAGATGCCCGTGTTTCTTTCATTCTTTTTTTTTTTTATAACGATTTTTATTTTATTTATTTGACAGAGAGAGAGATAATGAGAGCAGGAACACAAGCAGGGGGAGTGGGAGAGGGAGAAGCAGGCTTCCCGCGGAGCAGGGAGCCCGATGCGGGGCCCGATCCCAGGACCCTGGGATCACGACCTGAGCCGAAGGCAGACGCTTAACGACTGAGCCACCCAGGCGCCCGATGCCCGTGTTTCTAAAGGAGATGTTCGTAACAGGCACTATCTCAGAATCTACTGGCCCTTCTAATTTCCTTATTCTCACTTCTCAAGGGGAAAAACAAACAAACAAACAAACAGGAGGAAGACAAAACTAAACACATACGCAATGACAATAGCAACACACACATAATTCCTTGGGTCTAGATGTAACCTCCTACTGGATGCTTTATAATTTTTAGGTATTTCTCTGCATAACTCAGTTTTTTCCTAACACATTTAACACTTTTTGAAGTCACTTGCTATTAAAAATCCTAATGTTTATTGGGGAGGGCATATGCTATGGTGAGCGGTGTGAATTGTGTAAGACTATTGAATCACAGACCTGTACCTCTGAAACAAATAATACCTTATATGCTAAAAAAAAAAAGAAGAAGAAGAAGAAGATAGCAGGAAGGGAAAAATGAAGGGGGGGAAATCGGGGGAGACGAACTGTGAGAGACTATGGACTCTGAGAAAAAAACTGAGGGTTCTAGAGGGGAGGGGGGTGGGGGGATGGGTTAGCCCAGTGATGGGTATTAAAGAGGGCACATTCTGCATGGAGCACTGGGTGTTATGCACAAACAATGAATCATGGAACACTATATCAAAAACTAATGATGTATGGTGATTAACATAACATAATAAAATTTTTAAAAAGTCATTAAAAAAAACTGATTTCAAAAAAAAAAAATCCTAATGTTTACCAAATAATAAAGGTCAACATCTACTGACTACTTCCTAAAGCAACTAGTAATGTGCTTTTCATTTATAAAAGAGACAACACACCCTCTAAGCATTTCAAGGCACATTTAAACAGAACTATGTTTTTAGACAGTCTCATTTGTTATTCCCCAGAGCCACAGTTCTAAGCATAATAAACCAAATGGAAACATTCCAGGAAGGGCAATTTCAGATCGGTATCCTTTGATCACTGTTATTCTAGCAGCATGATTCGTATACTTAGTAGACACTCAGTGAACACTTGTTGAATTGACTTGAGATGGGTTGTTCCCAGCTCCTAGAGTCCCAACGTGGGTGCTATGAGGCTCCCCTTGATGGAGTGACTCTAGTTTATCTGTGAGCCATCAAGCCTGCTAATGGCACTAATTATCCACTAGCTAAATGGAAAAGATATGATTGATCAGCCACGATGGATCAATACTTACATGTTAATTATTATTTTTATTTGAATCATTCTTAAAGGCTGCCTTACTTGGTGTAATTATGAGTGGTCCCTGACATCACTGTGAATGAATGGAACAGCTGAAATGTACTTGGAAAAAAACCACAGAGGATTAGTGGGTAACGGTGCATCTCCCCCACAAACTCTCACGCACACAGTAGCTCTCCCCAACACTTTTTGCCCCCAACTCTGTGGCTTTTTTTCTTATGGCTAAGCTAACCAAATTCTAAACATCCAGCAAGCTCTCCATAACCAGAATCTCAATCTCTTTTTCTGTCTCCGTTTCTGTGTGTGTCTGTTTTGGGGGGAGGGAGGAAGAATGTGGGGGAACAGGGAAGAGATGGTCAACCATGTCCAAACCCAAAGCCCTGGCCCCCCATCTCCCTTGTCCCTGCTCTATTGTTCATAGTCTCTTCTGTTCTTGCATCTATCCAGTCTCTGACCCTCAGGACTTCCCTTTTGCATATCTGGTTTGCCTGCCGGACCAGGCTGGTTTTGCATGCACTGCAAGTTTACTCCTTGCTCAGTTCCTGTCCTCACCTGGGCCTCCAGAGAGGTGCACTGGCAGTGGATGGATCCCGACTCTGCCTACCATATGACATTAACGGTGTCAGTGATGGCTTCCCCCAGACCATACAGCCACCCTGACAAGTCCACCAAAGCACAACTTACATGGAGCCACAAGAAAAAGACATTAGCTTGGGGGGAGTGCTTTCTTAAAACATTGAGATCCAACCCATCCACATCTCCTGCTGTTCCCCACAGTCACCTTCCACTTGGCTTATTTTTTTAACCAATCTTAAACATACCCCATCTTCAAATTCCTCTTTTCTTTTATCTGTGCTGGCTCCTTAACCTGGAATGTTCTGCCTATTGCTCCTTTAACCTGGGAAAACTTATCAGTTGCCCAAATCTGTTTATTCCCTTTTTGTGAGTCCTCTCTTGGACTGTGTTCTCTGGCAGAGTTGGTTCTCCCATCTCTTAGTCCAACTGCATTTTCTGTCCCACACCCTCTAAAAACCTTACATTTTAATTACCCATTTTCATGTCTGATTCCCTGACTAGACAGCGAGCCAAAGACAAGGCACCATATTTTTTGTCTTTATGTTCCAAACACCTACCACAGCACTGGGCACATTCAATGGGCACAGTAAATACTAGATGTGTTGGAGAAAAAAAAGAATGCACCAATGAAGGAAAGATGGACAGATGGGCAAACAAATGTGGAGCAATGTCTTTGGTCCATGCTTTATAGCTGAGTATCACCACCTAAACTTCTATGGGAAGTCCTACATCACCAAAAACGTGGTAGAGAGCAGGCTAGAGCAAGGATGATGATGTCCAGCTGGAAACTCTGTCTGGAGAAGTATTTGTTGCATTGTTATTTTTGACCAGTGAAAACACTATTAATTTCCCTGCAGATTAGGGACACGGGGACTGCAAATTTTCTGTTTACTTTCCACCTATGGCTTCAAATGAGCACCGTCAAAAGTTATTTACAACACTCTGAGTCTCCGTTTCTTCCTCTGTAAAATGAAGATAATGATATGTAACCCATGAAATTTTGCCTGGAGGACAAAAATGCTCTAATTCATGGGGAAGTATAAAGCAAGGGGATGATCACCTCATAGTCAATAAATCTACCTGATTCTCCTTTCTCTTGTATTGCCACGAGTTTTGAACCTGACCTATTCTCTGTAGTAGATTTGGACGGCAGAGACTGCAAGGCCCTCCCAAATCCCCGGGCATGCAGCCAGACCACACTTGCCAGCCTCTGTTGCAGGTAGGTGCCTTCTACCCAAGTGGAAATGATGAGTGCCACCTTCGGACCTGGCCCATAAAGACCCCTGTGGATGTTCTTCTCTTCTCTTGGTCTCTTGTAATGGTCTGGAATAGAGACCAGCCCCAGGAAAATCCCTTGGACCTACATGTAGAAAATGGCAAAGCGTCCTTCAGTCTGCATTCCTGAATGACCACACAGAAACGAAATGCTCACCAAGCGGTTCCTCTGCCTGGGACTGTTAAATGAGCAAGACGTTAACTCCAATTTTTCTTGAATGATTACACATTTCAGATGAGAGTGGCTGGAATTCCCCTAATACAACTGCACCCTTCTTTAGGGCAGGATCCACAGCACTAAATACACCACAGAACAAGAACAGTGCTTGGCAAATAGTGTATATTCATTAAATACTTCTAAAAGAAAAGAGCAAATCATGACAGTATCAGCTAATGAGTGCCAGTGCTGAAAACATGTCCTTGAATTTGAATTCGTGGACTTTCTCAAAATTGACTATAAAAACAGTGTTCAAAGTATTATAGTTCTTGGCTTTCCTGCCAGGTAACTCTCAGCACATATTGATTTTGAAGCTCAAATCTTTGCAATTCCCTGATAATGCTATTCCTCGGAATAATGAAGCAGGAAGGTCCCCTACGCCCACAGTTGTGCTGGTTGTGGAGAAGCTGTGATTTTCTTTAACCACAGGTATCTGCACTTGCTCAGGCCCTGATTATGGTGTATGGATGTTATTTAATCTCTGACGAGTACCTAACACTTTTCTTCCTTCTTAGGAAACCCAGTTGAGTTTCTTGCAGATGCTGTGTTGGCTTTGCTATCATACATCCTAGGATAATTCTTAGAATTAACCCACCTGATTTCTGCTGCACCTCAAACAAGAGAGGTGTGTCAAGTTCATGATCCCTAGATGTGGGCACTGCCAAGTAAGACCTTCCACAAAGGTTTCAAGCAGCGCTTCAGGCTTGAATCAATTATTCAATTGTCAAGTGTCTACGGAAGGCCTTCCAAGAGCTTTTGGCTGATGAGGAACATACGGTCTAGCTGGGAAAATAAGACAAATAATCAAAGGAACATAGTAATTGAATTTTGATATGGACCTTGGATATATAGAGAAAAATGTCCATCTTTTGCATTATGCCAATTTATTTACTCTGTTACTCATTTGTTTATTGAGTACCATGCCCCAGGCCTTATGCTAGGAATATATCCATGAATAATACGATGTTCCTCACTCTCATGAAGCTCTTAACCAAAGAGTTCTACTTATAATTTGATTCAAATACATCATGCCTTTTCCTGACTTTGCACTTATTATCCTTCTACCCAGAATGTCCTAGTCCTCCTTCCATTTCCTCCTCCACCAACTCACCTTTCTGCATCTGACAACTTCTAGCTCCATTCAAAATTTTGCCCAGGCATTTCCTCTTCTATTTGCACTGCTCTGATAATCTATGTTTTAGATTAAAACATATCCTACTCTGTGTACCTTGCATTAATTTTCTTTTTTTGCATTTGTCATGTTATAATGAGGAATGTACAGACATTTGCCTTTACTTCATTTACCTTTAGGTCTCAGTGCCCAGAATCAGGCCTGGCACACAATAATATAGGAAACTTTTGCTGTCCTGAACTCAACTGGAAAGGAAGAAGCCAAAGCCTGATTAAATAAAAGTGCTTGCTCAAGACCACAGAACTAGTTGGCAGCACAGCTGAGCTAATCCATGCCCTTGCTCAATAAATCAAATTCACTGCCATGGACCACGTGGTTTGCAAGAATTCTGCAGGGAGACAAGTGTTCGTTCCTTACCTCAACTGGCAGGATACAGTATACCAATCTGTCTATGTTTGGTAGGGTAATTATGTCAATAAACTTTTAATATCTTTTGTATTCAGGTTACAACTATTAAGCAATAAAATTATTTGAAACAAAGGCAGTGCCTATATATGGACGTCATGACCTAGGGGGAGACCGGTAAATTATTAAAAACTGTAATATTTATCTTCTTCCTTTTACCATATTTTAAAATCTTCTAAGGGAAAACTCAGAGACTTTTTTCTGAGACTTTCCTATTGCACAGCACAAAAATCTGGGTTCCAATAAAGTTCATTTGAAACAGATTCATTCCAGCAAATCTTTCCAAGATTTTCCATTTTCTTACATTCTAGTAAGAATCTATAGCTTTTTATAACTTGTACTTGTTCATCATTATAGAATATTGGGCCCACAGCTAAGATTCATGCACGAGCCACCGGCTCTTCACTGATTCATTATTTTAGTAAATATATTTATTTAAATTTTTTATCCCAATAAATTACTAAGTGCTTTATATGCATAATTTTATGTGATCCCTAAAGGAGAATACTTCTCATTTTACAGATGAGAAATCTGAGACCACAGAGGTGAGGTAACTTGACTAAAGTCATCCAGACAGCATTTTTCAGGCCCAGGATTTAAATGTGGGTCTTCCTGGTATCAAAGTTCACATTCTTTTTACCTTATCAGAGTTCAGAAGTTGTGTGTGTGGTGACATTGTGTATGTGTGGGGAGCAGGGGGAAGGGATAGCATTAGTTGGTTGGAAAAACAAAATGTGTCATCATTGAGTTTACAGAAAAAACATCAAATATTATTTTAAATGAAGACCTTGAGATGTGTAGTTGGCCATAAGTCACTAGGGACCACCAAAGAATGCCACCAAATCTTACCAACGTGAATGACTGTTACTAGAATATGCTAGCTTAAATAGTCAACTGTCTGTATAAGCTTGAAACATCTTTGGACGTGAAAGGTCTTGTTGCAAGAAGAAAAAGAATAGCTTTGGGGTTGCCAGCTTACATGGCCATTCCTGAGAAGCCAGTTACCATATTGCCTTGATCTCACTGTTAATCAAAAGTGTTCTTAGAAGCTATTGAAATGGCAGAGTTGATGGAATATTTTGTGAGGAGGTACACAGCTTCATCTTATAACCAGATGGCTCCTTTAGACCAACACTTTAAAATTATCTAGCCTGCTAGAGCTGAATAATTTTATAAATGAAGAATCTAAAGGTTTAGTGTTTTATACAGCCAATGACTGACCTCAAGAATGCTGAAACGGGGGCGCCTGGGTGGCTCAGATGGTTAGGCATCTGCCTTCAGCTCAGGTCATGATCCCAGGGTCCTGGGATCGAGCCCCACATCGGGCTCCTGGCTCAGCGGGGAGCCTGCTTCTCCCTCTTCCTCTGCCTCTCCCCTGCTCATGCTCTCTCTCTGTATCTCTGTGTCTCAAATGAATAAATAAAATCTTAAAAAAAAAAAAAAGAATGCTGAAACGGCCAGTAAGAAGTGTAAACACACTCTAGAGAAGACAAAAAGAGATATTAATAGACAGGTGCTTATAACCGTTGCCCCCTGGATTTTCTCATTTCAGGACTTTGAACAGCTCAGTTTCAACAGAAAGCCAAGCAAAAGAATAAAAAACAAAACAAAACAAAAAAAACTTCCCTTTTAACTGGCTTATTGAAATAAAAAGGAAGTGTTTTTCTTCTGGACCCTGAAACCCTTTTCTTCCAAACAAAACCTACTGAGAGAAGTTTTCTTTCTTTCTTTGGAGACAGTGACTTCAGAAACAGAAAATGCTGGAATTCTAAGTGATCAGAGGATTTGGGAGGGGCAGGCTGATATAGAGGCTCTAACAGGGAATGAATGACCTTGGTCCTTGGAGCCCTACAGCCTGCAGGTGCCATGGAAACCTCCTAGACCACAGGCCTACGAAGGGAGGAACAGCCAGGGGAAGAGAAGAAAGTGCGGCACACCTCAAGCAGTCTTGCTTTCCCTTTAAGTCCTTAAGGATAATCACAGCCATTGTTCCCCAGGATCAGAAAGACAAAGACTTCAAAGAAGCGTTCTCTATCACTTAAAAGAGTAGATTTAATAATGGGGGAAATTCCATTTATACCTAATGTAAAGATACATTCATTTGTCCTTCCCTTATACTTAAAAAAAAAACTTCCATCCACCGCTGACTAATTATCAGTGCAAACCTGGCCCATGACCCACAGTCCCCTTTGTGATTCTGTGGCAGGGTGGATAAAATTTCAGCTGAGTAAAACCAGTCCCCACACTCTATGTATTGGATTGAGAACTCATGTAGGTTACCATGAAGGACCTTAGATGATGTGAGGGCTCTTATGCTATTTGATTCCATTTGATACTAATAAACCTCATGACTATTTTAAAGATATCCTTAAAATGGTGAAAAATTGTATCAAGAAACTTTTATTTCCATGAAAACAAACAGGCAAAACACACCTAAAATCATGTTGACAACCTTCTTTCAGATGGACTCAGTGGAAGGCTTATTGTTCTATTTTTTTCCAAATGTTCATTCATTGACGTAACCAACCGAAAATTCACGAGTACCTACTATTTGCCAAATATGAGGTCTCACATATCTAGCTGAAGAGATGGAGAAATACACACACCAAGTGGAAGCACACTGTGATGAGTAATACAGATGTTTTAGTCACTGAGCTGAAGGGCACCCTAACCAGGAGAGCGGGGGCTTGTATCAGAGGCAAAGGATCAGGGCTGAGAGAGAGCAGGCTCTGTTTAAGGCCCCATCAACAAATAGCTGACTAGGACTGGGGTATAGCTCTGAAATAGGGGAGCAGATGGTAGGCACATCACTAAGGAGCTTAAAACCATGCTAATCTGAAAAGACTGGAAAGCAGGAGAGTGGCGGGACCAGTTTTGTGTTTTAGGCAGATGAAATCAGACAGCCGAGGGCCAGGCAGATGGATGGATGAATGGAGGCTGAAGGGAGGAGGCCGGCAGCCCATATACAATGGAGAACCTCCTCTCTTTCAAACAATGGGAAGGTAACCTCGGGATCTCTCCTCCCTCCCTACTGCCGCTTCCCTTATGAAGAGTGAATTATCAGATCCTTGAGACTGGGAACAGCTGTGAGGACTGGAGCTGGGGTTCTTCTGCTTGTGGATCTGCAAGAGGGGAGTGAGCACACTGGTGTCAGGCCAACCAAGGCAAGCCCTGTCCTTGTGTGTGTTAGCAGAGGAAACACAGAGAGGACGGGAAGGGGGCACTGTCCTCATCCCTGTGACGGAGTGGGTGACTTTCAGCTCTACAGACCTCATTTTGACTGGAGTAGGTCTCCAGGTCAAGGAGGGCTAAGAGGAGGCAGCGTGATCTCCAGCCCAGCATGGCCAGCAACATGGGGGTATTTTATCTTTATCTGGTTCCTGTGTCTGGTTTGCAGTTGGCTCAAAATGTAAGAGAGGGGCATGATTAGCCAGCTTTCCCAGAGATTCCCCAATATGAGCCCAAATCCAACAAATGGCCTTGGGGATGAGAAGGAGGAGAAAGACATCAGACATACTGAAGTTTGGATTTAAGATGTGGTATCATCAGTCCATAAGGGCAAGCGATCTTTCAAAACCACCACAAAACAAAACACGTGAAACACTTTTAAACTGAAAAGAAGAAACCCTGGAAGTCAGCACTCTTATTTCTGTATTTCTTGATATTTTTAATGTATTTATTTTTCATATAAATCTTTCATACATTGAAAAACATATTAAGACCATCTTCCATTCTGCATATACTTCAGTTTCTCTGATGAAAAATAACTGTTTTGAAGGGGGGACACCATGGGTGGACGTCCTTAATCAGTGCATTACCTGATAGGACATTTATTAAGGATAAAACATTTCTTTTATCCCAATAGCTGCCTCAGCAGTTGTTAAGATGAGAAGGGGGAGGGGAAAGGAAGCCTTTATCATTTCCTGATCTCTCGAGCAAATTGCCAATTTATGCACAGAATATTACAAATACTACTGAATTATTTGAGCCTGGAATTAATTTAGAGAATCTTCTCCTTCTTTGAGTGCCCAGGGGTTTGGCTTATCTTTATTTGCTGAAGGAACCATGTCACTGAAAGCAGTCCCCGGATTATTTCAAGTGAATGAATAATGAAATTGCCCAGCTTTCTAATGGCTTCCAAATTCCATGACTAGCTCAAGATGCTCTCGTGGGCGAGTTCATCAACTGGGCCCTTTCACTGTGGGTGAAGCACACCCAGACTCAGAACAGGAGCCTCGGCGTGGAGTAATTAAAGTCAGTGAGGAAAACCCAGTGTCACTGGGGGTTACCGAGGCTGCTTTGTAAAATGGAGAAAAGATATTTCATCCTTCAGATGGTATCATTAGGAGTAACACATACAAATAACCAATTACCAAAAGCGGCCATATTTTTAATAATCCCTCACTAACATGAAATCCCTTAATCATGTCAGAAACCATTGCTCTTGCTAGGGGGAAGAATATGCCAAACAAGAGAGACTTCTTGGCTTTAAAAGGACAAATTCAGGATGATAAACAAAGAATCCAAATAGATTACTGTTTCACACACAGTTTTCTATGTAATGCAGCTAACCTCCTAAAAACCCTGGACTCACCGATGCTGCTCAGCTGTGGCATTGGTACCCACACTGGTTACTTATTTCCTTTCCTTTTCTTGCTAAACCACGAATATTTATTGTGGGAAACTTGATGTACATACGGAAACAAAACAAAATATATGCTTAATCTGTAAAATCAGAGACATACACATTAAATATTTGGGGTACTTCACCGCAATCATTAATTCTCCTACTCTTATCAAATACACACACACACACACACAGATAAAAACTAAAACCAGAAACTTTCATTCTGATTTTTCACTTAGATCCTAAGCATACTGTCAAGTCCTTACCTACTTAAAAAAACTTATTATACACAATACTGTATCTTATTTCCAACACAGAATGTTTAAGAGACTACTTTTTTAAAACTATTGAGTCCCAACACTCAAAACAGTAACTGGCACATAGTAGGTGCTCAGTAAACAAGTGATGAATGGATAAATGAAATAACATGAATGAATGAGTTCATGAATGACTGGATGCTTTTTCCCTGGAAACAGGTTCAGCTTTTCCAAGAACCCAATATGTCAGAAGCAGGTCCCATCATAACAACTCATTGAGTTAATAAAGTCTGAGGTGAACTTGCTTATGAAACTGTCTTAGCTCACCTTATTATATACTTTATAGACATATATTCTATGACACCAAACCAACACAGCACTTCTGGAACGAGAAGTAACATCTGGCTCTTCTGTTAAAAAAAAGTACCAAGTCTTTTAAGAGTATTCTGGTCTCTTTTTCAGTTTACCGACTATATCAGAATGTGACCCCCATATATATATATATATGGACTATATATTCAGCCATAAAAAAGGATGAGATCTTGCCATTTGCAACAAAATGGATGGAGCTAGAGAATATTATGCTAAGTGAACAAGTCGGAGAAAGACAAATACCACATAATCTCACTCATATGTATAATTTAAGAAATAAAATAAATGAGCAAAGGGAAAAAAAGAGAGAAAGACAAACCAAGAAACAGACTCTTAGCTATAGAGAACAAACATAGTTACCAGAGGGGGGAGGTGGGTGGAGGATGGATAAAATAGGTGATGGGGATGAAGGAGGGCATTTCTGATGAGCACCAGGTGATACATGGAAGTGTTGAATCACTGTATTGTATACCTGAAACTAAATTACACTGTATGTTAACTAACTGGAATTAAAATAAAAACTTTAAAACATTAAAAAAAAATGTTACCCCCAGCACACTCACAAGCCCCTCTCAAAATATTTCCAATAATTCTGATGAACTGGCATTTCAAGAGATTAAAATAAACAGTGGTAAGTATCTACTGATTAAGCATTAAATCTAAGATATCATAAAACCGCTGTGTTCAAGGGGCTGCCATTTCCTGGCTATTCAGCTCTTTAGGTGCAATTTTGACACATTTGCCTTAATGTGCCATTTATGAAATGTATATCTAAAATCAGCAGTGAAATGAAACCAACATCATTAATTCTACAAAAATCAGGGAACTGCCACATGTATTACCCTGCCTTGTGCAATGTTATCAGCATGTTACCTCCCATGCTGGATATTACAATCACTCGATATTATCCCTTATTACTTTAAAGGCAATTTTACATTTCTCATTCAAATTAATGGCTAATCTCAAGAGACTTATTATGTTTAATTACTTTTTATTCCCGAATCCTCCCTTTCTCCCTGCACATTCTTTCCCTAAATGATGGTCAAAAACTTGCCATATAATCAGAGAGCACAAGAGTTGTTAAACGTTGGATACTGATTACAACAGAGACGGGATCTCGAACAAATCTCTCTAAATTCAAGAGCGAAGAGTCTCTAAGACCTTACAAAAGAGTCATATTTGATCAGTTTAAAAATCTGGCAAAGGACCGAGTCTCTAGGTCCAGTTCTGTCCTTAACATGCCAAGTCTGGTCTTCATTTTCCATATTTATCCATCAGAGCCTCCCTGTGCCATAGCCAGTACCACACTCATATACACGAAGGATCCATAAGGCCCTGACTCTAGCCACAGTCTTGGAGATGGAGCTACTTACTTATACCCATCTAGCACTCAACTTTCTAAATGTCACTGGCCTTTGCAGATTCTGAAAAGCACCTTGGAAGCACCTACGTTCAGCTCAGACTTCCTTGACTACGTGGCCTAATTTCTAAAGCAGCCTTCAGTAATCCCAGACATCCTAGCCGCCACTGTTCCTCGACTAGACCTACTATGATGGAGGCAGAATTTATACCAGAGAATTCAGAATCTTAGGGCCTGGCATTACGATGTCCTTAGAAACCTAGGATCTGGGCCCAGCAGTCTTACCTGAGTATTCTTCACTGGCAATCAGACCTGAGATCAGGCATCCCCAAGATGACTTCCTTGCCCAAAATCCTGTCTTCCTAACCTGAGATATCCCCCTCTCTCAGTCATGGTGCTAGCTCTTAGGTTCTACTGGATTGCCTTTCCTAGAACCCCAACCTTCTCTAGGGCAGGAGCCAGACTTGAGCCCCTTTTTGGTGGCCACAGTCCTGCCTCCTACAGACACATTGCCCAGGTGTTACCAACACTCCCGGCTGCCTCTTTAATACTGAGTGTTACCCCCATGCTCCAAAATTGTGCCTGCTTCTCTGGAATTCTGAGTGCTAACTACTGCTTGATTCAAAACTTAAAACTATGCCTAGCTTTTTTTTTTCTTAAATGTATCTGCGGTGGATAGGGTATACGCATCATCTCTTTTACACCTTCCCAATAATCCATATAAAGGAATATACTATTATTATTCCACTTTAAAGACGAAGAAACAGAGGTCAAGAGAGATGACCCAGGGTTCCATGGAAGGGAAAACCAGAGCCTGGACTTCATCCAGATCTCTTCTGTGTTGGTCAAATTCTCTTTCTCCTGTACTAGTTTCCTGTGGTTGTGATAACACATGACTTCAAACTTGGTGTCTTAATACAACCGAAATTTATTCTCATAGAGTTCTGGAAGCCAGAAGTCTAAATTCAGTTTCACTGGGCCAAAATCAAAGTTATCTGCAAAGCTCTGCTCCTTCCAGAGGGTCTGGAGGGAGGGAATCCTATTCTTGCCTCTCCCAGCTTCTGGTGGCTACTGGAACTCCTTGGCTGGTGGCCACATCACTCCAATCTCCTTCTTCTATGTCAAAGATCCCTCAGTCTTCCTCTTAAAAGGACATTTGTAACAACATTTAGGCCCCGCCTCGATAATCCAGGATAATCTCTGCATCTCAAGATGCCTAATTTAATCCCATCTGCCATGTCTCATTTAAGATAACATTCACAGTCTCTGGGGATTAGGACAAGGATATTTGGGGAAAGGGGTCATCATTTGGCCTATCACACTAGCAAACAACTCCTTTCCAATTTCCGTTCATTGAAAACACTGGACTTGGGGGAGGGGCATTGTGAACATAGAATTAGTACTCATACGAGTGAATTTCATGGGTTTCCAAACAAGTTGCATGCATTTTTCACATCCATGGTCTCATAAATTCTTCAATGCAACAGGAAAGTATGCACCGGTCTGCTCATGTTACAGCAAGGGAAAGTGAGGCTCAGGGGAAACAGATTCTCACCAAGGGGCCACAGGTAAAATGGAAGCAGGAGAAATGTGAACCCATAAAGTGACCATGATGGCTTTTCTGCCTGGCCAAGCATCATCCTCCCCAGACCCTTCTCCTTGCCAACCGTTTCCTTTCTTACTTCTAGAAGACAGACATGTCCTCTCTCCTGAGTTCCAACCAGCCAAGGAGTCACCAGGGTACTCTATGTGCTCTGCCTCTGTTACCCAGAGCTGTGCTGTTTTTCCTTCTAACACACTGAGGTAATGATTTCGATGAGCTTTTCTCCCAAATCACTTTCCTCATCCATAAACTGCACTGCTTTCTCCCCTTGTAATTATTCTACATTTTTGTACTTTGAACTACATTTGCCATCTGCTAGCCCAATTACGCAAATGATCCAAATCCTTTTGAATCTGGTTAAATTGTTTGACTGGATTTGCTCACTCTCCACTTCTAAAATCATCTGTGAACCTGAATGTGACACAGCGAGTCATAAATAGATGGGAGTGGGAAGGTGGGAGGTGGGGTGGGGTGGGGGAGACATGTCAGAAGGATGTCAAGAAGAGAAGGGGAGGTGCAGGCATGGTGAGGAGGGTGTATTCTGTACCAACTCCCTAGGAGCTGGGGAGTGAACTATATCAACATCAGAGGTTCAGCACCTCTGATGTCTCATTTTCTCATGCTACAAAAAATGAATTCTACTTTCTCACTTCCTTGGAAGAGGTTTGTAAGGATTAATGAGACGGTTCTGATTCAGCACCTTGGAGAGCGACACAACACAGCTGACATCTGGACGATGGTACACATTTAGCTGTTGTGTAATAGAAGCTAAAGTCAAAACTCCCTGTGCCACCTTTCTATCTTTTAGTCTCTGCCTTCCCCATGTAGGGTTCTCTTTGCATCCAGGCCCCAGTGTGACCTCTTTTGGTTCGTGAACTGTTCAGCCAACAAAATATATTAAGCACCGGCTGTGGAGATAATGAACACAGACCCAGTCCTTGTTCTCAGGAGAGTCACAGTTTAGACAAGAGGCAAAGCAGTAAAGAGGTGATTAAAACACAGTGAAACGAGGACTACTGGGAGGGAAGCAGAATACCCTAGGAGGGGAGAGAACAAAGTTACTAATTCAACTGGGGTTAGCCCTTAGAGCATCTGATTCCAGAATGAGTAGCTGTACTAAGTTGGCCTTGAGAGACACAGAACATTCCAGGCTGAGCAAATGACATGTACACAGACCTAAAGGGTGAGAGGCCAGGGGAAAGTTCTAGGAGGTCTGAAGCCCTGCTGGCTCCTGGTGAGCAGAGGCAGAGCAGAGCAAGAGTAAACGGCACACATGAGAAGGTGCTGTAATTTGTAATCTACTTGGGTCACAATGAAACTAGTGTGCAAGAAGTAGTAAAGAAACTATTAGCCAGTTTTAAGAGAAACTCTTCCCTCTGCTAACTGCTGTCCTGCTAGTTGCTGGTCCTCAGAGTCCCTGCAATGTTGTAATGAGATCGAGCCACCAGGGCCTGGGAGTCAGGCAGTACAGTACAGAGGCCACACACACGACCTCATTCCATCTTCATCATAACCCTGTGGCCGGGGCTATTTTGGCACACCCATGTAATAAGACGATGAAATTGAGTTTCAAATTGTTCAAGGTAAGTGATTTACTCAAGCCATCTGCCCTCCCCTAGCAAAAGGGAGAGCCACAATTCAAACTTAAGTCGGTCTGCATTTAGATCTTAGGACCTAAGGGTCCAGAGGTGAAGAAATGACACAGCCCTCATAGTTCCTGACGCCCTACAGCCCAGAAAAGGGCCTCTAGATGATCCTCTAAGCCAATCCCCTTCCACGGTGCAGATAAGGAGACCAAGGGACAAGTACGATTTGAGGTGTCCAGTGCTCTTGGTTTTTCTCACATTTACACTGATTTCACTGTACATCTGCCCCCATCCCTCTGTGGCCCGGTCAGTAGGACCCTGGCAGTTTTCAGGCCACATCATGCAGCTCCTGTAGTCGGAGGGGGCTGGTTTCTACCCTGCAGCATGGTAGCATGGTTAAAAGAGCTAAGAAACAACCACCTTGGGCTTACATGCTTGCTCTGCCATCTTCTGCTGTGTGACCCTGGACAAGGTATTAGTCTCTCTGTGCCAGTTTCCCCCTCTATAAAATAGGGCCATGATAAGAACTATCAGAAGGGCTTATTGTGAGTTGCTATGTATAAGGAATTTGGATCAGTACTCAGTATGTAGTAAGTGCTCAATAACTGTTAGCTGTATTTATGGGTACTACTCCTATCCTCCTAATCTGTTCATATACCCCAGTAAACTCTGGTCCTCTGGGAGCTTGCTGCAGCTCCACCAGCCACCTCCACCTCTGCAAGAAACACAGCCTAGAGACTTAATTCTTCATCTTGAAATCCTTGGGGACCTGGCATATATTTTCTCAAAGTGTGGAGAGGACACACTCAATAACTAAATAACATTCTTTTTCTAATAAGAGATGCTGGAGGCAGAAGAGTCCTTCCAAGGGTCTTAGAGCCCCTTCCTGCCCCCCCATATCAGGGATCACCTTCTAAAATTCTCAATAATTTACTTATTTAACAAATGTGCTATTTCTGTCTGCTCTCAGCTTCCACCGACAGAACATCAGCTCCATGAAGGTAGTGGTCCCCGTCTATTCCGGTAGATCCCAAGCAGTCTGAACTGCTTACTGAAAAGTTGGTCACAGCGACAATCTGGCTGCTGTGGGGAAACCACAAGGGAGGAAGAAAATAAGAAAGGCACCACCTGAATCACTGGGCACCAGGAAGTGCCTGATGAACACTTGCTGACTAGTGAATGAAGTGCGAACCATGCCAGGTACCAACAGGATGACCTTGGACAAGCCACGCCCACCTCAGGAAACTAACTTCCTCACCTGCAACACAGTAATATTATCACAGATAATATTAAGCATGCTGATTAATAATAAGCATGCCGATTACATAATGACTGAGTGTTAAAAATACTTTTCCAAACGGAAGCGTGGTATAGAAATGTTATCGTGGCATTTATGTATGGAATGGCGGGGACACCAACAGTCACTCATTCATTAGCTATCTCTCAGCTATCTAGTTCCTGCATTGAGCAAATGGAAATCAAAGATGCACAGCCACTATCCTCAGGGGGTTTACTGGCTGGGGGAGGAAGAGAGAAGGATTTGGGGGTAAGGGTTGGTTTTCAGCCAGTAAACAGAGGAAGGAATCATTAAAACAGACAGAATCCAGGAATGAATGTCAGAGAGGGGAGAAAAGAATGTCATTGGCAGGACTGAAAAGCTATTCAACAGGCAGCTTGTATTTGTCAATACTCAAGACCATTCTTGTCACTGAACATTATTATTCCCATCACACCAATGAGGAAACTGAAGCCCAGACAGGTTAAATGACTTACCCAAGGTCACACAACTTTATGTGGCAGAACCACATTTGAAGCAAGCTTGTTGGACTGGAATCACATCAGATACAATCATTAGGCAAAGCAGTCCAAGAGAAGTTTTGTTTCTCTTTGAGAACTCTTAGCAACACTGTTATACGTGATTAAGAACCTCTGGGCCCAGGGCCTGAGCTCCTGCGCCATATGCTTCTCCCCAGAGCTGGCCATGAGGATGGAGACTGAGCGCCAAACCCACAGGTTTGCCCACATCTGCAGGCTGGCCACCAAGGAGGGCCACCATTGCTAATTAGCTGGCAAGTCCCCAAAGGAATTTTTCCTTTTTTTTTTTTTCCAGTAGTCAGTGGTTTTAGTCACACATCCTTTCAGCTCCTACCCAGAGCTCTTTGCAGGAAATTCATTTGCAACTCTAAGAGACTCATTTGCATCTAGTCTGACCACAGGGGCTAGGCTTCCCCCATTGTAAGGTACTGAACCCATAATGTAAAATGGGATCAAGAGGATCCCAGAGCCTCTTCCTCTGGCTGCAGTGGGCAAGAGCCCACACAACCCTCACACCTCTGCTCCCAGCCAGAGTCTAAGAGGGGAGGTCCCTGAGACATGCTCTCTGATCCTAGAAATCTGGGTACCACCTCCCAGGCAGTGAGGATTTCGTGAGCTCCACACACGTGCCAGTGTAGGGCTTCTTTCCTTCAAGGAGATCATGGTCTAGGAGTGGCTCTCGCTGGTATCCAGCTCTCAAGAGCACTCCCAGTGACCTGGGAAATGAGTGAACCCGTTGAGTCTAAGGTTCATCACCTGTTGAATGAGGACAGCACTTTTTTTCCTCGACTGCTGTGAAAATTAAATGAAATGATGACTATAAAATACTTCGTGCACTACCTAGTTAAGTGCTCGTTAGCAAGAGCCGGTCACGGCAGGGACAGGAGATGGTAATCACAGCAGCGGGCGTGGGGGGTGCTCACAGGGGAAGCTGAGGACAGGGGAGGCGCAGTTGTAATGTAGCGGCGGTGGGGGTGTTCTAAAAGTAGGAACGGTGGGAGTAGCCACAGCAGTAGAAGGAATAAGACGCTAGACCTCACTGGTAGTATTAGAGACAAAAAGAGAAAAACTGTATCTCACAGGCGAAACAGCTGGAAAAGCTGCCTTTCTTTCAGGTTTGGAGAGAAAAGCAAAGGAATGGTGGGTGGACTAGAAGCCATTCAGGGAGAGCCAGCTTTTGTGTCAACGGTTTTTGTTACATTTGTTATCCCTTCGCATCTTCACAATGTTTTTCAAAGGAAGAAAAGGGGACTCAAAGTGATTCCATCCCTTACTCAAGGTCATAGCTGTGTGACGGTGGGTGGGGTCTGCACTTAAACTCAAGTGTGCTTCATTCCAATACCACGGTTGCTGCCCTACATCACAAGGGGCCAACTGCAGCTATCCGGAACACCGGCTCCCTGAGAGCACCTCAACCCCAGCTGATCCTGGCCTGGGAGAACACCCTCTTTTATACATTATAAAAGAGCTGGGGAGCGTATCTCCTGTACATATCATGCTGCGCTTAACATTTCGCATGAAACCCATTGGTTCCTATGTCTCCCCTCTAGACCCCCAAACTACGAACTTTTTGTAGAAAACAGTCTTTTCTCTGCTGTACCACAGTATCTGTTCCCATCATAATGCCTAAACTACAACACACTCAACTAAGTATCTATTGTTCACCTACTAGGTGCTGGGAGCACTTCTAGACACTTGGGACATTTCAATCAACAAAACACACTCAAAAATTCCTGCCTACATGGAACATTCCATCAATGGAAGACAATAAACAAGAAGAATAATAAATAACTAAATTAAAAAGGATTACTGAATAAGGTAAATGGATGGATGAATGAATGAATGAATGAATGAATGAATGAATGAATGAATAATAGAAGAGAGGAGGGGTACTCGGACCTGCCTCTGACCCTTTCAAATGTGATCATGATCGTATTTTCAGTCATAAATTTCACACTGGCATCACAATTTCCATATGCTTATCTATGATTTTAGCTGATTTTACATCAGTCCTGTGGAGAAAGTAACTATAGAATCATGTTACCTATTTTGTGGAGATGGAGACTGAGGGTCAGAGATGCCAAGTGCCTTGAACAAGGTTGAATCTCCACAGAGTGAGGACCCCAAAGCATGGAGCTTAGATCTCGAGAGAAGGTCTTGTGATGGATCTACCTCCCAGCCCTGTCCCCATCACCTCCCAGGCTCTTGCTTGCTCACCTGGCTAGATTTCCTGCCATCAAAGGTGAGGCAAAGTCCAACTTTACTCTCAAGCATTTCTCTGTGATTCCCTGACGTAGTCTTAACGTGCTTTCTGATCACCTACGCTGTCTCTTCCTGGTGTGAATTTAAATATCTCAGTGGTCAATATCACCAATAGCAATCTCAGTAGTAACAAATCAACAGCTTACATATGTATGGTCTTTTCCTTTTCCTCTAACCTCATCTGATCCTCCTGACAACCCATGCAAGTAGAAATAGCTGAGACTATTGTTACTTATTTCATCTTGCAGAGAGGGAAATGGACCCATACTCAGGGAGATGAGGAGACTGGCCAGAGTTCAAGTGGGTGCTGTGTGGCAGAGCCATGATGGGATGCTACACCCTTCTCCCACCTTGGCGAGCCCCCCTCCTCCCACGAGACCCACACCCAGCCCCCAGGCACAGTGGATTTGCTCCAAACGGCTCATTTACCACCACCTCCCAATCGCTGCTCCCTTCCCGTGAGTCAGCGGCTGCCATCCGCGCTCCTCATCTTTATGCGGCTGAGATGTGCAGGATGTGCGTTCCTGTGTGGAAGCCTGTAAAATCTATTTATGGACCTAATTGTCAGTTTTCATGAGTGACAGACATACAGTGCTTTGACTACCCAGCCTAATGTGTCTGTATCTGACATTTTAAATAGAACTCTCTCCCCCCTCCCTGTTCTTTTAGGAAGTAATTTGAGATAGCAGGTATTTTTAAATTCATATATCTTTAATTATATCTACACAACTGTCAGAGATTAATGATTTCCTCAATCTGGCTCTCCTTAAAGGAGAATTTGGAACTTACGCAACACTAAAAAGAGCTCCAACCGATATGCTGTCAGTAACAAAGACATTCGCAGGCAAGGCTTTTGGCTTTAGTCAAGTTCGAGTTCTCACTGTAGATTAATTTTGTGCGACGCTTCTATGAATTATGAAAAAGCAGCACTCATGTGGACGGCAAATGTAAATAGATGTAACCATGTAAACCAATAAAAAAACATGTGGCAGACGGAGAGCGGGCTATGGGCTATGTGTGGAAATACTCCCCTGCCCCCAGAGAAATAAGTAACAATAGGTTTCGGGTGGTATCCGTGTATTCAGACTCTAAAAGAAAATCTCAGCCTCCCATGTAAGCAAACTTAATCTAGAAGCTTGAGGTCAGAGAGGACTTCAGAAAGAATTTCATCCCGCTTTCCTGCTTGATGCCAGAAATTTCTCCTGTGATAAAACTCGGTTAGCAAAGATTTGCTCGATGCCTGCTGGGCACCAGGCCTAAGGCAGGCCAGGGGCACACGCTAGACACAAGGCATGTCCCCTAGAAATCAAAGAAGGAATAAGAAGCAAGCAAAGAAGCACCTACAATGGAAGAAGAGCATTGAGGGATATCTGCCTGTTGCTACCAGAAAGAGGGGAGGCAGAAAACTGGGCACAAGTCCTCCTTTTAACTAGGTATGTGATGCTGGGCAAGTTACTTTCTCTTTCTTTCCCAGTAAAATGGGATTAATAATATTTTCCCTTTGTGAGAGTTTAATAAAAGCTGGCTTCTGTTTCCTATGGCTGTCTCACTTCCTTTGCTCCCCTACGCGAACCCTGCGGCTCCAGGACCCTGTATTTCTCACCATTCCTCCACAACACTACGATTTCTTATGCTTGAATACACGGAGTGTCTCAGGTGGTGTCTGCACATCATCCTTTTGTTTAATAAACTCCTTTCAACTTGTATGATCTAGCTTGAATGGCTCCTCTTCTGTGAAGCCTTCTCTAATCTCCTGGGTACACTTATGGCTCCTTTAATCCCAGGTAATTACATCCACTGAGGTGCTGGTCACACTGGACTATAGTAGTTTCACTGTTTATCTTTTTTATCTAGTTCGTGTCTCAGGAAATAAATATATAATTTTATATCCTCAGGGCCTGGCTAGTGACTGGCCCATAATAGGCAGATACTCAACAAATTGTTGTTTACATGAATGAAGAGTGTATGAAGGGATAAATACTCAAGTAAGCAATGAGTAATATGTGTAAATACCTTGTAAATGTTAATAAAAAAAGCTACTGTTTAATGAATGGTTACTATGTCCCAGACACGTGGGCGTATAATTTCAATCGTCCACAACAACTCCACAAACTAGACTTGTTCTAAAGTAAACTTATGGCATGGGTACCAACCAATGAGAGCTGTTGTCAGTGACATCACCGTCAGCCCTTGAGATACTACGGTGGGCTAAACGGTAGCCCCAAAAGATACTGTCGTGTCCTCATCTGTGGATCCTGTGAATATGGCCTTATTTGGAAAAAAAAAAAGATCTTTGTAGATATAATTAAGGATCTCGAGATAAGGAGATCATCCTGGGTCATTTGGATGGGTCCTAAATCTAATGACAAGTGTCCTCACAAGAGACACATGGAAGAGAAGGCCATGTGAAGACAGAGCAGAAAGAGACGTGACC
The DNA here is from genome assembly GCF_011800145.1 of Mirounga leonina. Lineage (NCBI taxonomy): Eukaryota > Metazoa > Chordata > Mammalia > Carnivora > Phocidae > Mirounga > Mirounga leonina. The sequence continues at coordinate 48,640,222 of NW_023270447.1, read as the reverse complement.
ACAAATCAAAAGCACCAACTAGCAGCCACGAGAAGCTGGAAGAGGCAAGAAACAGATTCTTCTCTGGAGCTTTCACAAGGAGAGCAACCCTGCTGACACCTAAATTTTGGACTTTTATCTTCCAGAAATGTGAGAGAGTGAATTTCTGGTTTTGTTTTGTTTTGTTGGCTACCAAGTTTGTGGTAATTTTTTATAGCAGCCTCAGGAAACTAGTACGCAGAGGTACATTAATGTCTGTTATCAAGATGAGGACACTGAAGTTGGGGGGGGAGGTTTCCCCGAGGCACGCAGCTATTCACCAGCAGAGATAAGATTCAGATCAGAACCTGTCTTACTGCAAAGTCGTTGTCAAGGTTCTCCCATGAGTAGCCTCAGAGACACCTCCCGTGGTTCTTTAGCTTGAGCTTCTGACACATAAGGATGCTGGGTCCTCCCTGTGGAGGTGCCCACTCACTGGATCATTGGGAGGGCAATAGCACCTGTGTTTTTTGACACCCCCCCCCCACACCAAGGGGTTGTGCTACATGGTACAACTGAGAAATACAGCCTCGAAGGGTGGGGTTTTCTCCCTCACAGGCCTGTAGGAATGCCTACTCTGAAACACATATCCTGTAACACAGGAGGGAAAATGAGAAGAATGAACCAAACCCCAACTTGAAAGCCAAGCTCTCTTTCTTTTCCACGGGCATCCCATGCTCTCCCAGCTGCTGCATCATAAGGGAGTAGATGGGGGTTGGGGAAACAATTAAATATATGGGTTGGTTCTGAACCAAAGCCATTCCAATTCCCCATAGGTTTTATTAAATCATTTATAATTCCAAGAAGCTGAAGTAAATATTTAATATTTGATTCCTAATCCATAAATATTTACACGTAGAGATTGCCCCATGTTCGACAAGCCCACCAGAGGTTTTACACTTCTAGCAAGTGTGACTAATGAAACCTTCCAATTCCCCTCCCCAAAGCAAGCAGCATCTGGCCACTCCTGCAAGAGTTCTGAGGCAGGCAAATGTCTGTGTGCACCAGGGGTGCAGCCAAGAGCACTGAGAGCTCTTAAGGGATTCAGCTTTCAACTTGTCTGGGGAAAGAGAAGAAACAGGACCAAAAAAGAGAGAGGGGCGGGGCGGGTAGACAGGGCACAGGACACAACTTGCACTGTTTCAGTTAAGTACCTTCCCAAGGTTCCTGTAGTGTTCTCCATTTGTTGGCTCTTAACATCTCAAATGGGCCTCCAAAGTGAAACTATTGATAGATTGCACTAGAAAATCCAAGAAACTCTCTTTGAATCTTTTCTTAGAAATCCTAGAATTATTGGAATGATAGTGGTGGTATCTCAATTCATCCAACCCATTCAGTTGAAATCTCTCTCTCTATATATATATCTTTATTAAGTTTACTTACTTTATTAAATGTGTAGCATCCTGCCAGGAGTTGAAAAATAGAGACCAGCTTCCTTCCCTGAGAGATCCTTACTCTCTTCCTAAATGACTTGGAATAAAAAAGAGTTGTCACTCATTAAATACCTACTATGTGCCAAGCCCTCGGTTAGCTTCTATACACACATAACCTTTAAATCTAAAAATCTCCATTTTATAGGTGACTAAAGAGGCTCTGCAGGTTAAGAAGCTGGTCCAAAGTTCTATTTCTCACATATTAGTGTAGCCAGTTTTCAAACAAAGGATCAGTCAAGCACCAATGAGACAAACTGAGCCCTTGCCAGCTATTCAAAGAGGGAATTTAATGCGGGAACCCTTATAATGGTGTTGGAAGAGCTGAAAACCAGGGAAAAAGGAAGTGATCCAAGGATTAGTGAGCGCAGGAAGCTGCCACCAGCCCTGGGAATAGACTCACAAAAGGAGGAGGTGCTGTGCCCAGAGCACAGAGATGGGGCTGTGTAGGGGTGGCTGGAACCATGGCAAGGTTGCCCTGGAGGGCTGCAGCTGTCAAGATGAGAGCCATCCTGTAGGACCCAGATCCACAGGACACAGAAGCAGAGTGAGGAAGAGAAGAGCCCCCACATCCCACTTTACCCCACTTTCCCCATCTCCCACCAGTGCCTCCCATGGTCCGAGCCCAGCCTGAAGCCCACTGTCAGGAGACCTCAGGGGAGAATGGGATTGCAAGGAGCAGCCCCCTGGGATTCAGAGAACACCGTGCCATGTACAGGTGAAGAATGAATCTGACGGCAACAGGCACAGGACCAGACCTGTCTGAACTTTTCAGCCCTTGCTCTTGCTGACCAGATCTATTGGAAGAGGTTACGATCCAGTCTTGGAAGATGCCACCGCTCACCCTCTGGGAACACAAGTAAGCCACACAGATCCTGTGCTTCCGTTCTGGAAGAGCATCCTGGAATTGCTATGCCCGGCCCCACCCCCTCGGAGAACTCACTCAAGGGTCATGCCTGATGACATGTAGGGTAGTGCTTTGTTGATGATGAGACCCACATGTGCTTCTACTTACTGTGAGCCACAGGAACAGGTTTTCTTTCACTTGACAATACAGTATATCCACACTTACCCGACCTCCCTTCCTCTGGAATATTCCCTTCAATCTCTCACCCTGAGATGCTTTGTGCCTCTGCCCCAGCTGCCTTGCTTAGCTCTTTTCTTTCCAAGGATATGCTCCCAGGGTCTGGGGGGCCTCGGAGGATTTCACATGAGGAAGTGACTGCTCGTGGGGGAGGGGAAGGTGAGGGATGGACTGCGGTTGCTCAGTAATCCTCTCTAAATCATGTACGGCAAGACGTAGCAGACAATCATTTCTTGTGACTGAGACAAGATCAAAGGATTAAGGGGGTTTTGGTAAAGAAGGGTTGGCGTTTGGTCATGAGAATTGTAAAAGTCAGTCTGCTGAAAAGAACAGCTTGCTAGGTGGAAGTCTGATAATATAGCCTAGGATCCCTTTGAAAAGCCTGAGTTCTTTCAAGGTGAAAGGCAAAGGAAGGCCAGAGCACTGTGTGTCTGCCCACACAAACGGCTGTCACATCCAGGAGCTAGAGACGAGCCCCTCTCCGAACCTGCCCCCTTCCTCCTGTGCATGGCCCCGAGAGATGGGTCGTCACCGTCTGAGCCCGTCGAGCCTTCTCCTCATGGGGATGGCATCACCTACCATCTACGGAGCACGGAGCCCAGACCTGGCCATGCTCTGTTCGCCATATCCCATTATTCCTCACACGAACCCCGTTCAGCACAGAGAGGCATTTTCACTGTATAAATGAAAGCACTGAGCTGTGGGCATCAAGCACTTTCCTTAGTAAGAACTACTTACTATGTGCCAGACACCATGCTAAGGAAGTGCTTTACACGTAAGCCCCAAACCACGAGACGCATTGGTCTTTTAAATAAGGATGACGGGCCCGGGTCGGAGACAGATGGAAATAAACTGCCCACGGTCACAATGTGCAGAAGTGCTAGCCGTGGGATTCACATTGTTAATTACTGCTCATCATTTGTTCATTCATTCATTCACGCAACAGGTACTACGTGGGCACTGCCACGTGCCGGGCACTGGTAAGGGTGCCGGTCATGCCGCCAGGGGCACCGTGGTGTCCTCGTGGAGCAGACACTCTTCAGCTGTGACGCGGCAGTGTGCTGGGCGACGGGTCTTCCCCCGACACTCACGGGGCTCCTTAGTGCCAGGCAGCCACGCTCGCCCCTCTCGCACGGCTCCTAAGCGGAAAGGCTGCTTTGGGGTGTCACACCTGCTCCGTCTTCCCAATTCACACGGCCTCAGTCTCGGCCCCTCAGCACTACGGGGCGGGGCCTGGGGTGGGCGCAGGTGCGGGTGTGGCCTCATACGAGGCTCCTGAAGGCTGTGGGCTCCAAAACCCCTGGGGCCAGTCGCCCAAAGGAAATGAAAGGTTGCAAAGCACGGAAGGAAAAATGCCTCTGTAAGCCTTTCCCCAGGAAGGCTAAACCTGGCACCATCGGTTGGCGTAAGCAGCTGAAGAGAGGCAGGCTGGAGCGCTGAGTGAACAGGTGCCAACTCAGCTCATTAAGTCCCCAGAGTTTTCATCTTTCCCAGGCTAACTGGCATTAATGCGTGGGGTGCCGGATGGCTATTAAGTGGGGAGCTGCAGCAGGCGCTTCAGGATTCAGTATCTAAAGGAGTTTGGGATCAAAGACATGGAGCATGACTGTACATGAAAGGCAGTCACCGGATCTCTGCTTCTGTCCCCATGGATGTTTACTGCACCTTGGGGGCGGGGGGTGAGGGTGGGGCAGAGAGGACAACTGTTTTTTGGGCAAACCAACAGCTTCGAGCTGTTACTGGGAGGGAAGTCCCTCTCCTTCTGCAGTACAATTATTTGTCAGTTTACCGGATGATACTTAGTTCTATAAACTATTTACAGAGTACCTGCTGGGTGGTAGGCACTGGGATACCGGTGGTGTCTGCAAAGATGAAGTAGATCCTGTCCCTACCTTCCGGATGCACCACCATCTGGTATGAAGACAGATGTGGGGCTGAGGAAAGTACAGCACATCCTGACAGCTACTGGAACACAGGCCAGTGCCCAGAGTCAGAATAGCCCAGGGGAGGGCCTACCTATATTTGTTCAGCTGGGTCCAGGAAGACTTCCTGGAGGAAGTGACACCTAAGCTCAATCTTGTTGGTGGCTGTATCTGTTCAATCCATGCCTCACTACTTTGCAAAGCGATCCCCTCCCACTGCCCATAGCATGGACTATCGCACCTACCATCTGTCATACGTCTCTAACTCTTGAACAGTTCACTGTCAGTTGGGATGAGCCTACCGATTTGCTCTGCCCGGGATCTGGAATGGGGACCCTGTGACTCAGCTGTCATTGAGATTTTTAATGCAGAAGCTAGTAAAGCTGGACATGAGCAAAGTGACCAAGGCAAGCCTGATTGCAGAGAGGGAGAAGAAGCCAGTCTGGAAAAAGCAAAGTAGCTCTGGAGAGATGAGGGGAAGATACATGAGTGCCTGGCTTTTCGGTGCTCGGCTCAAGGCTCTCAGGATGCCCAGCCTTCCAGATTGCTTCTTTTATGAGTAGGATCTATTCCAAGCAACAAATGATTTTGGAGGAAGGCCAATGTGAAGGCTGAGCAGGAAGGCATAAAGTAGCATGGTGTGCTTAAGGACCAAAAAGTAACACTGAGTACTAAGTTGTAACCTCCTAGAAGGCAGGAAAGGGCAAGGTGGTGTGTCCCCCCTCATCCCCCACCACCTAGGGCACAGAGCTAGGCAGGGATGGATGCATGCACACAGGCTCGCCCACCTCCCACGAACCTTACGGTCCCAGGAACCAGTCATAATACATGGACTTTGGTTCTCCCATAAGGAAATAAAAGCTTATGGGACTTAGAAGTTGCCCAAGGTAACTGCCATTGATAAATGGCAGAGCTGTGATGGATCAATTTGGAATTCTGGAGACAGTGACACAATCACCAGGCTGTGCTCTGAAGAAAACCGGCCTCACTGGTCGTTTTGAGGGTTCACGGAATCTACTTAAATAAGGCCCTACGCATGCTGGCCATCAGAAAGATGTTCCAGAAATGGTGCTCTGGCCTTCCTGGCATGGATGGTGGTGCAGGGGCACGATGGGATGGGCATTCTTCTTTGGCCTGTGACACAGAAAGAGGTGTGGGGAGATCACAAGGTACAGAGAGGGTTTCCTTCTAGGGCTACCAACCCTACAGCTGCTTTCAATCTCCTCTCTTCGGGCCTTGCAGGATGCAAAAGGACAAAATGTTCTGAGGACTGCTGGACTCTGGCCAGAGAATCCAGGGCCCCAACCTCAGTTAGCACCTCCTTTTAACCGACATGTGTCCATCCTTGTCTAAGGGGCACAGGGTGACATGGGGGGAGGAATCTGAATTGCTCATTGCACCACCTAACTGAAGTTAGAATGGCTGAATAATTTAGGTACCTTGACGATCAGTTTGGTACAGCGTGGGGGGACCATAAAAACGCATCTGGCAGACTTCCAGCTGCTGGGAAAGAGCCCCAGCTGCTGCACTCAGAAATCCATTCCACGTCTGCAGCAAGACCATGTTTCCCACAGGTTGCTCCCAGCCAATGATGGAGCAAGCAGGGATATTCAAGCAGGCCTACTCCCAGGAGGCGGGGCCTCTTCTGACGCATGACTCTGGCTCAAGGACTACGCAATGACCTTGCTGAGGTCTGAGATGCTTCTTCTACCGGCCCTTCCTTCTTTCTTACCCTCCTTTCTTCCCTCGCACCCTCCCTCTTTCACTCAGGATCAAGCCCACATTGTGGTCTGATGGCTCCCCTAGCCTCCTCTGGCTCCCTCCCCATGTCTTCTCACAGGCAAGACAAAGTCCTTCCATCTCTCCCTGTCATCATCTCCTCTGTCTAATTGGAACCTCACCAGCCCTGATGCCCCCAGATGCTGCTGATACTGGAGCCTGGTGAGCACAGGCTGAAAGGCAGACCTCCAGGCTCTGTTATAAGAGGAGACACAGGACACAATATGGAGGCAGTGGGACCACACGCTAAATACAGGTCCTCCAGATGCAAATTTGACTCTGTTCATTTCCATCACCAAAGTTCCTGGGTATCACAGGCATTTTCTGAAATGTACCAACCTCTGCAGGAGCTGGCTTCAGAAGGATTTTAGAGATGATTTCACCCATCGAGATGGATAATCCTTCAGCTTTGAAATGGAAGATCATAATGCTTTGCCAATCTACTCTGATCCCAGGGAAAATGGACTGATAAAAAAAGACGATTTCAAGGTTTACAGCCCCCCCTTCTAACCCAATCTGCTAAAAATTAAAACTCAGCAAGGCATGATGTGACAACTTTTCAACCTGTCATTCTTACAAAATAGAGATACTAAGTAGGCCCTAAGTTTCCTTACTGAAAATAAAAACAGAAGCTAGTGTGGTGGACAGAGCTCTACGTCAGAAGCTAGAGCTCCACCACTCACTCAAGCTTTGGGCCCCGGGCACGCCGACCCCCATGAATTTCAGTCTTCTCTTTAGAAATCAGCATCTTATTATCTTAAATGAGTTATGGCAAATGAAACACACAGAACAGTGCCTGGTACATAGTAAGTGCTTAGTAAATATCAGCTATGACACCATTCCTAATAATAGTTTCATTATCATTGGTTTATCGTGCAAATTAATTGAGGTAACAATATTGGGCATTTTGGGGGCCTTTGGTGACTGTTTATTTTATTTGAAACTAAACCAGGTACTTCGATACTTTTTAAAGAAGTGACTAATGCAAGTTTCCTCTTTAAGAGGCAGGGGTAGGGGGAAGGTGGAGGAAGAGAATAAGTATCTAAGCAAGGTCTGGGATAGGGTGTTTGTCTTCATTTCCTTTCAAGATCTTTATTGCATTTTTTGTTAGACTGCAAGTAGTTCTGATCCTTCTGATGGATGTGTGTGCTATGCTCTCAAGAAGATAAAAAGAGAGAAAAAAGACTGAGCATAAAACTATATACACACAAGCAGTGATGGATGCCAAGGACAGAAAATTTCCAGTAGACCTGGTCTATAAATTGTCATTTAAATTTGCAATTTAAAAACACTGCCTGACTTTTTGATTTAGCTGACTGTATATGAGAACAAATAATGGAATCCTAATAAGCAATGTTTAAATGACATCTCCAGTCTCCCAGACAGAGAGGGCGGCAGTAGAATTCTAAGAAGAGAAAACAAATCTACCAAGAATAGGAGAGACGACCAGAACTAAATAGTTGCACTAATCATTTGATGACAGATACCAGGAAAATGTATTTTTGGCTGCTTAAAATTCGAATCCTTAATAGACGGAGGATAGGCTATCAGCTGAAAACTCCTACTGTCGGTGTGAGGGGACAAACTGAGCTTTGTCTTTACATTTCATCACATTAAAACAGATGAACCAAAAAATCAAGGCACCAGGACAACATATTAAAGTTGATAAAGCTGAGGTTAAAAGATGTAAACTGCAAGAATCACTCGTGCTCAGAGGCATCCATTGGCAAATCTGAATTCCAAGGCTTTCCCCGGAGTGGCGGCCCCCGCTGGGGACACACCCACAGAGGGGAGCCCACCCCAAGGTCTCCCTTTCTTCTTGCTGTGGGGAAACAAGTTAGCATCATTCCCCAGCCACAAGATGCAGAAGGTAAACATCTGCATCAGTCCAAGGTGATGAAATGAATCATCAACCATTGAAAGCAATTCTTTGTGCTGCCACTGAAGTGAGATTCGGCAAATTTAGGAATGAACCATTGAAAAAAAGGCAACAATGACAGAAGGGTTTGGAAGGAGGGCTTGTGAGTAAAAGCTAAGGGAAATGAGATCGCCTCGCTTTTTGTAAAGTGATAATTGCACAATTTATAATGACATGGGAACAGCTTAGATGGTAAGAGTTAGTGGAAAAGTAATGCAGAATTAAATACCCAGTAGGAGCAAACTAGAATGCATGTGTTTACATGTTTGTGTGCACACATGTGTGCAGAAAAAAAAAAGGAATTGAAAGAAAATACGCTTGGATGTTGACTGTTCTCGCTCAGAGCCAGGGTATGACTTTAGACTCCCCCACACAGCGCTTGAGGCAGCCATTAAAATAGACCAGCACTGGCAAATGACACAAAAATCTATCTGCAATCTATAACTTTGAGAGCAGGAGAAGAAGCCACAGTAATCATTCCTTTAAAACATCAAAGGAAACCTAATGGAATATAAATTACTGATTCTAGGAAAATGCAGGCCAAAGGCCAAAGAATTACCTATCTAATACAGGCTACTCCACTGTTCTACAAATGCTTAATGAACACATACTATATGCCTGGTCCTACATGTAATAGGAAATGAATAAAACACGTATACAACTTGAAGGGCCTTTTACTCTAGAAGTCAAGTCAGGGGGGTTGGGGGGAGGAGCAAGTGGCTGCCCCAGAAAGATTTCTGATCTGCTGGCCTTCCTTTCACCAGAGGACAAGGTAGGATTTATTTTTCACACTAGGGATTTAAATCTAATGGGTAGACAATGTCTATAATACTAGAAGATATTTCACAAAGCACCCATCGAACTGAAAAAAGTAATAAATCTGCACTCCAAGAATCTTTATTTAAATGGCACAACCTCTGGGAAGCCCTTGGATAGCTGCTTATCTCTGCTCTGGGATTTCAACTTACTGTAATGAACTATAATTGCTTCTTAGTTGTCTTTCGGAGAGATCTCAAGTTCCCTAAGCCCAGGACTTGTTCACAATCTTCTGTGGCTAACACTCTGCCTGGTTTTAGAAAACACTCAAAAATGGAATGAGGGAAGGAAGGAAGGAGGAAGGGCAGGAAGACGAGCATTTCTTGAACATCTACCATGTGCTAGAAGCTGCAGCAAGCGCTTCACAGATGCATTTGTTTGTTTCTATTTCTATTACTTTGAACTTCAACCAGAAGGTTATTTATTGAAAGCTACCATGGTCTGCAAAGCATGTAGACTTTGAAATCAAACTGTTCAGGTTCAAATCTGCATTCTGCTGGTTTCTAGCCTTCGGCAGGCCAGTGAATCTCTAGGACTCTAGGTTTCCACATATGCATGTGAAATGTGAAAATAAAGTAAGATTAAATATTTAAAACGCCTGTCTTCTCCTCCTTATGGAAATGGTTTTATTTCCTACAAACGTATATCACATACCTCCTACTCTTTAATCATAGTTTTTGGCCTGACCAAAAGCCACTGGGTACTTGGCTAAGATAGCAGGAACAAGTCTTGCAGAGCCTCACGAAGCAAGGGCTAAAAGCGACCTTAGTGAGTTGCACATTTCCCACCTGCTATCAAGCATCAAGCTACCTTTCATTAAGTCCAACCTGATCCAGCACTCATGGCTATCCATCACAGCTTCAGCCCAACGTCCAATGTCTTTAGCACATGCTTCCATATCGCTGTTAATAAGGGATACGGGGATGATCATTTTCCCAATGATAGGGGTCCTGATCTTTTTAGGATCACATAATAAGAACATTTTTCATTGTTGGAGATAATTCCCCTTCCTGTGCACATTTGTCAAAGGCAGTTTCCAACAGTCCCGTACATCATCCTGAAATACATGATAAGATTCAGGTCTGCTATTCATCATCTGCTGGGCTTCTTCTAGTGCAAAGAGTTCCAGCATGGCTTTTCCTGCCTCTGGTTTAACAATCAGAATGCAAGTTCTCCCTAGAGTGGTATCACCAGTCAGGGGAACTGAAAAACTCAAGTGATGACAGTCCCCAATCTGAGGGAAGTGAATCTACAACAATGATCTATAAATTCTTTATAAAAGTAAATTGCAAATATTGCTGCCACTTAACAATAGGACACAGATCCCCAGGAACTGAGCTTTCACTGAGGTTTTATTTGATGGCCACTGCTGGGAAACAGCGAATATGGCAGGAAGATCCCATGTTTTGGATCATTTAGAGCTAAGTTTAAAAATTCATGTTCTTCCATTTACATGATGGGTGACCTTGAACATATTCTGAACTCACCTGAGTATGTTTCCTCATCTGTATAATGGGAGTTTTATCAAATTCATCAATTCCTGTGTTCTCAGTGTATTCTCTGCTTGCATTTAGTAGTCGTGCAACTAATGTCATTTCCCATCCTCCACACAGACAACTCTTCGATAAATTCTCCTCATCCCAGCTTTGGGAGGATATAATGATGCTCAAGACACAGTCCCTGCCATCACGTCTCTACTCACAACACAATCTAGTAAGGAAGAGAGGTATGTAAGTGCAATCCGAGTTGAGGGAAGAAAGACATAAAAGCTTTCCCTGGAAGAAAGATTTTGTAAAAACCCAACATGCTGAGAATCATGGGGTAAGGAAGTCTTTACTCCATGGGAAGAATAGAATGCTAAGAAAAAACTTCATGAAGTGCTCTCTGAGCTGGGTCTCAGAAGATCAGGCAGGCCCTGACAGCCAGCTAAGAGATTAGGGTGATTTTTTTCCAGGCGGAGAGAATATAACGAGCTGGAGAAAACTCATGCAGCTTCAGGGAGGGCCAAGCAGGTCAATGTGTTCAGAAGGTCCGCGTCCATATAAGGCACCTGTGATACCTGCCGAATGCATGAGTGATGTAGAACTGCAGGGCTGTTCAGAGCATAAGTTCTGGAGTGATGGCATGAACTCTGTCCTGCCTCCTTAATTTCCACTTCCTCATCCGTAAATTTGGGATTTTAAAAAGAGGAGCTCCCTCAAAGACTTGTTCATGAGAAAATACATGTAAGGGTTTAAATACACCGCTTGACACTATATAACTGCGGATGGACAGCAGCTACCTTCCTCACCAGCATTCTCATGAGTATTTCTGATGTGGGGAACTGGAAGTAAAATGGGCTAATGTGAATACTCATCGATTTGGGGGCATTTGCAAACTTGGAGTGCTTGTTCCAAATTATGAGCTAGATGTGCATTCTAATGAATGCACAAAGTCCTTCAAATTCACCCAGTCTTTACCTTTTTATATCTGGAAAATATAGTATAACTGGAATTCTCCTTAGAAAGGGAAATGTTTCCTAGTCAATCACTGGAACCCTTGTGTACGGCAACCTCCCGCCTGCCAGAGAAGGGGAGTGAAGACCTAGAGCTTCCTCTGCCTCTCCAACCCCCTTTCTTACTGTACCACATATTCTGCCATCATTCCTTCCTCTCGCTATGGCCATGGCAACCTAAGAGTGTTTCTGCTGGAATCTGTAGGAAGATGTCTTTCAGTGTAAGCCTTACTTGGTGTTTGGTAAGAAGACACACCATTTAGGAGGGAGCAGCTCAGTCTAGTGTGAAGCATGTAGACAGGTTCTGGGATCAGAGAGATCTAGCTGCAAATGGGTCCCTTTACTTCCTAGTTGTGTGGCCTTCAGGCAAGCCATTCGTCTCTCTGAGTCTCAGTTGCCTCTCCTATAAAATGGGAACATTTGTCCAAAGGTTGTTTTCAAGCTTAAATGAGACATTTCACCTCTAGCACACCCTCTCCTCTGCCTTTTATCTACATGTACTCTCTTGATGGACTGTGTAGAATTGCTCGGTCTTTCAACATATGCACTCTGACCATCCTAGAGGCTTTGTCGCAAAGAGGGGGTTGCTGAAATCCTAGCACACCTTGGAACATCATCTGCTCACTCAGCAAACCACACAGATAATGAAACCCCATGCTCTGGGGCATTTGCTGATTATCTGCAAAGATGAAGGCTCTCCAGCCCTACAAAGGCATGTACCCTTCCTGACTCACAGGACTTGGAGGGATAATGTAAAGGGCTTTGTTCTTCCCAACATCAAAATTCAAGCCCAGCCACTTCCACAGGCAGCACACTGAGCTTAATGAAGCAGGGGGATGAACTAATATGGCAAATCTTATAGCTTTACTACCAATATGGCCCACATCACACTAAATTACGGCACCAGACGTGATTGGACACACATCACAAAAGGAGAAGTAGTTCACAGAATGGTAGGAATTTTCAAAGTGACATAATAAGAATCTCAAGAGCCAGCATTTAGGGGAGGTGTTTGTGTTTTGTAATTTTCTTTCTCCTTGTACAAATCACTCTCCCCCACACTTTGCGATAATCAATTCAACAAACACTTACTGAGTACCTACCATGTTCTGAGTGCTGTGCTAGGAACTCATGACTAACAGTAGAGACAGAAAAATAAGCCAAAATGATAGGAGAAACATGGTAAGTGCGATGATTTGAGTATATACAGGGTGCTATGGAACCCTTCACAAATCCAGTTGAATGAGGCTTCTCTTAGTCATAAATTCATTCATTTGCTCATTTATTCATTCACCCAACATTGCTGCACACCTACATCTTTCAACACTGTGCTCAGTGGTAGAAGTGAAGTGGTTAACAAGAAAGACACGGTTCCTGCCGTCACAGGACTCCCAACATAATGAGTGATAAAGAGGAACAAAAAGATAACTAAAAATACATTATGATGAGCAAAATGAGACGTTTAAGAGCACACAAAACAGTCATGACCCGCAGCTGGGGGTCATGAGGATGGGTTGCAATGGGGCACCAAAGCATTTCTGCAGACAGTATATCGAAATTGGAACTAAAGGATAAGTGGAGTTAACTCTGAAAAGAAATAAAAGAAAACATATTCTTGGGAGAAGAAATAGGATTTGCCAAACCCCAAATGTGAATGATTGCCTGGTATGATCGGGGAACTGAAATTAATTCAGTTGTGCCACGGAATGGACTGTCACTGCAGAACAGCGTGGAGAAATGTGACCGGAAAGATAAGGAGGCGTCAGACCAGGCGGGGCCTCTCTAACACCACGAGAAGCAGTGTGGACGTTACCCTGGGGGTGGTCGGAGCCGCTCCCTGAAGGGTCTGAAGCAGAGGGGAGACTTGATCAGATCTCCAAGTGTCCAGAACAGCTTGGAGATGGGAAAAGACTGAAAACCTGAAAACCACTTAGGAGGGTGTGAGAACCACCCAGATGGCAGAGGAAGGCAGCCCGGACTGTACTTGGGAGAGGAACAGTGAGGAGAGAGAGCATGAACAGCTTTGGGAGGCATTTAGGAGGTCACAGGGGCTGACAGTCCATGATTAATTAATTGAGAATGTTACAAAGCTCAAAATGCAAGGATGGTGGCTCAGACAAATGGTTGTTGGGTATTGAAGGATGGCCAGGATTTGGCCAAGTGAATAGACAGGGTGAGAAAGATGACCCCAGGTAGAAGGAGCCGACACACAGATGTCACAGAGCTGAGCTCTGGGAACTGAAGCTCAGTGTGGCTCAGGCTAAGAGGAGGCCAAGTGACAAAGACACAGGGACCAAATCTCAGAGGGCTTTCTTGGGGTGTTATCCTCTTTGGTATGCTGCTGTGGTTACACAATACATCCAAGGAAGAAAGGGGTGTGAAGGAGGGCTTGAAGAAGCCTGACTTCTTATAAAGGAACCAGTTAAAATGAGGCCCAGAACTAAGTCACCAATGAAACCTGGAATGAGTTTGTCTTCAGGGAATGACCGCAGTGAGGGATGTGTCCTGTAATAAATTCAAGACCATGTGCTCAAAGACAGTACAGAAGCCTCTCCCCACCACACATTATACCATATGACAGCCAGTCCTACCATAAGGGATTTGGACTTCTTGACCCAAAACAGTATTCCCTCCCTCCCAAGCCCTTCAGCCCCAGAGCTTTATGGATCAACCTCAGAGAAATTGATGTCATCGTGTAATTAAATCCTTGATTTTGAATTTCCAAAGCCTGCAAATCACAGAGTCAGGAGAGAACAATTAGCACACCAAGATCCAAAACCCTGCCAAGGCAGAATGGTGCCATAAATTTACATGATGTGCCTCATCTCTTTCCGTGCCTCCTCTGCCAAAAAAAGAGTGTAGCCCCTGTAATTCTTTCGGACCCGCCAGCCCTCCAGCATCAAGGCACAGGGCAAACCCAGAGCATGCTTTCAGGGAAGACCACACAGACGTTAATGTCTGCCAGACCTAGTACTTTCCAGCGTATGTAGACAAACCACGTGACCCAGGGCAAGTCTCTTGACCTCTCTGAACATTATTTTCTTACGTGTTCCATGGGGTGATGTAAGACTTGGGCTCATCACGGACAATTTATCTAAAATGGTTTGCATGAAGGAAGCACAATACAAATGATGGCTATTAATAAATATTTATAGCTTAACAGCATGGTCCATTCTCCTTTGTATTTCCTGTTCACCTTCCCCGTTATTATTGAAACAAGCATCCATTTGAAGATGAACCAGTTCCTTCTTCTCAGTGATTCCCCCCATGTGCCTCTGGAGAAAAGGGTGCCTTTTACTTTTCTCTCATGTCCTACAGCACCAGGAAAGGTGCTGCCTCTCAGGGCTGGCCGGGGAGCTGGGGCACTGGAGGGAAAGGGAAAGTTTCCTCATCCTGAGTCTATGAACAGAGAATTGAATTGTGTTGGGTGTTGTATGTTATTCCCTCATGTAATCCTCATTACAACACTCCGAGATAGGTGCTATTGTCCCTATTTTATAGATGGAGAAGCTGAGGCTCAGAAAGATAAAGTAGCTAGCCTGAGATACAAAAGCAGAAATTGTGCTAAGTCTTAAATCAAACTTAAGTTCATCTACTTCTAAAGCATGACCTCTTCCAGGAGCCTTCAATGTAAAGAAGAGGGAAGAAACACGCCAAGAGGTCAACCCCAAGAAGGTAAGTTGTTTGCAGCCTGATGAGCTGGAGAACCACCAGCCATGGGAGCCGTTCCTGGCCTCCAGCCCTGACGCTGCCATTGCCCAAATGAGTGTCCATCAGCAAGTCCTTCTTTCGAGAGCTAATCTGTGAGCAAGAGGCTCTAACTAGCCCCCAATTGCCAATTCCTTATAACCTTTCCTGTTTTTCCATTTCTAGAGAACTTACTCAAGTTTATTTTAGAGTATTACGCTACTCGTGTTTATTAAGATGAAAACTCAATTGTTTTTAGTCAGGAAAGCCATGAAAAGAGTCTAAGAATTTCCTTTATTATGAGGAGCGTGACATATTTTAAGTAACAAATATGAATTTGGAGTAAAAATAAAACATTAACTTTTGAGTAGTAATAGGCTAAGAATGAATAAAAGCAGCAAAGTAGAGAAAAACAGGTCTTTAAAAGGAAGGATGACCTATAAAAATCAGAAGGGCCTCTGGAAGCAGAAGTTCTTCAACTACATGAACTGCCTACAGTCAGGTTCTCCTTTCCAGATACTTCTCTCTGCCCACAGAACACTGAGTGCTGGCAGGGGTCACAACCGGGACTGGATAAATCCTTGCGGACAAAAGACCTCATTCACGAATTAATGCTTCGTCTAGGTTTCAGATTGGGTCACACAGATATAATTTCCACCTCTGTTTGGTGACTGAGGAAACAGAAGCTGGGAAGGTGGAAGTGTCCTGAGGGAGTGGACAGACCCGGAGTGGCCGGCCTGAGGTTCGAGCCCTGGGCCAGGGTCTTGACGGACGGTGGGCGGCCTCCCTGCAGGACAAGAGCAGTAGGTGAAGGCAGAGAGATAGCAGCTCTGCACCGCAGGCCTGATAAAATGAATTCTTTTATATTTATCACCCCAGTCCTGAGGATCCAATCAGATAATGAATGTGATAGCCCTTTACTAGCTCCTCAAGTGGTAAGCCAGTGTTAACAGGATATTTTCCTGGGCTACCTGACCAGTTGAGGGATTAGGACCCTGAGTATGGCATTACTGAAACCATTCCTTAACCAAAATTAACCAGAATTTTTAAGAAATCTCCCATTAGGGACGCCTGGGTGGCTCAGTGGGTTAAGCGTCTGCCTTCGGCTCAGGTCGTGATCCCAGGGTCCTTGGATCGAGTCCTGCATCAGGCTCTTTGCTCAGCGGGGATCCCGCGTCTCCCTCCGCCTGCTGCTCCCCCTGCTTGTGCTCTCTCTCCCTCTCAAATAAATAAAATCTTTAAAAGATAAAAAGATTAAAAAAAAAAAAAAAGAAGAAGGGAAAAAAGAAACCTCCCAATAGTTCGCACAGCTACTGAGGCACACAGCCAGGGTTCAAATTCAGCTTGATGGGGCCCCAAAACTAAGGTGTCTGTCATATGACCACCAACGTCTCCTAGACCCATCAGGGCTTTGATTCTCTAGGCCAAGTCTTTCAGGGAGCAAATAAGGTAGCATTTTGTTGTTGTTATTGTTTTGCTAACTAATGATCCTTGGACATAACTCGAATATCTGGAAAGCGGGTAAGTTTATTTGCAGGTGTTTCTAGAAGATCAGGAGACAGTGCTGAACTGTGATCTCAGAAGGAAAAGGGCAGAAAAGCTAATGCTAACCAGGAGCTGCCATGCTGTGGCTCCCACGCTGGACCTTCACCCATGATTCCTCCCTTGCCCTTCTGGTAAGTATTATTCTTACGTGCGCACACACACCCTCACCGAGACAGGGTTCTAACAAGCTAAATAACCCATCTCTGGTTACACAGTGAGAAGGAAAAGAATTAGAATTTAAAACCAGGTCCAGGGGCGCCTGGGTGGCTCAGTCGGTTAATCAGCTGCCTTCGGCTCAGGTCATGATCCCAGGGTCCTGGGATGGAGCCCAACATCGGGCTCCCTGCTCAGTGGAGAGTCTGTTTCTCCCTCTCCCTCTGCCTGCCTCTCTGCCTACTTGTGCTCTCTATCTCTCTGTCAAATAAATAAATAAATAAAATCTTTTAAAAAAATAAAACCAGGTCTGGCTCCAAAGTGAGTGCTCTTTCTATCACACTCAGCTACCAGGTGGTGCTGACTGAGAAACCCCAGGCACAACACCCAGAAACGTCTGCACCTGCTCACAGGGACCCGTTCCTCTCCCACAGTCTTCTACTGGGTGGCCTAGTGCCGGTTTTATAAATAACAAGAATCGTGTCAGCTGTTCTCCCCCTTTGATGGCAGGTAACGAACCTGAAAATCTACATTCCCGTCCTCCATCAAATTCCACTCCTGGAATAGGCACCGTTTGACAAGCTGCATGTATAGTGACACAATCCAATAAAAATGAAATGAAGAAAACAACTTTATTTCTGACCACTTTCAAGCCTTCCTTATTTGAGTTGTGAATACTCCAGTTACGTCTCCTACATGGCCTGTCGAGAAATGCATTTTATGGTGAAATATGCCCCTGTGTGACTTGTATTTGAAACTATCTGACTTCCTTTCAAAAGCCTGGGTTAAAGAACCAGGGTGATAGGTTTGTGAGAAATTCTAAAGGGCCTCTTAAACTTTCTTTATGCCACTCTCGCTCTTGATAGATGACCCCTATTGTCGGGTGTTCTTTTTAGGAAATAAAATATCTTCCCCAGGAACCATCTAAATCTTGCCAAAGGGGCAAAAAAAACCCCCCAAAAAACCCTTCTAGTCTGTAATATCATGTAATAATATGAAAAGTGTACTTATGATCTAATGTCAAATAGCAAAGCAGGATATGAAACTATGACTTAGTATGATCTCAAACACATATCCTGAAAAGTCAGTCCAGAAGGAATTCACTTAGAATGTTAATAGCAGTTATTTTTGATTAATGGGATTAGGCATGCTTACTTTGTCTCTTTTAATTTTCAGTATAATAAGAATATATACCTTCTAAAAAGTCAAATAAAATTACTAAAAAAGAAAAACATAATTTTTTCAGAAAGGGGCTTAAATATCATTCAGTATTTCTTTAGCGCCAAAAATCACTGTATGAAATTACAAACTTTTACTAATACCAGACACAAAGATTGTTCAAGAAAAGAAAGTTATATGCCAATGATGCTGATGAATATAGATATCAAAATCCTAAGTAAAATATCAAAAAATCAAATCCATGTATAGAAAATAATATGTCATGAACAAGTAGTAGTTACTTCAGAAAGGAAGATTAGAAAAATCTATCAGTAAAATCCACCACAATATAAATTGAAAGGAAAAATATGTATAATCACTGAAATTAATATAAAAAAAGCATATGATAAAATTCAACATGCAAACTCAGGATTTATAAAAAATACTTCCTAGACAATGATAAGTGAAGAAGAAATTATTAAAAAAATCTCTAGCAAAAATTTAAATATCACACAGGAAACTTAGAAGCATTTCCATTAACTGAAGATCAAGTTAAGCATACCTCCTATCACTAAATATTGTACTGACAGATCCAGCCAATGCAATAAGACAAGAAAAAGAATTACTTAAGGATTAGAAAGGAAAACAGAAACCTACTTATGAAGTTATATGTTGTCTCCACAGAAAAATCAAAGAGGAATTGGAAGAATTACTAACAAAGTTTAGTAATGCTATTATATTCAAGATTCGATCAATAAATAAACTGTTAACATTTCCTTTTAAAGTTCTACTTATTTTGGCTCAGTCAGCAACATTTGCTTAATGGAATACTTACTGTTCCACAGGAAAAACTGAGGAGTAAGAAATAAATTAATCCTGTTATGAGCACATTCTCTCGCTTTTTTAATGTATGTATGTGCTTTCATGGTGCCTTGAGCCAGAGAAGTCTATCAAGAATGCATATTGTTTATCACTACTACATAATTAAGAACAATTATAAAATCTTACTTTGGGACAAATCAGCTATACACTTTCTAAGATCCCCTTGGTTCTAGAATGGGATAAGAGAAAACAGTATAATGCTGATGATGAAGATGATGAAAATGAAGAAGAGGAAGAGGAGGAGAAGAGCACAGAAATGGGAGAAGAGAAACAGAGAAAAGAGAGAGGAGAGAAATGGAGAAAAATGACAGGGAAGAAAGGAGATGAGAAGAATTAAGGAGAGAAGGATAAGGAGAAAAGGGAAGGAAAAAGAGAAAAGGAAGAGGAAGAACACACATAAAGACTCTTTGTCGGGGAGCTTGGGTGGCTCAGTTGGTTAAGCATCAGCCTTTGGCTCAGGTCATGATCCCAGGGTCCTGGGATCGAGCCCCGCGTCGGGCTCCCTGCTCAGTGGGGAGCCTGCTTCTCCTCTCCCTCTTCTTCTCCCCTGTTTGTGCACATGCTCTCTTTCTCTCTCTGTGTCAAATGAATAAAATCTTTTATAAAAAGGCTCTTTGTTGATCCTTTAATAAATGCCAAGTACTATACTAAGTATTTAATCTGCCCTATCTCAATTATTCTTCAAAGTAAGCCTTTGAAGTTTAATATTATATCCTTACTTATAGGAGAGAAAACAGATGCTCAGAGGTTAAGTAACATTACAAGGTCACACAGGAAGTGGCATAGCTAGAATTTGAATCCAGGTCTGCCTGCCCAGACTCCATGCGTGGTATTGGCCACTTGCAAGCGGGTATTCCTTGCATATGTATTATGCTGATTTTAGAGTCCTGTAAGACATGAAGATGAGGAGGTTCTAAAAAGGTCACCTTCATGCTCCCATTCCAAATCTTCAACTAAGCCAATGTTCTGAAAACCTGAATCCTCATTTTAAGAATGCTCCTGGTTTTGCATGTTCAATTTAAGAATGAAAAGATATTCAGTAAGATACAATTTTTAATGCATTAAGCATTCAAGAGCACAAGTTTGGTGGAAAGGTTAAATTTGAAGCAAAAATATAACTTGTCGTTTTTCAGTGAAAAAGCATTTGAATTCTGGTACATTATCGTGCTCTGGAATCTTTTTTTCCCCCCATGCAGCAGTTCTCCCAAGACCCGTTCTCTCACTGACTTGCTTTCCTTCTATTATTCTTAGACCATGATGCATAAAATACAAGGTCTACATTAAGTTTTAGGAAATGAACTAGATTACTTCCAAAATATGTGTTTCAAATAAACATCCAATGCAAAATTTATCGTCCTTGCTGAGGTTTTGGCTGTCTGCAAGCTGCATGTGTATTACATTTATGTCCTTGCTTCCTATAGAGTGTCAAACAAATGCCATCACGAAACATGACTGGGCAGGCACAGCAGTGTCTCAAACAAATCACTGCCTATACAAAGCAGCTAAGTGCATCCTGGTTTGCAAGCCCATATTGACAGATTTCAAGACCTGAAAGAGAAGTCTATTAATCCTCCTCCATGCGGCTCAGAAGACGGAGAGAAAGACAACACACAACACGAAGTTGCTTACACCTAATTGCCACCGGGAGACAAACATCCTGAAAGGTATGGTCATAAAGCCATGGGACCCAATTCTCGAGAAAACACGGAGAGTGAGAGAATTATTTTATTATCATAGTATGCATGCCAGTCCTCATTAACAGGTATTTACGTGCTTCCTCTGGGTCAAGCACGTTCCAAGTGTTGGAGTTAAAAGGTGAACAAGAGGTCCAGCTCTGCAGGAATGCACAGTCCAGCCAACAAACAAAAACACAGGAAATTTTTAATAAAGTGAGATTCTAACAAAGCCCTACTGCAGCAAAACAAACAAAAACAACTAACCCAGTGCGGGTTAGGAAAGGACAAACCTGGAGATTAAGTAGGAGCCAGTCTAGGAAAAAGTGGAGAGTGACAAAGGATTTCGGGCGAGATTATTGTCCATTGGTTCTCAAAGTCTGGACTCTGAAATAATAGTACCAGTGCCATCGGGGAATTTGTTCTAAATGTAGGTTTGGGCCCTACCCCAGACCTACCAAACCCAAAAATTCTGGGGATGAGACCCAACAATCTGTGTTTTAACAAGCCTTCCAGGTGATTCTGGTGCTGCTGGAATTTGAGAACTTTGGATACCTGCAAAAGTGAATCACAAGAGACAGAATGCCTGGAGGGTAAATAGGGTTGGATAAGGGGGCGGGAGGATTAGGCAGAGATGTTGCTTGCTGGAGGGATGGGTAAAAGGCATACCAGGAAGGGTTTTATAGGTTATAAAAATAATTTTGGATTTTACCCAAGGCATAATGGAGAGCCATTAAAATATACCATGAGTACAGAAAACAGCAAATAATGCTGGCGCCCTTTAAAAAACATATGCCATCACAAAGATAACCTACACATCTTTCCAGAGATAAAACACTACACAGATAAAAAGCCGGTAAGAAAGGAACAAATCAGCCCTACCTTTCTTTCTGGAGTCTTTCTTGGCGCTGGTTTTCACAGCTACTTGAAGTTCTGTCTCAGTTGACATCCTACTAAATCCTTAGTCCACTTCACACAGATCCCGGGCCTCGGCCAGGCTCATGGAGGACTCCTCTCCAAGAGAATGACTCCTCCCTTCAGAAACAACGCTCCGAGCTGCACATCTCATTCACTCCTTCCGAGCGCTGCAAATCAAGCCAAGAGAACGTTCAGAATCATCACCCTTTTGAGGTTAAACAGAAATTAGTCGGGGGTTGGGGAAATAAACTGTCAAACATACACCAGGAAAATCTTGGTCTCCATGTACAAACTGCTCACTTGATGTCATCAAGCCACTGACAGGGTTTGTAGCAAAGGGAATCAGAGCTCTACCTGAAACATGGTCTCTCAACCTAGGTACATAATTCAAAACAGATCTTTTTAAAACTCTGGATTTCCAAGAAGGGCAAACTCCTTGTTTTCCACGTCTTGCTTTCAAGCAGTAGATGCCACCCAGAAAATATAGCAAAGGAGTATTTCCTGAGCAAACCCAGGGAGACATTTCCAACAACAGGGCACCCATCCATCAGCCAAGCTTGATCAGAGCCGTGGCGGCTAAAGCAGATCATAGGGAAGTGACCTGTGGTCTGTCCCTTCACTGCCAGGCATCTGAGGGGACATGGAGTTGACATACAATTGGGCTCCAAGGGTAAGGTGACAAATGGGGCTGAGAAACTTTCCAGCTTTTTCCTCAGCTATAAGAGCAGACAAGCATTTAACGTGGGGAGAAAAAGAAAAGAAGCAGGCAGCCACACGTTCCATTTTTTCTTTCTTTAATAAATATGCATTGCACACTACTAGGTACTATTAAGTCCAGACTCTGTGCTGGGAAGAGATGATAATGATAATAATGATAATACAACCACTTCAATTACAGCTAGTATTTACTATGCACTTACTATATACTTTGCCCTCAGCTACTGCTTCACATACATTATCTCATTTGATTTCAGTTAAATTGAATGAATGTATTTCCTGTGTAGAGTCAACTGCCTTTCCCAGTGACCATCTATCTGATAGTTATATCAAAGAGTTCAGCTGAAAATAAACATTTCAGGGGCGCCTGGGTGGCTCAGTCATTGAGCGTCTGCCTTCGGCTCAGGTCATGATCCCAGAGTCCTGGGATCAAGCCCCGCATCGGGCTCCCTGCTCTGCGGGAAGCCTGCTTCTCCCTCTCCCACTCCCCCTGCTTGTGTTCCCTCTCTCGCTGTGTCTCTCTCTGTCAAATAAATAAATAAAATCTTTAAAAAAAAATAAAATAAACATTTCACTAGTTATCTCATTTTTTAAAGAAAATGGAGATAAAGCTACTGGAAATAGACCTTCAAACTGTGCAGCCATTTCTGAGCTCATCCCACAGACCCAGAATGGTTGAATCCAAAAAGGCTGACCCTGAATGTGAGTTTCTGCTCAAAAAGAACAGTAAACCGAACCTCTTAATCATGATAACCAAAGAAGGCTTAACTAGAAGGTCTAATAAAAAAGCCACATAAAATTATAGGAAGGCTTTATATCCTCTAGATGTGTCCATGTTGTTACAAATGGCAAGAGGGTATAATGCTGAGTGAAATAAGTCAGACAAAGATAAATACCACATGACTTCACTCATATGTGGAATTTAAGAAAACAAAACAAAGAGGAAAAGAGACAAACACACTTTTATATACAGAGAACAAACGTGGGGTTGCCAGGGGGGAGGTGGGGAGGAGCATGGGTAAAATAGGTGAAGGGGATTAAGATACTTACTACGATTAGCACTGAGAATAGTTGACTCACTATATTGTATGCCTGAAACTAATATAACACTGTGTGTTAATTATACTTAGATTAAAAAAAATAAAATTAGTAAAATTATAGGAAGGCCCAATAATAGGGAAATTCCCACCTTAGCCAAAGATACTTGGTTTATTTATTTGTTAACAAGTGATTTTTTTAAAAGGATGATGGCCCTGAATGAAAGATGTCTCTACAATAGGAACTAAAGCTACAATTAAGGAAAATGCAAAACTGCCTTCCTAGAATGGGGTCCATGAAATCAAACACAGAAAACGAGAACCTTCCCTGCCACCCTTACGCCATCTGTCTGCACCACACCACTAGCCCTCACCCCCTTCCTAACCTCTCCCCTGACAGAAGACAACATTCCATGGGAGATGACAGAGCCACAACGCTTGGCCGTACATGGACATAATTTTATTAATACCGATCATTTCATTGCAACAAATATCTATGAAGGACCTACAATGGGCCAGGTGCAAATGCTGGCTCATTCAGGTCAACAGACATCCACTGTGCAACAGTCCTGGCTAAGAGTACGGATTCTTTATTCCTGTTGTCAAAGATGCTCAGTCTAATGGAGATGTCAGTCATGTAAGGAACTGTAATACACACAACTGGAACTAACACACACAAACACCGGGTATACTGGGGCACAAAAAAGCAAGTACTCTTACCGTTCGTCTCCCTCTCTGGTTTCGTCCTGTTTCATTTTTCCCTCCCTTCCCCTATGATCTCTTAATCTCAGGAAACAAACTGAGGGTTGCTGGAGTGGCGGGGGGTGGGAGGGATGGGGTGGCTGGGTGATGGACATTGGAGAGGGTATGTGCTATGGTGAGCGCTGTGAATTGTGCAAGACTGTTGAATCACAGACCTGTACCCCTGAAACAAATAATACATTATATGTTAATAAAAAGAAAAGAAGCAAATACTCACCTCTGCTTGGAAGAGTCAATAAAACTTCTCAGAGAAGGAGCCCTATACTGTGGGGTCTTGAAGAACGATTCTTATGCCAAGTAGATAATAAGAGAAAGGACCAATGGGCACTCAATAAATACATGTATAAAAAATGAATGAATGGTTGTTTCTGGCAGAAGGATCAGCTATGCAAAGGCAAGGAGCCTTGCAATGAACAGCCCAACTAATAAAAGGAAATGTAAGTCTAGTAGGGAGGGGATGTACTTCCTCATCTTTGCAACTGTAACTTGTACTGCTACCTTTCTCTTCAATCTTTCTCCTCAAGTCTCACTTGACATTCTATTGACCCCTCAAGGTTGAGTTCAAAAAAGTATAGGCAGAAAGGTTTTCTGGTCTCTCTCTTAAATGGAATCTCTCCCTACTTATACTATGATCTGCTTTTTGGCCGGATCCATAGCTTCAGCCACTTATAAGCAATGTGATACTGAGGAAGTTACTCAACCCCTCCTTGACTCCGTTTCTCCATCGGTATAATGGGGGTAACTTGGAGCTGTGGAAATGAGGTTCGACTACACACGTCACATGCTTGGAAGAGTACCTGGCACACCTCCTGGAAAGCACTTAATATTAAGATGAGGTGCTAATAATTTTCTGTGTTAACAGCTCAAGGTCACGTGGCGGTGTGTGACCACAAGTCCATACCATTACCTTCCCTTTACAGAAGAAGAAACTAAGGTAGGTTATGTCTCCCCTTTAAAGACACTGCAGGAAGAGACAGAATCTATAGATATTTCCATCATGCTGGATGATGGAAATAATACAAATTTAATATAAATAGTAAAATGAGCTGAAACATATAGATTTTACACAATTTCAAGCATTCTTTAAAGTTCATATATAAAACTGGATGGGAACTGGGCCATTTTTTTCCTCTTCAACTTTATAAAGCACAATACAGCACCTCTCCCTATTCTGTGGGTATCTTGAACAAGCACTGCTTGTTCAACAAAATGTGACTGTGTTCAAGTGTTATAAAGCATTACTTGTGAATTTCTGAAGTACACCCTGATACCAATAATGAAAAGAAACCAACATCATTTCAAATAAAACTTTAAATAAGGAAGCTGCAGTAAGGAGAGAACCTACCATAGCCTGGGTCCTGGCATCCCCTTTAATTTTCCAAAAGCCAGAGGTTGGGAAAATGCTGTGAAGTAACTCCAAATTATTTAAGAAATTCGTTTCTTTGTAATTAAGGAGATTAAAGTCCCCCAAGGGCCAGAAACCATGTGACAACTCAAATCATTTTCCCCCAGTAAAAGCTGTGAAACCCTATCAGTTAAATTCAGGCTTGCCTAGAATTTTGAAATGCTTCAATAATGTTTCTTTGCTCCACACAATCTGCGGTAATTTAATATTCCTGAAGTGTGTCACGTTTTTTATAATGAGCTCTTCAAATCTAAATGTGAATTATGTAACATTCCACTACAGACATCCTGTCTAGTGAACTGCTTCTAAATGTAAAATCCTGTGTTCAGTGACTTGGGGGGGGGCTGGGGGGGCAGTTTGGGAGAGGGGGGCACAAAAACACCAAACCACAAAGCAGAGAAAACACACAGGCCTTAAAAAAAAAAGGCAGCATAAAGGTTTGAGCATCCATAACAGAACACATACTAAAAACCCACTGTAACACAAATTTGTGCTTTCTCTCCCCCCTACCCATCCCTCTCATAAGACCCTACTGGAGAACAGCTAGCATTTAGGAGGGCCCACTATTTGCCAGGTATGATACTATGATCTTCTTTTACTCAACCTTTCAGCCACTTGAAAAGTTAGGTTTTATTATTAGTTTTCATTTAACAAAGAAAAGCAGAAGCTGGTTTGGTAACTGGTCCCCCATCACATGGCTAATAAGTAGCAGAGCACAGGGCAGGGTAAAAACCACTCTTCTCCCCACTTTCCCTGAGAAGCCTCCCCGATGTCCATCAGCTGGAAAAACAAAATGTGGTCTATCTATGCAGTGGAATATTATTCGGCCATAAAAAGGAATGGAGCATTGATATATGCTACAACGTGGATGAACCTTGACAACTGTAGGCCAAATGAAGGAAGTTAAACGCAAACACACCGTATGACTCCATTTATATGAATGACCCAAAATAAATACATTCATAGAGAGATGGCAAGCAGATCAGCGGTTGCCAAGTACTAAGGGAAACAGGGAAGGGGGGGTGACCACTTCATGAGTGCAGGATCGCCTTTGGGGGCGCTAAAAAGGTTTCAGAAGTAAATAGAGGCAGTGGTTGTACAACATCATCAATGTAATAAATACCCATGGATTGTACACGTTAAAATGGTTCATTTTATTTTGTGTGCATTTCACCTAAATTAAACAAAAACAAAACAAGAAAACCTCCAAGCCAGGCCCCACACCCAGATTTAAGCCTTTGTGATAATGCTAGGAACACTGCAAATTCCATTCCAAAAGGATAAAACCAGATTCACAACACAGATGAAGAGGCAGTCTTCCCAGAAGCCAGACTCTGGGATTAAAAGCTGCATGCTACTACCTGCGTGTTTTGGAACTTGGGCATCTTTTTTTTTTTTTTTTAAAGATTTTATTTATTTATTCATTAGAGACAGAGGGAGAAGCAGGCTCCCAAGGAGCAGGGAGCCCGATGCGGGACTCGATCCCAGGACCCTGGGATCATGACCTGAGCCGAAGGCAGACGCTTAACCATCTGAGCCACCCAGGCGCCCAGAACTTGGGCATCTTAATCAGCTTCATCCAAACTATAAAGCACCTAAAACAGGTTATTAACAAGGCACAAGAGTTTGTAACCGTCCAGCCGAAGAGCCTGTTTCCTCATCAGTGAAATGGAAAAACCACCCCCAAAAATGTAAGATTTAGAAGATCAATGAGATCTGGGCACTTAAGAAAAGAGTCATAAATCTGCTTGTCTTTACATAAAGAACACAGAATGGACAAGGCAGGGCACCAGGACATCGTTTTTTTACACAGGGACATCTGGGTAGTGGAATGACCAGGTGACCCGGTAGAAGGATGTGGCAGAGGGTGATACTTCTGAGTACAGCTTTCTGCATTATTGCCCCTATTTGGAAGCCTACGGTTCTACATACCTGAAAAAATCAAATTAAATTAACAGGGGTGAGAAGTCGGGGGCGGGGGGAGGCTCAGACTGGAAGTGGACTGAGACAAATTAATCCAATTGTATCTCAAATGAACATCACAAACACAGTCTCTGAAGGGATGAGAAAGAACTAATCCAAGTAATTCATGAACACAGAATTTGACTGTTTACTCTCAGTCTTGGGCAGGCTTGTAGAAGGGGGAACTGCAAACAACCCCCAAATCCTTTTAGTGGGTTTTTTTGTTTTGTTTTGTTTTGTTTGGTAGTGTTTTGGGCAAATTACAAAACTATTTTAAATGTATTACAGTGTTGAACGAAGGGGTAAATGCTTTGATGTTCTTGGAGTCCAGTTCTCACTATGAAAGAGGAGACATTAAATTATGGAAAGGGAGAAACCAGGAAAGAATACTGTGGGGATAGACTGGAAATGGGAGATTTCCAGCAAAATCATGATTTGTGAAATACGCATGCATCTGTGTATGTATGTACACATACGTGCGTTTATATGCATACATCTCCTAGCTCTGTCCACTGACCGGGTCTAGGAACAAAGATACCCAAGGAACATCATGATGCCTAATACCTTAATTTTGTTTTTTTACTACTATTCCCTAGTAAAAGGAACCAGGGGTTCTTGGAGAACTGGCTGATTTCAGAGCTGGGGTACGGCAGGTGGAAGATGAGCCTGAAATACCTCGTTACTCCAGCAAGTAAGGAAGTGCTCAAGACAAACACAAGTGGATGGGGGCATGTCACAAGGATACAGAAGCCATCTCAGAGGTGCAGTCATTGGCCCAATCTGGAATAATTTAAACACCAATGTCATTTAAGGATGGTAATAAATAATAAACCACTGGAAAAAAAAAAACAACAATCCATGAATCCATACTGATAACAGATAAAAGGAGGAAGGAGGGAAGGCTGTCTTGCTTAGAGTAGAACAGGTACTATCTGGGATATACAGAGTGGGTGTGGGGCATAAAGCCAACATTTTGAAGCCCATCAGAATGAGGCTTTGTTAGGCAAGAACCATCCATAAATGTTAAATCCCAGGAAAGTTTTGATGAGAAGACATCTGCAGGTCTTCAAGTGTCTTCCCACTTACTGCTTATAGTTGCAAGGGGAAAATGTGTGATTACACCATGGAAAATTGAACACCACCTCGATTAGTTTATCCAAATGAACACCCACAAGCAGGGGCAGATGGACATGATGGAATACCCTCAAGAGAATACATCACTACCATGCAGTATTCTGGCCTGGAATCTAATCACATCATGCATTTAAAAATTGGGGGGGTGGAGGGGAGGAGGGAGACTGTACCCTTCAAAAATACAGTAACAAAAGACAAAGAAGCTGGGGAAATGTTAGTAAAGTAAATAAATAGATATAACAACTAAACGCAACAACTGCAGAAGATCCTGTACTAGAGAGAAAATACTACAAAAGGAATTACTGGACCAATGGACAAATTTGAATATAAATGGCATATTAGGTAAAAATACTGCATCAATGTTATTTACTCAATTTGATGATTTTCCTATGGTAATGGAAGAGAATATCCTGATTCTTAGGAATAAAGGACTAAGATATATGCACCTTACATACACTTGTATATATCATATACTTGTATATATGTACATGCATGAATGTGTGTGTATATATATCCATATCCATAGAGAATACACAAATAATAAAGCTAATGGGATAAAATGTTAGCAGTAAGTGAATTTAAGTAAAGGGTATGGCAGTTTTTGTAGCCTTTAAAGGTATAATTTTTAAACCTTATCCTGTAATTTTGAGATCATTTCTAAATTTAAAAAAAAAAAAAAGTTTTTGAAAAGCCCAGCTCAGATGCTGGCACACAAAGGTATGTCACAAAGCCAGTTCCGGCCTCACTTTTAAGTTGAGGCCCATTCCAGCTCCCTAGATAGCATGCTTCCTAATTCCCAGGGCTAGCTGAGGTTAAAATTAGTTTATGGCTATCAATTTTTATTACAGATTCCAACTTCACCTTGGATCTGCCCAGACTGCCTGACTTGGCAGAAGCCTCTGGACCAAGGTTGTTTTGAGCAGGCCTTTTTCTTCCCGAGCTCTGGACATCCTCTTCATACTCTGCCTCTGTGCCAGGAATTTGGCCACCAAGACTTTTCATCTACCTGCCCCATAGATCACAGCAAGCTCCTTTCATTATTTGGCCAAAGCCAGCCTTCCCTGCATCCTCTCCCTCTCCATCTGTGGGGCTATAGATTCAGCCAGTCAGAACTTTCCCTTTTTTTAAAAAATATGTCAAGGGCTACCTGATGTGATCTAGCCCATTTGGAAAATGCCCGAAGTTTGCTCATTCTGCACATTGGTTCTCTTCAGGGATAATAAAATAAGAGTGAGGTTTTGCTGGAACCCAAAGGCAACATTTATGAAAATCCGCTGGAGGTGTGAGAAGAACAAATGTTACAGGAGCTTTAGTGGAAGGCTGGTCAGGGAGACTGCATCCCTCACTACTGATGAAAGACCGCCATCCCCACAACAAACACAGAACTACCCCGTTTGGACCAAAACCTTCAAGAAAAATAATACACTGGTTTTAAAACTCTGAAGGCTACAAAGTGCATAGATTAACCACCCACCATAGACCCACCCAAGGCTGTTTTGCCATGCGGTGTGTGTTCAGGGGAGAAAAATCAGAGGTCAGAGACCTCTCTTGGCCTGAGACCTTCATTGTGGCTCGTTGGGTTATGTTTATTTCCCATTACAAAAAAATAAAAAAATAAAAAGAATTTCAGCTTGCAGGAAAGCGTTCTAGAAAGCCATTCTCTGTAACAGAATAAAATAAATAAATGAGGAAAAGTGGAATAAAGGGAAACAAATAATTGGAAATGAAGGTGAGGGTGGAAACCAGGATAGAGCACCAGAAAAATCTGTAAAGTCGCAGAAGAGAGGCTATAAACCTGTCTATGAGATTCCTAGCAGCCAAAGCAAAGAAGGAAATGTGATCATTTCTAAGTTTCACAAGGTTCATGCTTAAATAAAGCCTTTTTTTCCCCTTTGAAACAGAAATGGAGAATGAAAAGGAGCTTTCATAAAAGCAACACTGTGTGGTATCATGGACATTAGTATCAGAACTGAACCTACAAAAAAAAAAAACAAAAAACGGAATTTTCAGTGGCTCTTCATTTATGCTGTAAGCATAATACTAAAGCATAATTTAGTAGTATGGCTTTCAAATATGCTCAAAACAATGTGACCCAAGTCATTTTAAATTCTCTATGAATAAAGCATGCTTTCTTTTTTTTTTTTTTTTCTGAAATGAAAAATAAGTAAGTGGGACCTTACTCTACAGCTATCTGGTAGTTGGGCTTTTCTTAGAATCTTCTAGAATTAAAAAAAAACATATAAATGGTTTATCAGTTTATTCATCTGTAAAATGGGATGATGCTGGGTATGACTCATGGAATTAAGTGAATGGGAATACATGAAAGTTATGTGAAAGCACTTTCGGGAACATAAAATGGTATGTTCCAGACAGCAAGCACTGTTATTATTCAGGTATCGGTCAACCTTCAGTAAGGGGATGATAGGAGGAACAAAATGTGTTTCTTTAATCAAACTCAAAGCTAACAGAAGTCAGAACCAGGTTTCAGCAATATTAATGGAATTTATGTGACAGCAACAAAGTATACTTACGAACATTTCATTTAACTAATGGATCATATAGTTTCATTAAGTATTTATTGCACCATGAACATTCATTACATAAACTCTTTTAAGAGTATCAGAAAAAAGCAGCTGTATAAACCTAAAATAATCCCATTAGTGTTTTCATTACTTGGGGCCCCACATCCACCCAACCTCTAAAATTCTCACCTCTGATTCTACAAAAACGTTATCAGTAGGTGGAAGAACCTAAAGCAGTAACCTGTCCCAGAGGCTGGGTTGGAATCAGGCCTGACTCTACCACTGATTGTCTATACGCCTTTAGGCACATGAGTTACTTAAACATTCTCAGCCCCAATTTCTTCATCTGTAAAATGGGGATCCAGTGAGCCCCACAGTCTTTATTTATTTATTTATTTTTTAAGATTTTATTTATTTATTTGACAGAGAGATAGAGAGAGAACACAAGTAGGCAGAGCAGCAGGCAGAGGGAGAATCAGGCTCCCCGCTGAGCAGGGAGCCTGACGTGGGGCTCGATCCCAGGACCATGGGATCATGACCTGAGCTGAAGGCAGTCGCTTAACCAACTGAGCCACCCAGGCACACCGAGCCCCACTGTCTTTAAACGGGGGAACATGCAGCCCAGGGAGCGCTCAAGAAAGTCCACTAGAGTGAAAAACTCAAACTCTGCAATAACTACTTAAAACTACTTTTATCTAAAAAAAAAAGGGAAATAGTTTTAACTATTTCTTAAATTTGCAGATTAACAGCACATGCATGTAAATTTATACATAAGAATCCATACCCTGGTACAGGGTGCAGGCTTTGAAAATTATTCCTTGATGGGGTCGATGACTGGGCAGATGACAGGGGGCCACTACAGTGGTTTAGTGGGAGTGACTGATCTCGTTCAGGTCCTTTCAAGATGATGCTGGCCCAGGAATCACATGGGGACTAGAGGCTAACGATACTGAGTGCAGGGGAAGCAAGCCAGGGGAGGCTTAGCAATGGACCTGGTAAGTATAAAAGCTTATACTCTTCAAATTTCCTTTCCAAGTATGTTCTAGATAAATGAATCTTCAGAAAAAAAAAAAAAAAAGAAGCAAATATCCCCAATTCCTTCAGCACGCAGCCATTAAATCACAGTTTCCAGAAATCCAATCATTTCAATGCACATTTCCTAAGCGCCTACTGTGTGCAGAGCGGCCCCTGGGCTCCATGCTGGCGGTACAGAGAGACACACATCAGGGCCTGGTGGCCGCTACACCCTCCCAACCACACACACTGCCCTCAGGTGGCCCTCATCCCTCTTCCCCAACGCTCCTCCCCACGGGGCCCCTTCCTTGTGGGCATGTTAGCCGGGACACCATTCCTCCCTTTAACCCCATTAGCCACAAGGGCAGCAGGCTACACTGCTTCTTTGCTCCTCACAAACTGAAAGCTCTTGTCTGCCGTCCCAGTCCCTCCGCAGCGTGTTTGAGTAACGCACAACTATTGCTATTCCCTGGGTCCTGCAGGAAGCGAGGACAAGTATTTAATGAGGCCCTCCCAGTGAAGGGGGTTCCAGATAAACAAATGCCTCATCTGGCAGCTTCCCGCGCTGATTTACCTGCACTACGTACTGCCCTTATTCACTCTCCTTTCCCCCAGCTGCATTCCATTATCTTCCGAGCCGACCATGGCCATCCGTGAGTGGGGAGCCCAGCAAGCGTGCGCCACGTCGCCGAGCTGCCCGGCCTGTCGGGAGGTCCCGGGCAGGGCTCCCCTGGAAGCTGTGCACATCCCAGCGGCTGTCCGGCTGTCTGTCCAGCTGTCCAGCTCACAGGCACTGTCAGTGGGGTCCTCCCGTGGCAGCCCTTCGCGCTGGCTGCCAACAAGTGCCACCTTCTCCCTGCCCGGGGAGCCAAGAGAGGGGTGCCGTGCTTTCTCCCTTCCCTGACGTCCTATTTTAATTCTTCTCTCTCTCTCAAACAACTCATTTTACCACCTTCCTTTTGGGGGGGGGGGAAGGGCCCATCGTCTTCCTTTGCTTCACTAATGATTTGCTAGTTCAATCTCAATTACCGTAAAATGGGATACACGGATGGCTCAAATTTTCCCCACAAAAGGATCTGCACTTGACTGGAAGCAACCCAATTTCCACAATTATCTCCCTCACAAAAAGCACACACAACAGTGATAACCGGTGGGGCTATGTTTTCCTGAAGCCATAAATAGGGATGGATGTGCTGACAAAGGAGCTCGTTTTTGTTTGTTTCCTGATTTGTGAATGTGTTTATTTGAACCTTCTCACAGACACATAAAAATTCAATCACACTTGGCAAACACTGAGCAAATCACCAACACGGAAAGCTATTTCTTCTCCGTGCAATCCCCTCGACACTCCTCGGGATGGCAGTTCAAACTCGCCTCCACAGGGAAGGCTTCCTTGACCACGGGTACCCTTTCCCTTGGCACAGCGGCCTCTACTGAGGACAGAGGCAGGACAGAGCAGAGGCTCCCAAACTTTGCCCCACGATGGCATCACCTCAGGAGCTGGAAAGACCACTGGCGCTTGTCTGCCATCCTGGGACTCTTATTTAACTGCTGTGAGGGGCCACCTGCCCACCGGGATGCTTAAAAGCTCCCCAGGTGGTTCGAAAGGGCAGCAAAATCTGGAAAGCAGAAGCATCTTCAGGGCCAACCATGGCCCCACTCCCTAGTCCCTGGGTTTGGGCCCAGCACTGAACCCCCAAGTTTGAACGCATTCACTGCAAAATAAGAGGACTCTGAGAATACACAGCCAATACAGGGAGGGTATCACGTGACATAAGCCATATAAAATGCTTATCACGTGATGGTAAGTGCTGCTGGTAGGTGGGAAAATACCTCCCCACCCCACCCCCACCCAAAAATGCCCATATGCCCATGACCTGCTCATCAGAATATGATTTAGGTGATCTAGATCCTAAGAATTTGGGCTTTTGAACAGATGAGGTCTCGATGAGATTTGAGGTTCTGAACTGATGAGACCCTGGAGACACCTTGCCCGTAGTCTGCATTTGGGCTGGATATGAACCTTTGGGGGCCAGAGGGTAGACTGGGGTAGACAGAATGGGCCCAACAGATGTCCACTCCAAATCTAATCCAAATCCCAGCTGATTGCACCAGGAGTCAATTCCTCAGCCAAGGACAATTCACTGGCTGACAGCAGCCACGACTTGGCCTGACAAAGGAGAGTTATATCCAAAGCAGATATAGGAGAAGATATGCATATTATCTCTCTCAAGAATCTGATCTCATTAATACAGATTCTGTCCAGTGGTAATGGGACCAGGAGGGAAAAGATGCACAGGGAGAAGCCAGGAGGCAGCAAGGGAATGACTGAGCACCAGGGATGAGTAAGCCCAAGTAATGATAAACAGAAGCCTCCAAGTAGAAATATATATATATATATATAATTAAGAGAGAGACACAGATCATCTTCAGTAGAAGTAGTCACTGAGGGCACCCCATGGCAGGGAGTGAACAATGGCCTGTGCAATGGGAAGAAGACAACAGAGTCCTGAGAGAGAGCCAGGATCGGTCCTGTTATGAGCTCATACCCACCCCGGTCTCCGGGAGGCCAGCCTGTGTGTCTGTTCGGAGATTGCAGAGAAACTCCTCCCTTCCTCCCTGCTGTGTGTGACCTTACTAGGACGGCCTGTAATGAAGGGCCTGAGGAGTACTTATCTATATCTCTCATCTGAACCTTTAAAGACATCACGATTCATATTGTGTAGCTGACAAAGACAAAAAAAAAAAAAAAAAACCACGAACATCACAGTCCCACAGACTTGCCTTGGGTTTTCAAATCATGGCACCATGAAGTCCCAGATGTGTGACCTTTGGCAAATCCCTTGACATCTTTGACCCTCAAATTCTATCTCTGTAAAGCTGGGAATCCTTACCCCTAGTGGTTGCTGAGCAGAATAAATAAGATAATGTACGCAAATTGCCTGGTACTACAGGATGGACTCACTCATTGCATATTGTTTGCTTTCCCTTCCCACGATTTCATTTGCATTTAATTCTTTGGAAGGAAAAGGGGAAATTTTCTGATATTTCCTATACTATATGCCTATCAGTTTTTCAATACGTACCTGTCAAATGAATCAGGAAACAATGACCTAAAACTCTTTCTGCTAGGGTATGAAATCTGATACGCTGACGTAACCTGACCTTCGGGCTCCAGTCCGGCCTGCCTCCCCAAACTCCCAGCTCAGGTGCTCCTCCTCACTGGGACCAAGGGCTACAGCCACACTGGGTGGGTCAGACCCCAGGGCACACCTTGATCATCCAAGACTGCACGCACCTCCTCGCCTCCTCCAACTCAGCACGCACTCTGAGGCAGCATCCGTCAGTCGATGCCAAACTTCCAGAAGAGTAAAGAGATTATTTACACAAGGGTAAGCTGCGTTCAGTGGAAACCCCACAGGACACTGCAGTAGCCCAGGGACAGGATAGCAGAGCTATTCCCTTCTCCTGGGCCTGAAGGGGTGAAAGAAGGGAGAGGTGACTGGAACCAGAAAGGAAGGTAGAGACAGTTGCCTTAAAAGGAGTGGTGACCTTCAGTCTAGGAGATAGCAGGCCCCAGTCAACTCTGCCAGAAGAATGCCAAAAAGTGGATCAAACCATAAAGACTTCACTCCCTCCTTCCCACTGGCCTCCTGCTGGGACTCAGCGTTGGCTACTGGGAGAAGAGGTGAGGGGGCCAGGCGGCCCGTGGATGCAGTCCACGCAGTGAGCCTTGTGAAGGGAGGGGGGTGGGGAGAAAAGAGCAGGGAGGACACCTGGAAGGGCAAGCAGAAGAGAGCCAGTTCAAGGTCCAAGGGAAGAAGCTCCTCCACAAAAAACGTCGTTACAGCCCATATTCTTCAAAACTCCTCAGGAACTTCCTAACTCCCGTCTCCTTGTGGCAGCAAAACATGGAAGGAAGAAGGGGGAAAGGAGAACAGAGTCAACTGTATGCCGTGGTCTCTGCTAAGTGTTATACATGCCTCATCTCATTAATCTTTACAATCTGGGAAGGTAAGGAGCATTATCCCCATTTTGTAGCAGTGGAAACTGAGGCACAGAATTGATGAAACAGCAAGCCCCAGGTCCCATTTCCAGGGTAGATTCGGATCTAGAACCCAAGTGCACCTGACTCTAAACAACACAACGTTTCCATCAAACCCTCCTGCCTTGCATAAGTCATCATTCTGTTATCTAGCCGTATCTTGTCCCATCATGAGCATGAAGGCTCGGAGGGCACGGACAGTCTTCTATTTCTCTCATATATCCTCTTGCCCTGGCAATATGGATGAGATGCAAAAAAAAGTCCCACAAAAATAAATCACGGAATAAATAAAATCACAGAATCTTTGAAATCCCCACAATCCTATTTTTCCTCAGTTTAAAAATAACCTGTTTTGCCATATATTCAGAAGCTTCTCTTCCCTCTTTAAACAGACACGTTTTTGGTTTTGTTTTTTTTTTGTTTTTTTTTTTTAACACACGTCTCATATTGGGATTCACAACTCATCACTCCCACAAGAAATACCCCCAGGCTCCTTGTCTATTCAGGCAAGCACTTGGTAAATTTGGGAAACAGTTTAGATTAATTTCAGCTTGCCAAGTATGAGGATGCTGGGTAGCATTCTCTTCTACAAAGTTTTAAAAGAAATATTATGCTCATTTTCTTAAGCATATCCAACAAGATTATTTTAAAAATGGACTCTGGTTAAAGTCTTTATGACTAATAATGAACACAACAAAATGATTAATAATACAACTGTGGCAGCTCAGTACATCCAACACTACGTGTCTGTAACATGACATGGTGAATATTTCTAAAAGCCCCTGACATTTCATCATTAATTCCTTTTGTCTTCTCTTCGAGGTAGCAAAGGTGAGCTGGTGCGAGTTCTGTGTGGAGGTGGAGGCCTGAGGCCCACAGAACTGGCAGCCTCCATTCCACACTCACCTCCCATGTTCATTTGATGGGAAGACAAGATGCCTTAGCAGAACCCAGCAGTAGTCAAAAGAAAGGATCTCCAGCTTTGCTTAGGAGGGTGCCCTCGGGTCTCCCCTTCATCTGTGCATTTGTTTGACATCTCCTTCCCAATGACCCTCACAGTTCCACAAGTACCTTCCTTTGTGCACACTCATTTCATCTTCTTAACAACCCAGTAAGGTAGGCCTTGCAGTCCCTGTTTGACCACGGCTAGACAAGGAGAGGAGATGGGCCACAGGTTTCCCCAGCTAGAAAGGGTGGAAAAGAGGATGGAATCCATGTCTTCTGGATTCTAAGATCTTTTTTTGTATCTTGCAAATACCTGACTCCCGAATCTGTATTATGTGCTTCCTTACAGATTACCAGCTCTAGGGTTAAAATTAGTATCTTGGGGAGGAGAGTAGGGGCCAGGGTAGGGAGACAGTGAGAGGGCAGGCTCTGTTGGTGGTATGTTAGTGGGTCCCAACCCTCCCTGCTCCGGGGTCCCAATGGCAACAACACACTTCTTAATCTATGTGCTGACTCTAGGCCACTCCTCCATTCCCCATCTGCTGAATCTCTGTACCTTCGCATTGCCACCAGGGGCAAGGACTGTGGGGCCACTGACCCCAGTCATGATGTGTTTCCCCAGAAATGATGAACTTCAGCCTCTGGTTATTCAAATTTACAGTATAAATTAGGAGTATTCTTGAAGGATACAAAGATCAAGATAAAGATAACAGAATTAATACTCAATGGCTTCCAAGAGCCAAACTGATAAATGAATTACTCCTGATTTTTGATTGGGTATAAAAAGTGAGCCAGTCTTGATTAGGCCCCCATTAACTGGTGGTGTCCAGAAGGCAACCAGCTAGTCCTGCAAATAGTCATTCACTGAACACCTGTGATTCTCTAGGTATTACCAACTAATATCCATCCAAGGAGGAAGGGATATATGATCAGAAGAAGCATGAAAAGATCTCTTCCCCCAGGAATTCCAGAAGGAAACACCCACAAAAAAGTACAGAGTTTAAGAAAAAATAGGGATATCAAATACTGCTTTGAAAAATTTCATGAAAGCTACAAATCCCTTCCCCAAGCTCAAGTCAAGAACTTAAGATGTAAGGTGGGGATTAAAAAAAAAATTCAAAGGTGAAATGTAAAACCAGTATTTTAAAAGCACAACCAATATGATGTGCTATGACTTTTCATCTTTTCACTTTTATCCCACCGTTTTGTTGGCACATTGCCATGAAATCATAATAAAGTTAGTCGCTTCTAATAGGATTTACAGCTAAAAAAGTACTTCACGTGTGTGTCCAAATAAAATTCTCTTAATAACCTTGGAAAGACACAAAATAGGAACCTTGATTGTTATTTTAAAGATGAGAAACTGGGGCTCCAGAGAATGCAGGTGCGCAAACAGAGCTCCAGTGCTTGTAAGTGGCTGTGTCCAAGTTAAGTTCAAGGTCTTTAGGCATCCAGCCTAGAGTTTTAAACCTGGACAGGACCTTGGGTATCACCTCAACCAACGGCCTTGGAGTCTTCATTTTGCAGTGAAGAAACAGGTCTTAGAGAGATTGGATGGTTTGCTCAAAGTCACCTAGGTAGCAAATCACATGGAACAACTAGGTCACCAGATCCCTTGTCCATTTCTGACACTATGATCCAATGTGTATACCATTCACGACATCGCAGAAAGCACTTCCATATCTCACATTCCTAGACCATTTCTAACATCATTACTTTTACAGGATTCCTGCTCTAAGAACAAGTTATTTTTGAAATACTTCAAAATGCATATAAGGAACCTTTAAAAGAATTAAAGGATGGTAAGATTTTTGCACACACTGTAGAAGGAGCCCTCCGTTCAAAATGTAATTTACCAAAACTCAGCTTCACAGAGTGACAATCTAGAAAGCATCTTCCCAGCACTTGAGGCACAGGCGAGAAAGAGCTCAGAGAACCATCTCCGACCCAGGGGAAATAACCTCAGCATGCTAAAAGCAAACAAAACCTAACAACCTGAGCAAATTAATTTCTAATAAAGAGCTCTACTCAGATATGAAAAAAAAATTAAATTAAATGTTACATTACCCATGTGGTCATGTTACAAAGCACAGCTCCTGGAGACAGCTGTCCTGGCCCCTGTGGGAGCTCAGAGCCACCCCACAAAGAAGGAAGGACAAAGTACACAGCTGGGATCACAATTACAGAGTTTCGGAGACTGCCAGGGAAGGGGTTTGGCAAGTGCAATCACATGGGGAGAAGCAGTTAAGTGTTTTACCACCAACACCATCAGGGCAAAGGCCATTCAAACCCAGGCCCCCTCTATTCCAGATGCATTTCTTTACTCATTCCATCAACACGTCCTTTCATTTACTGACTACTGGCTGTCTGCCATGCACTGTTCAGTTCTGGGGTTCCAGCTTTTGTCCTAGTGGAGGAAGGCAGACAATAACACAAGGAATAAGTATACAGTACGGCAGATGTTGGGAAATGCTCTGAAGGAAAATAAGGAAGGAGAGGGGAATGAGGAAGTGCTGGGAAGGGGTAGATTTTTTAAATGAGTAGTCAAAGGAGTGTCTTCATGGAGATTACGTGGCATAACTTACGAAGGTAAAGGTGCAGGCCGTACAGATAGTTATCTGGGGAAAGAACATTTCAGGCAGGAACAGCAAGCCCCAGATCCCTGAGGCAGAAAGGAGTATTTTCAAAAAGCAGTAAGGGGGCTAGCATGGAACAGAAGGGAGGGGAAAGAGAAGTTAAAGGTTGAGGGCAAGATCTGGAGGCCTGAGCCAGACCCTGGAAGCAGAACCACAGGGTCTTTGCTCTTAAGGAGACAACAATCTAGCAGTAATTCTGCCCAGAAGGCTTGGTTTTTCAGAACTGGCTTCCTGGGTCACTAGCCATGAGACACTGGGAAAAATGAAACCTTTGTGAAGCTCCGTTTCCTCATTTACAAAGTAAGAACAATAATAATCTCATCTCATCTATCCCACTAATCCTACTCCCTAATCATCCCTTAAGATGATTTCAAAATGCTAGACTCCCATGTGTCATCTCTCTGCCTCCACGGAACAACCACATGGGTTTAGTATTTTTATCTCCATGTTACAGACAAAAACCAATACAGCGAGTTAAGCCTTGCTCAAGAAAACCAAGGCAGTGTTACAAGCAGGATCTGAATGCAGGTCTCTGTGATTCCAAAGGCCACAGTGCGGAGTTGCTTGTGCTATGGCCCCAGGAAATGGACGGCTAGAAGTGAAGAGCAGTATGGGAAGGCCACATGGCCTTGGGATGGCCGTGGCTGTCCTAATGACACGGTGTGTTTCACGGGACAGTGGAACAAAGTGCTCTCTCCGTCCATGAGAGCTGGGCAGTCCACATGGGGATGCTCCCCAACCCAACGGTGCCAAGATTATCCTTGTCTGGCTTCTCTTAGTAAGTCTGG
The DNA here is from genome assembly GCF_011800145.1 of Mirounga leonina. Lineage (NCBI taxonomy): Eukaryota > Metazoa > Chordata > Mammalia > Carnivora > Phocidae > Mirounga > Mirounga leonina. The sequence goes on along the minus strand of NW_023270447.1, from coordinate 48,599,778 downwards.
GTTCCGAAAGCATGATCCTGCTGGGAAACTGAGGCAGCCATCTAGGTCATCAAGTCTCCCAGGCTTAGAGAGTCAAGCTTTAAGGAAAAAAAAAAAAAGAAAGAGACAGAAACAGAGAAAGAAAGACCTCAAACTTTCTGTAACTATCTTAGAATGACAGGCGACTCCTTCTCAAAAGGAAGGCTTCCTGCCTCCAGCCCACCTGGAGGTGAGGAAAGGAAATCAGTTATGCTGATCAGCACATGTTTATGGCACTAGACCTTGCTCCCAATAAATCAAGACTCAGTTTAACTCATCAGAAGTTAACATTTTCTGGTTGCTTTTCTCCCTGGACTGCCTCACACCATTTCTCTCCGATAAAATCTATATCCAGGTGAAGATCACCAGTGGACACTTCAACTCAAGCTGATTACTAGATCCTGACTGTGTTAGTATGTTTTCTGTGCTTAGGCATCTTTCCATCTTTCTTCTCAAGTGACTGCAAAACAATGCCAATGATAGTGTGATGATGAGGAGGAGGACAAAAACCACAGAGACCAATGAGGTGAAGTCTCACGTTGAATTCCTGGCTTTACTGTCTCTTCACCTCTCTGAGCCTAAATGTCTCATCTCTGAAATGTGAATACTAATATTTATCTTGTTGTATTATTATTAGAGAAAAAAAAGTATGTGAAGTCCCTGGTCCACACTACTTCCTCAGTAACTGAGAGCTATTATTCTCCATTAAAATAAAGGTAAATGAGGGGTGCCTGGTGGCTCAGTTTGTTAAGTGTCTGCCTTCGGCTCAGGTCATGACCTCAGGGTCCTGGGATCTACTCCTGCATCAGGCTCCCTGCTCAGCAGGGAGTCTGCTAATCCCTCTCCTTCTGCCCCTCCCCCCATTCATTTCTCTCATGGTCTCTCTAAAATAAATAAATAAAATCTTTATAAAATAAATAAATAAAACAAAATAAAATAAAGATAAATGAGATTTACACAGTTTTCCATCCAGAACTTCGCTTGATCCCTACAACAAACCCCCGGCCCCTAACTTGGAGTCCTTCCACTTCGTAGTTGCTCAGAAGCTAGAATCTAAAGCTAGGATAGAGTTTAGAAATAATCTATGCGTCTCATTTTACCAGGAGGGAAACTGAGGCTCAAAGAGAGGACATATTATAATATTATCTAAGCAATTACCTTCTATAATAATTCAGAAACCTCTTCCTGATGATGAACTCTGCCAAAGACAGCAGGCCACGGACGAATGCCCCCAGGATTCAACTGAGTTGTTGTGATACCCAGAATCATATCCAAAGGCTTTATTAAAACTCCATTTCACACGGGCCAGTGGAGGAAAGAAAGTGCCCTGTTCCTTGCATGCAAAAGGGCCCCTGTTTGCACTGGACTCTTGCTCAGGGAAATGAAGGCCAAACTCACCGGACGTGCTAATTGGCAGAAGTGGCTGGTGGGCAGAGTGCTGCGTCTGAACTCCAGCACTGTGACTTTCCACCTGCTTCTCCACTCACTTGTTATCCGAGGCGTCCAGGAGGCCTGGTCCACACTCAGTCTAACTGAACAGGGGCGCTTCTGCAGGACTGAACTGTCCGCTTTAACAAGGCTGGGCCAGCAGGGTCTGACTCACAGGGGCACTAACTCTCATCAGGACCCTGCAAGGGACGGGGCGTCTGTTCAGCAATCCTGGGGGAAGGCCCCCTGAAAAAAAGGTTCTGAGCCTTTTTGTCTCATTGTCCAGGAGCACACTGGCCGTGAAAAGTTAAGGATACAGGGCCCCAATTTTCAAGCACCTCCTGTTTCTAGGGAAAGAATGCTTAGACGAAATGTTAGAGAGGGTGGTTTGCCAGTTGAGGACGAGCCTTCAGGGTGTGGGACAGAAAGCACAGGGGTTCGGGCCTGGTCAGTGCCCATCTGTCCTGGGGACTCTGAGCAAGCTGCAACTTCCCTGAGCCCTCTAAGGGTCCCCACATTGGGACCTCCGGATTACCTGAGCACTTCCTCCGTGGCCCCTTCCTCCATAAAAAAATGCTAAAAATTCCTTTTGATGACTACAAGCTCATTAAAACATTTTTTGTGGGCTCCTAGAAGTACTGCGAGCCCCGAGGCACTGTACTTGTGCTAAGGGCTGAGTTGGCCAGGTTTCTTAACCAAACAATGGAGCTGATGGTGCCTCCTCCCACCACGTTCTGAGCATTTGTGGTTTCACCTGGAATGCACTGGGCACCGTGCCTGGTGTCCAGCAGACACTCAGGGGCTCTTAGGATTATACTACTGCTACCACTCAGAAAATGTAACCTCGCCGTTCTTCAGAGAAAACAGGATTATGAGCCTTTTGGAAGAAGAGGAACGAGTTTGCTCCCTCTGTGACTTACTCATTTATCAACCCCTCAAAATCTCCCAAGAGCTGTTTGAGAACAGAGCCATCACTTAACAGATGCACATACTGAATAATGACAATGAGCTTAAATGGAAACATTTTCCCACCAAAGGGAAACTTTACCCAAACTGTCCTTATTTGCTGTTAATTTTTTGTTAATATAAAAATAACAGAGTTTCTTAAAAAAAAAAAATCAAGGTCCCAGGATCTATGGCGGAACCTGCAGCTGGGGCCATGGGGCTCTGGGAAGCCCACCTAATCTGGAGTGTCACCTGCAGCTTTGCAGGTCTGACGCATTCCCAATGGAGATGTGGCCACTCCTTCACCCTGTGAGTCCCAGCACCCTTTTTCTCCATCAGGGACCGATGTGAGGCTCACAGAATCACTGAGCCATTTCCCAATGTTTCCTGCAGAACTTTCTATTCCTTAAGAATGCTCTTTACAAAATAAGAGATGGACAGATGGAAGGAAAGACAGATAGAAGCAAGATGGAACAAATCCATGGCAAAATAGTTCTGAAAGTACTTCATAATACAGCAGTCCTCGATTACTTGAAAAAAATCATAGTGAGTATCAGTGTATTAAAATCTCGGAAAGATCCTTTGATAAAGAAACCTTTTTTGCCTTGATGACCAGAAGTCCAAATTTGCTTAAACCAAATTTCCCCCCACCCCGGCATAACTATAAATATCCCATCTGATCTGGGAAATGCCCACCCTGGCCATCTTTCAGTTCTTTCCACTTCTGTGTCTTTGCAGGTTCTTCCTTTTCTTGGTCCCTTCTTGTCTTATGGGTCTTCCCTCGAATGCCCCTTCTTTCAAGTGCCCTTCCCGGATCATCCACCCTACAGCAGCCTCCCACGTCCCTCCTACCAGTCAGTCTCTCTCATTTCAACCTCTCTTTATTTTACAGTAGTTATTTAATCTGAAATACATCAATAACATGTGTGATCACTGTCTGTCTAAGCCCTTAAGGGCAGGTGGCTTTCCCGACTTGTTCATCTTATTGCCACTGTGATGAGACTAGTATAGTCAGAGAGTACACCTCAATTAACTATTGGCTGGATAGGTGGATGTGTGGATAGCAGGGGAATGACTGGATGGGTGGGCAGGACACTGCACTATCATCTTTGGTTTCCCCATCTATGTTGGAGGACTGAATATTTAAGGCTCTTGCCAGCGCTGTTCTTTTAAGTAGAGTGGCTATAAAGACATCCTTTATGAAGTATTCACCAAATGGCAAGGAAATCTTCCTGATGTTGCTTTAACTTAATCTTTAAAACCACTTTATGGGAGAATTGTTACTATCCCAATGTAAAGATGAGACAAAAGCTGGAATCCCCTACTGGAAAATGGTGGAACCTACTCCCAGTCTAAGCCAGTGTTGTTTCTCCTGCATTATGAGCCTAGAAGCCAGAAGGAAATAATGATTCTCACTACTGCCAAAACAAAAACAAAAACAAAAAAACAGGACTACAAAAGGAACAGGAGGGAACAGGTGAGGTACTCTGCACGTAATTCAATTCACTGCGTATTAGTCTATGTCTGGAAAACAAGAAGCACTTCCTGGGTTGGTCGATGGTTTAAAAGAGCCCAACTTGAGATCTATACAACTGTTTTCTACTGTTTAATAATATCTTTTGCATTTTATTTGCAGCACGTGGGTCTACCAGGCACCATCCCCTTTCCCCCTCACGTGAAGAGTTTATTTTCTCTTGGAGAGCGATTACCGGACAAATGCCAGGCTACAGAAGGTGTTTCTCCAGCAGCAGCATCTGTCCCCTTGGCAGGCTCCTAGGGCAATTTTACTGGCAGCATTAAAATGGTCAGGGGGTCAGTCAGAGCTCAGCTGCCCACAGGTTCTCAGGTGGCCTACCAGCCTCTACCCGGATGTCTCAGAAAGAAGACACCGGTTTGGACACACCTCAAAAGCAGAATATCAGCCAAAGCCAACTCTAGATTAGTCGGAACCATTTGGGCCAATGCTGGTTTCTGTGGGGAGCCAAGAAATTCCCATGATCCTCTTTGCTAGACAAACTGGCAATAACCACCACCTGTGTAAGAAAGAGCACGGGCCACCTGATGCTGGGGTCACAGGCAAATGGACGCTGGGGTAGGCAGCCTCTAAAACGGCCCTCCACCATCCCAGCCTCACGGCATCCATGCCTTTGATAATCTCCTCCCCCTGAGTGTGTGCTGGATCTAGTTGCTCATTTCTAATCATCAGAATATGGCAAAAGTGAGGTCACTTAATAAATTAGGTTACAGAAGGGCTTTGGTGGCCTTCTTGCTGGCCATCTCTTGCCCTCGCGTCTGCCTGCTCTGATGGGAAGCCAGCTGCCACGTTTGTGAGCTGTCCTACGGAAAGGCCCCCGTGGCAAGGAACTGAGGAAGCCTGTGAAGAACTGGGGCCTGCCAACAGCCACTGGAGTGAGCCTGGAAACAGGGCCGCCCCAGGCCAGCCGGGGATAGAGGCAACAGCCCTGGCCAACGCCCTGACGGCAGCCGGGTGAGAGATTCTGAGCAAGAACGCCCAGCTCAGGCCGCCCACTGAAATGGAAGAATGAATGTCCGCTGCTTGAAGGTGCGAGGTTTTAGGGTAATTTGTTACACAGCTAGAGTGAGCAGATGCGTTTAAAACAGAAAGTAGTGTATTTCTTTAAATCATGTCAATGCAAGTACTTTTTTTCAAGTCGGCTCAAATGTCACCTCCAGGGGTCCTATGCTAATCACCCGACTGAAAATTACAACTCACTTCTACCTGCTTCCCATAGCACCACACACTGGGCCAGCTTTTCCCACTTCCACCAATCTTAAACATGCCCTTTGGACACTCTGTCACTCAAAGGGTGGTCTTTGAACCAGCAGCCTCAACATCACAGGGGAGTTTGTGGGAATGCAAATCTCAGGGGCCACTCCAGACCTACTAGTTCAAAATCTGCATGAGAGGAAGAGTTCCAGCTCATTTACAGGTACATGAACATCTGAGAAACGCTCCTCTAACGTTCTATCAGATTTTCTTATTTATTCAATCTTATTTTTTTTTTTTTTTCCTTTTTTGGTCTTCTACCCTCCTCCCAATCCCAGTGAAAAGTGGGATAAGGAAGATCCTGATTTCCACCATTTGGAAGTAGCCAGTCTGCTTTTGTAAACACAAGAAGGAGAGACCCAGGGGGCCTATGCTTACACAAATTTTACAGTCAATTTTACAACTCTAATCTCTGCTCACTTGAACTGGGTTTCTGTCTCTCGCAGTCAGGAGTATTTTGAAATGGCAGGCTCAGAGCCATCAACAAGTCCCTCGCCTTACCTCTCAGTTTATCACTAGTGATGGGCTGACTGAAAGCTCTCTCCCAGACACAGCTTTCAAAAATCCAGGGAGGATGCTCCCAGACCAGCCAATTGGGTTGGCAAGGCTGGAGCTGAATGCTAGCTCGAATCCAACCATGCAACCGAGGTGATGAAGAAGCATCTCCAGAAGAAAATGGGATTTTTTTTTTTTTTTCCGAAGAAGGGGAGAGAAGTACTAGGTAAACAAAATATCAGACACTTTACTGCATTTTACAACTTTATCCCCTTCAGATGCTTTTCCTCCACCTGCAATACCCTACATTAAAATAAATAAACAAACAAACAAATAAATAAATAAATATATATATCTCCATCTCGGCGACCTCTGCTTACGTCCCTCCATAAGCTTGGCAAGTACCTACTCAGCCTTCCAGAATCAGTTCAAGTCACCTTTGGGAGGCACTCCCTAGCTCCCAGGGGAGATGTAAAAAGGCTTTCTTCACTGATTTTACTCTAGTCTTCTGCTCTCTATTGGAGAAAATAATTATTACAGTAATTTAGGGCATTTCGACTCAATATGATAAATACCTTCCTAAAGTTTCAACCTTTTATTTCCCAATTACTATGTAAAAAAAAAAAAAAAATGAATGTTTTTCCAGTTCTTGAGCTTCTAGATTAAAGACTGAGGAGATGGGGCAAGACTTGGATTTTGCACAGTGTCTTCCTATTTTGCATGTTCATTCTGACATGACTGCACCATCACAGTGCTACGGGTTCTCTGCCTGCCCCTCAGGGTCGCCCAATTTGCCAACTGCATGTATAAAAATAGCTCTTCCATCAACACCAGCCATGCATATTCCATGCCCACCTGTTTTACTTCTGTCCCACATCTCCCAACCCATGCCCTGAACACCTGCAGGTTAAAGGCCTCCACATCATTAGCACTGGAGATCCCCACCTGTCCCTCCATCTGGAAAACTCTCAGGGGTAGTGACAGATCTTATTGAATCACCTTGTCTCTTTCGAAGTGTTGCAAGGCCCTAGGGCGGCTGCTAATTACTAGACCGAGTGTGCTCCTCTCCCCCGTCTCCAGGAACAGCTTGTTTGGAGACTGGCGGGGAGAGCTATGGAAGTGGGCATCTTCATCCTGGCAGAGCTCACAGTCCAGCTCCCCAGAGCTAGTATCAGCAGCTGAGGATGGGGGGAGAACAGATCTGGGTCAGAATCAGCAGCTGCAAACAAGAGCAATTGGATGACTCTTCCATGGCAATTTTTCTGCTCACAAATTTGGAATCCAGGCACTTCCTCCATATTACTCACTGATAAATGATGCCTGCTTAAAGGATAAGGCAACCTGAAGGATTGAAAGCCCTCCCTAAGCCCCCTTCTCCTTTCTCTGGATGTTGTCCGTTTCTTACCAAATAACCAAATAACTGACTCTCCCCCGCAAGTTCAAATACTTTTTATGTGACCTTTCTGCGGCACTTAAACACTCACATTTTCATTGGTGTGTTGACATTAGAAAACTTTTTAACCTACGCAGCCTCTTCCCCTTGCCCACCTCCCTTAAGAGATGTTGAAAAGCCAGATCCTTGGTTTCTTGGCCTCCGTTTCTGGCTAGAAGTGGCGATATGATTCAGTTCCGGCAAATAAAGAATACCTAGGGACAGAGGTATCTCGCTTTGTGGAAGTTCCTTGTGGGAAATTGTTGTTTATTTTTGTTTTTACTTCTGACAAAAGCAAGGAAGACAAATAATGAAAGCTCTATCGTATCATCCTGGCTGCCCTGATTTCTTTCTGTTTTCAGAGAAGTTATAAGAGGATGCAGTACTTGTTCCTATGGCAGCTCTCCTGGGACCATGAAGCAATTAATCTAGGATGACACGGAGTAGAAAGAAAGAACGTGAGCCCCGATAACATCTTTGAACCATTGCACCAATCTTGGGACTACCCACCTCTGACTCTTTGCTATAGGAAATAACAAAATGACTTTATTCCTGAAGCCACTGTTGGCCATGCTTTCTGTTTTCTCTTACTAACAGTCTCAGGTTCCATTCAGGGTTCTTATGCTAACACTTCTTTTTTTTTTTTTTAAGATTTTATTTATTTATCTGAGAGAGAGAGAGAGCGCGCGCATGAGCAGGGAGGAGGGGCAGAAGCAGGTTCTCCACTGAGCAGGGAGCTGATGCAGGACTCGATCCCAGGACCCTGAGATCATGACCTGAGCTGAAGGCAGACACTTCACCAACTGAGCCACCCAGGTGCCCCTTTGCTAACACTTCTTAAACTTTATAAGGTCACACAGTGATTAATGAAAGCCTAGACTTTCTCCAAAAAGACAGGCATAGCTCTAAGTCTTACATACAATTTCAGGAGCATCACAGACCCCCATCACCCATGGTCATCCCCCAAACTGTAAGTCTCTTGCTCACAGAGAAACCTGTCCATAGATTATGCATACAAACTGCAGGATTATATAATTAAACACCGATACATACAGTAAGAACCCCAAGGCATTTTAAGTTCCTGTGCTTTACAAGATATGGCTATCATCACAATTTATTGAATGCTGACCACGTAGAAGGTGCTGGGGCACGGTTCCAAGCACTCTATACATGTAATCTCATCTGATCGATAAACCCTAATGAGGTAAGTATCACTACTATCCCCACTTTGTAAGAATGAAACTGAGGCTTGGAGTCACTAGCAAATTGCCCCAGGTCACTAGTGCTAGTAAAGGATGAAGACAGAATGGAAACCCAGGCAGTATGACTAGCTTGGCCCTTCTTTTCGGCTCTCCTCTGTGCTGCCTCAATTCTGTAGTAGACCATGCATCATAAAGGGAAAGTAGATTCATACAGTCTAGAAGCTGCAACAGAATGGACTGAAAAGCTAAAATGTTTGGTTAACTAAAGGTATCATCCGTTGTGCATTTTAATTTAAAAAAAAAAATTTAAGCTGAATTCTTAGACAAGTGGGTGTCCTAAGTAAACTATTCTGTTTGTGGTACTTTAGGGTTTACTTAGATTTAATAACTAATCTGCATATAAACACCAAGTGCTTAACACGTGTCAGCCACTGTTTAAGCACTTTATGTCTATCATTTTCCTTAAGCTCCATGATAAACCTATGGGGTAGATAGCATTATCCTCATCCTACAGATGATGAAATTGAGGCATAGGAAGGAAATCTGTGGAAGGACACATAGTAGGGAGAAGCAGTGTCCAGGTATCAACCCAGGCAGAGGATATACCTAGAGCCACCGAATCATACTGACTCCAATTTCAGCACTGGACTTGCATAGTCTTGATCTGGAATCTGAAAAATTTATAGAAGCATTCACATTTTACAGAGATTAAAAATCAGGCTTCCAACATGCAGTAATAATCCACTCCCTCCTACTCAGAGAGCCGGTCTCATTCCCTTGGGCTTGGATTTCCAACAGCACACATGAAGGACTCAGCCCATGCTGACCTCTTCTCTCTACACTCACTACCTTGGGAATCTTGACCAAAGGGCATTGAGCCTCACCTCTTGATAGGGCATGCTCAAGGCTCCATCTTCCGCCCTGACCACTCTCTCAACTCCCAAGTCTTTGTGTCCAGCTCTCCATAGGACCTTCTCCACATAGGCACCTAAAGATCACTTCAAATCCAGCGTCTAAATACAGTGGAAATCACAGGCTTTTAGCGATGGAAGGGGCCATCAAAGGCAGGTGGTATATTGAAAAGATTGTGTTTTGTTTTTTTGAAGATTTTATGTATTTATTTGACAGAGACAGAGACAGCGAGAGCAGGAACACAAGCAGGGGGAGTGGGAGAGGGAGAAGCAGGCTTCCCGCTGAGCAGGGAGCCCGATGCGGGACTCGATCCCAGGACCCTGGGATCATGACCTGAGCCGAAGGCAGACGTTTAACGACTGAGCCACCCAGGCGCCCGAAAAGATTGTGTTTTTAAGGCAGAAAGCACAGGGTTCAAATCCTAGCTTTGAACCCATTTCTTCTATAAAATGGACGTGGTAACTGTCATTTTCATTAGTGGGTAGAAGGATAAAAGATATTAAAGGATACTAAACTTGCCTACCACAGTACCTAGCACTGCATAAGCACTCAGGATAGAGTAGTCACATTTTCTACTATTATCATCAACAAAATTTTGTGCATCCACTGAATGCAGGAGTATTTCCACAATACCCATGACAGATGGCCATCCAGGCTCTGCTAGAACATTTCCAAAGATAGAGAGCTCGCTCGCTCGCTCACACCAGCTCCCTAGGCAGCCGGTTCTATTATTGGACAGCTCTCACTGGCACAAGTCTATCCTAGGTTGAGCCAAAGCCTGCCTCCCTGACTTCCGCCGGCCCTCGCTATGTCCTGTGGAGCAGCAAGGCACGGTTCTGCTCTGTTCCGACACAAGAGGCAGTTCTTCTGAAAAAAGCAATCATGTCCTCACTACCGCCTCTCCTGCCCAGGCATTCATTCCCAGGCACCCCCTCCCACGATGCGATTTCTACATTACCCACAATGCTCACTACTTCCTCCAAGTGTGGTGCCCAAGAGGCACAGCTGTCTGATGCCTGGGACAAGTGAATACTGCAACTTCCATGAACGCATCTGAAAGGTCACACTGTGATTTTCTAAGTGGACAGTTAGGTATCACTGTCGCATCATCCAGGGCTTGAAGTCAATTACACTTGCAAGTTTCCTCTCTTCCTGTTAAAAAAGATCCTGTTGGGTCCCCCACCCCATCCTATTCCCATGGGATCTTGGCACCAACAACTTGATACAGCCTGTGCACTTTGACTTTGGCCAGAATGAGGACATTCTGAATCTTCTTTTTTTCAGTATGCCTCAATTCCTTGTCCAAGCTATTGCTAGTCTTTTTCCGTACGTCTGTTCCAAGGCTGTCCTCAAATTCGACACTAAAGGCCTCCACTCAGGTTTGTTTCCATTCATTTTTTTTTAATTTTTTTTATTAAGATTTTATTTATTTGAGAGAAAGGGTGAGTGAGTGAGAGAGAGGGAGCTCATGAGCAGGGGGAGAGGGAGAAGCAGGCTCCCCGCTGAGCAGGGAGCCCGATATGGGACTCGATCCCAGGACCCTGAGATCATAACCTGAGCCGAAGGCAGCCGCTTAACCGACTGAGCCACCAAACAACTATTCAGTGAGAGATACTGTATTGGTCTCTGAATATACAAAAGAATCCCTGCCCGTAAGAGGCAGGGAAGACAGGCACATAAGTGAAAAGACATACAGCGTGGTGATCGCAGTGACAGCAGTGGGGAAAACACTAGCCCAGGGGTGGCTCACACATTGGCTGCAGATGAGCATCATCGGGGGAGATTTTAACGGACCACACCCCCAACCAATTAAATCAGACCCTCTGTGGGTGGGAACCCAAGCCTCTGTACTCATGAAGACCCCCAGGTGATTCCAAAGGTGCAGCCAAATTTGAGAAGCAGCAACCGAGACCAGCCAAGTTCTTTTTTAAGTTTGAATATGCATATGAATCAACCAGGCTCTGCTGAAATTCAGATGCTGAGTTCACAGGTCTGAGGTGGAGCATGAGATTTTGCATTTTTAATTCACTGCCAGGAGATGCTAATGCTGCTGGGTCACATCACACCGTTGAGCAGCACTAGCCTGGGATACACCATCTAATTCTCCCTAAATTCCTTCTCCAGCCTTGCTTCCTTTTATGCTGCAAGTTGAACCTTTCATTCCAGCTGATTGAAAGAGACAAGTAAATGGTAAGATAAATACAATGATGGTTTGACAGGAGCTATGAGGGCCCAGAAGAGGGCACTTAATCCGACAAGGGGGTGGTGGTGGTGGTGGCCAAGGAAGGCTTCCCAGAACAGGCTATGTATGATTTCATTGAGTTATACAGATTGAAGATAGGAGACCCAGCAAAGAACTGGGCATAGCCTCAGAATCGTAGGAAGGAAAAACAAAACCCAAGGCACATTCAGGGAACTTAAATATTTCTTGGTCCCCACAGATGCCATCACTCATTTACCAATGTACCTGGCCGGGGCCCTTCCCTGCAGTGTTGATTTGAACTATCACTTAACTTTTCCTACATTTAAACCCTATCCCCAGAACCAGACCTTGACCTCCCCAAGGGCAGAAGCAGGTTCAACTACATCATGTACCCTCCGTGTCCAGCAGGGTGCGCCGCCCACGTTAGATCGCAAGACTATGTTTGTAAAACAATGAAGAATTATGTTTTTTTTTTAAAATAGATTTTCAGTTCCAATACTTTCTTTGTAAGATTGATATAAGCAGTTAAAGTTACTTACCGAGATGTGACATAATGAGAAAATGATGTAAGCCAGGGAGACGGGGTGGAGAAATGTGACCAAGGGTAATTAGAAAAGAGGAACGCTTCACGGCCGGGTGGTGTAGTCCCTGAGGATGGTGGGGTGGTTTCTCTGAGAGCAACATGGCCCACCCCGATGCAGACAGTTGGCATGGAGGGAGGGAAAGTTACCCGTGTTTGGGGCAAATGAAACCGCAAAGAGAGAAAAGTCAGCCTAATTCAATCAGACATTAAGTCAGTCCCAGTTAATGTGAAACAATTAATACAATCCATTTTTATGCAGATTAAAACATTTCAAATTAACAGGTCAATAGCCCTCATATGTTCTGAATTTGGGCTCCACCAGAGCCAGGTGAACCGTTCCGTGAACCAATCTAAACTTCATTACAGAGGAGGACTCCGGCTCTCAGAGATTCACAGTGAACTCAATTTGGAGTTAATCGCTCACATTTTTCTCTCATCTACCAGATATCCTAATTTAAAGACAGATCTGCTAGGCTCTCTTTTCTGACAAAAGACAAAGAGAACATGAATTATTCATCTGTAGTAAAGGTATCATTTGATCTGTTTATTTTCCAATTAGGTGAAGTCAGATAAAGAAGCAGTCAATAAAACCAAGAGATTTTCGCCCATTGTATGGAATTAGAAGTAGACCGTGTTAATGTGGGTCTTGGAGTCCATAAAAAAACATTCCATTAGCAGTGTGCATTGGAGGGGAGAGGGCTAAGAAAGGGGGATCGCTCACAGTCGAAGTGTCTCCATGTGGCAGGGCTCTGAAGGTCCTTTCTTCCCTCTTGTCCTTTCCTGCTGCCCCACAGCCACCCGATGCCCACACCCACCCTCCCTCTCAGCCTCTAAGCCTTTGCTCAGAACTTGCCCTGGTTTGGCTGTCTCTTCTCCCCGTTCCAGCAACATCCCAGTTATGCTTCAGGGCACGGCTCCCCACTCTGTATCCTGTGAAAAACTTTCACATTCTCCTCCCCGTCCCACCACCTTCAACACCTGCACAGCATGAGTGCGGGTTCCCCTCCTTGATATGTGTGCAGTTCTGTTGGGGTTTCAGCTGATTCCTTGAGAACTATGCTGGCACCCTGCCCTTGGACTTCTAGACTCCAGAACTGTGAGAAATAAATTTCTGTTGTCTATAAGCCACCCAGTCGGCAGCACTTTGTTTATAATTATACTTTACACAGCAGCCTGAACTAAGACCCAGCCAGTCACTGCAAATAGGTAATAATAGTTGTTGAAGTGAATTACTAAAAGTAAACTGGGACAATGGGCAAACTCACCAAACTGGAAATGTCTTTGACCTCCCTCCTCTTCCCATCCCCAAGGCCCCCACCAGAGAACACACTCCTTCCCTGGGATAGAGAAGGAATCAAGAATTGGACCTCACTGTTCTTTCTCAAATCTGCAACACAAGGGCCACGTCACCAGCCTACCACTGATCTTCAACCAGACACTTGTTCTGACTCTTTGTTTCCTTGTTTCTAAAATGAATTTAGAGTAAATAAATAAGTGCTTGGTTTCTTTCCAGCATTAAAGGTGTATAAATCTATCATCACCTGCAAATGACTTCATTTACTCAGCGGGCATTTAGGAGAGCTTTCTTTGGGCTCTACACTTCTGCTAGGCATGGGCATAAGGAATAGGACTCTCCCCCTTCCCGCAGGGATCTCAGTCCAGCAGTAGAATGTGTGGGGATAATGATACTACACCATAGGGTGACCACTCTATTCCTTTCCATAACTTCCCTTTATGTGCAAAATGTGAGGCTGTGCTCAAGCCCCCCTGCTCTTGACAACCCACGAGCTGGCCAAATCTTCATGGACAGGAACCTCAGGACCTCTAGGCTCAAGATCGCTAGGCTTAAGTTCTCTCTCCAACCTGAGCCCGTCAGAGCCTTTGACGTGACCACACCCACTGGGATTGTCCGCCAGAGGCGGTCTTGTGCCCGTATATGGTTCTTTAACCCCGGCACAGCCACATAAGAATGCTTTGGGCCTGGCACAGCACCTCCCCCAACCCCCCGACCAAGAGACAGAGTCCACACGCTTACCGCCTCCTGTGGGAAGACTTCCCTGCTTCAGAGTCAACGTGTTCTCCTTTGTTGTGTTTAAGGGTAGGTGCCCCTGGCTTTCACTGTTTCAGACTCCATAGGGGAGAGGTCAGGGTCCTTCTACTGAGACAGAAAGGGGTGTATCTAGGCCAATTCGTCTACTTTGGCTACCAGGGGGCCCCCACTAGTCCTGGGGGACAGATGCCCACTACTGGAGCTGATCGTGCTCCATCTCTTTCTACGCGAGTACACGGTTTTTCCATCCGGTGTGTGACTGACTATGTTGTGCTTGGTGACTACGATACCAAGACACTGTGGGCAGAAGTGCTTGGACTTGTCCCTGGCGGCTGGCATTGTGATGATCTTTGCTATTTTCTCTGAGTTGGAGCCCCACCCCCCCCACGCCCCCCGCATGGGTGCGTGGTGTTCGGCTCAACATTCTCAAAGAAGACAGAGCAGGCAGCATCTTCGTCCGCTGGGGCTGCCACAACAACACACCATAGACTGGGTGGCTTACACAATACACATTTACTTCTCACAGTTCTGTAGTCTAGAAGTCCAAGATCAAGGTGCCAGCAGATTCAGTTTCTGGTGAGGATGCTCTTCCTGGCTAGCAGACAGCATTCTCTTGCTGTGTCCTCACATGGTGGAGAGAAAACAAGCTCTCTGGTGCCTCCCCTTACAAGGGCACTAATCCCATCGGGAGGGCCCCACGCTTTTGGCCCCAGCTGAACTTCACTGCCTCCTAACGCCCCATCTCCGAATACCATCACATTAGGGGTTAGGGCTTTCCCATACGAAGATCAGAATGGGGATGGGGCACAAACATTCAGTCAGCAGCAGGCAGTGCTGCCCCACCTTTCCCCTCTTTACAGGACTAGGTGGAGTTATGTGCACAGGATCACACTTGGGAGACCTGCTGAGGAATCGGGAGTATGGGTCCCCAGAGAAGACAGAAATAGACATCAGTCTCCCCTGGGGTTTACCCCACACACCGCCATCCTGCAGCACCAGGAGCCTTGCAAGAGTGAGTCTGTTGCTAACTTCTGAGTGTGTGAATGCATCTCTACCTGACCCACAAGAAAACTATCTTGCAGCCCTCTGGGGTCTCCAGATGGGGCCCTCTTCAGACCTGCTGCCAAACCTGGCAATAGAGCACCCCGAAATGATTAGCTCTGCCATGGAAAACGGAAGGAGAAAAAAGCAGGTTAAGAGACCACTAACATGGTACCATGTGTCAGAACACACCTCCTGTACCTCGGCAAGAGAAGGGAAACACAAATGGTATGACAAATGGTGCTGAGCTTGTTGGGCAACTGAACCAGAACAGGAAGGAAAGGACGGGGATACTTTCCGGCCTGGGTAACTCCCTAGGGGGCCCCCTGAGATGAAAGTGGCCAAATCACTTACTTTGCCCAAGTTAATTTTCGTCAAAGCCAAAGAGATGAAAGAACGAAAAACATGAATGTTGGGGGATTGATTGATCCGAAATTCAGGTCTCATTACCTTTAGGATGTTTAAAAACAATCTTCAGTGATATATTTTTTTTTAATTGGAGCCTCTAAGGACGCCAGCAGGTCACATTTGGGGGAAGGAATGGAATCATTGCAAACCACACATTATGGAGTCTCTTGGGTCTAAAAATACACGTATCTTGGCCTTACCAGGTTGTCTGCTACCAACGACTTTCTCAAAGCCGCTACCTCATCAGCAGCATCGGGCCCAGCCACCTAGCTTCTGAGAGGTGGCTGCTGGGTTTGTGCATGTTTCTGGGCCAGATCGCTTGCACTGGAAGCAAAGAGAAATGCGTACCTCTGAAGAAAGGAGGGAGGCTGAGGGCAGTCTGGGTCCAAAACCTAGGCCAGGGCTGGGATGGCATGGGAGTTTTCATCCAGGTTGTCAGATGTGATCAAATGGCAAATGGCAACATGGAGCACTGTGCCAAAAGAAATGTTGAGGCTGCACATCGGCTGGTGAAAAAGCAAGCCACAAGAGAGCAGTGATGTCCACTGCTGAGGCGGGCCGTGGTCTTCTAGAGGCCAGCCACTTGGCGTCCCGGGGCTAGAAGAATCCTACACATTGGCACTATATTCCCCAGTAATGAGGACTTTTATACCTTAATTAACTCTATGCCCATATCATGTTCTTTTTTTAAATTTTTTAAATTTTTTAAAGATTTTATCTATTTAGAGAGAGAGCATGAGCAGGGGAGGGGCAGATGGAGAGAGAGAGAGAATCTCCAGCAGACTCCATGCTGAGCATAAAGCCTGATGCGGGGCTCAACCCCACAACCTCGAGTTCATGACCTGAGTCAAAACCAAGAGTCGGACGCTTAACGGACTGAGCCACCCAGGCAAGTCCCCTATATCATTTTCTCCACTAGGTTTATTTCAAATGTTTTAAAAATGTGTACAGTAAGGCTTTTGTGAAGTTTAGATGATTTCCCTAAGGTCACAAAACTAACAGCTAGAGGTGCCAGGATTCAACACTAGGTCTTCTGATGACCAGGTCTCTCTGCATTCCACCAGCTTCTATACCTGAAGACCGAGATAGGATTCTTGTTTCCCTCCCTGACTTAAAACTACTAGGGAGAAAACCTGGACGTCGGGCACCCGCTTGAAATAACAACTGCCCAGGTGGGGTATGAGAGATGAAATGATCTATCTAAATATTACTTTGCGAATTATAAATTGCTAGATACCTTTTGGCTTTTCCTAACAAAGTTACTAGTACTGGTATTAATTTATGGTGAGTGCTCATAGGCCGACATCAAACAAGGGCCTTGGGAAAAATTATTAATGTTGACGACACTTAAAGAAACAAATTCCAAATTCTATCTTCCTGCAAGAGACAATTTCTGACATCCCAGTACCCCACCTTTCTGTAATTCTGTAATTCATATGCTGTATCCATTCCACAACCCACACTCAGCCTAGAACAACGCTCCACAAAGCAGCCAGGGTCCAGTGTAAAGAGAACTAGACTAGTCAAGAGATCTGGCTTCTCAGGCCAATTAATCCCAAAGTCACAAAACTAATGAGTGTCCTGAGAGAAGTGGATCCCAGGCAGCCTGCCTTCCAGACTTGTCTTCCCTTCTTCCTGTTAGCCCATCAGGAGCCCCTGAGAACACACGCACTGTGTCCTACAACACAAGCTTTCCAGCTCTTGGTTACGAAGTCAGGGATACAGATGCTTTCAAGGGCCACTACCTGTATTTTATATTGGCACCAGTTCTGAAACAGTCTCTTTCCAGGGTTGCCTCTCTGCTTTTTGCATTTTAAAACAGTAACTCTAATTATGCAGGCTTGTTTACCTGCCCCTTTGAAACCTTTCTCCAGCGTCATCAGCAGTTCAGTTCTTCGTCATGTTTAGATTTACGAGGTGTATGCATCATGTTCATTAATTCCAGGATGGTCTACAATTTATCTCTTCCAAAAATAAAAAAAAGTAATAATACGTACCCAAACATACACCCATGCTTCTATACTTAGAGGACACTCTTAACAGAGAAAGAAGGTGTCTGAGTGCTCAGCACTGAATCTTCCAAATAGTGAAAAATCTACTATTAAATAGTCTGGAAGAGGTCAGTCAATAAAAATAACTAAATAATTGATGGTGTTATATTAGGTTAAAGTATAACATAGGATATTCATTAACCCGTCAAGAAATATCGCTCGAGTTAAACCACATCTCTCAAATGAGCATTTCTGGTGTTAATTCAAAGGGCAACAGCAGTCACCCAGGGGATGTTTTTAATGGTTTATGCTTTCATTGCAGTGGTGTTTAGAGGGGTGAGCAGGGCAATAAGGATATTTAGGAAGGCAGCTTGGTAACAGCTAAGACACTGAACTACAATCAAGCTGTCCTCCTTCTCTTAAGCAACCTGGGCAGCTCCACTCTGGCTAATCAGCTTGGCTGAGAAAGAATTGACAAGCTTATGGAAATTTACTGTAGTAGTAAACGAGGTACTTTCCTTTTCTCTTAAAAATAAAATAAAATAAAATAAAACTCCCAGCTCTCGATGTTTATATTGCATTTGGCTCTAAAGTGCTCTCGGATGTTGCTGCCATTTCATCATGAGGTGTGTGTGTGTGTGTGTGTGTGTGTGTACTACCCAGGGTTCTGGAAGCAGTCCAGCAAGCAGAGCACACAGATTCTAAAGTCAGAAAAATCAGAATCCTGGGCGCCTGGGTGGCTCAGTCGTTAAGCGTCTGCCTTCGGCTCAGGTCATGATCTCAGGGTCCTGGGATCGAGCCCCACATCGGGCTCCCTGCTCCGCGGGAAGCCTACTTCTCCCTCTCCCACTCCCCCTGCTTGTGTTCCTGCTCTCGCTATCTGTCAAATAAATAAATAAAATCTTTAAAAAAAAAAAAAAAAGAAAAGAAAAATCAGAATCCTTGCTGCACCACTTCCTAGCTGGATGATCCTGGACAACTTGCTGACTCTTACCATGCTCAGTTTCCTCACCCGTCAAAGGGAGAGGGTAATAATGACCTCGAAGTTTAATGAGACAATGTCCACAAAACATCTACCCTTGAATCTGTCACAGAGCAGACGATTAACACAATTTAGGCTTCTTTCATTTTCCCCCCATTTAGCAAAGGAGAAAACTGAGTATCAATATGATGTGCTTCCCGAGGGCAGGGGCTACACCTCACTGCTCACTGCGTCCCTAGGGCATAGGGCAGTGCTCAACATAAAAGAGGCACTTGGAAAGCCTTGCTCACATCTGCCTGGCTGGCCTTGACCTTCACACTACTTTTTAGTGTGTTAGAAATACATGCAGTTCCCCAACAGGCTGTGCAGAGTGACCCTTGTGTAGCTTGGCACCTGCTAAGCATATGCTGTTCCCTCTATCAAGAATATCCCTCCCTTGGGGCGACTGTGTGGCTCAGTTGGTTAAGCGTCTGCCTTCAGCTTGGGTCATGATCCCAGGGTCCTGGGATGGAGCTCCCACATCTGGCTCTCTGCTCAGTGGGGAGTCTGCTTCTTCCTCTGCCTCTGCAGCTCCCCCTGCTTGTGCTCTCTGTCAAATAAATAAATAAAATCTTAGGGAAAAAAAAAAAAGAATATCCCTCCCTCTCCTCTTCCTAGGGAACCCAGTCTCACCTCTGTAGCCGTCTAAAGAGCCTATCTTTCTGTAAACACCCATCTTTCCATCCCAGACTCTCTTGCTCTTCTTTTCCTTCTCATCCCCTAGGAATCTCAGTCCCTCCCTCATCTATGCTGCTGCCACCTCTCGGTCCAGCATTGAACTTAACACTATAAATTATTATTTATGAACAGTCTGACAGGTGAGCTCCTACAAAGCAGAGGCTGTGTTGTATTTTGTTTGACCCTCCCTATTCATACATGCTGGCACAGAAACTGCTAACAATAAGAACTGTAACAATGTAACAGTAAGAACAGCTATAATATATTTGGTGTGTACTTAACTATATGCCAGACACTATGGCAATTGTTTTAGTGGACTTTGCTTTATCTTCCCTCAAACCCTATTATTTAAAAACTCTTTATTATTTCTATTTAACAAATGAAAATTATTGGCAGAGAGAGATAAATAACAGGTCCAAGATTCCGAAGTCTCTCCCCTGTAGGGAGATACTATGGCATTATGGTCAAGGGTATGACATGGTGAAATACATTTCACCATTTACTAGCGGTGTGACTAGGGCCTGGCTCACTAACACACTTTCTAATACCCTCTCTATAACCCATAGCCTCTCAACTATAAAGTGAAATTCCTGGGGTGCCTGGGTGGCTCAGCTGGTTAAGCATCTGACTCTGGATTTTTGCTCAGGTCATGATCTCAGGGTCATGAGGTCAAGCCCTGCATTGGGCTCTGTGCTCAATGGGGAGTCTCCTGGAGATTCTTTCTCTCCATCTGCCTCTGTCCCTCCCCCTACTCATGCTCTCTCCCTCTTCCCCTCTCTTTTTCTCTCAAATAAATAAATAAATATTAAAAAAAATTATAGTGACATTCCAGAATCCCACTTCCCTTTCAGCTAGGTTTGGTCATATATCCCAGTTGGAGGTAAAGAAGATGTAGATGAACATTTCCCTTCCCCCCAAAGGCAAAACCTCATAAGGTGACAGCTTTTATCCCTTCCACAATTGCTCATCTCCTTCGGCTCACTCCCTTCCCTCCTGACCTGGAATACAGATGAGAAAACAGGAGCTGCAGCAGCTACTTTCCATTCATGAGGAACAAAAAAACTACATATTAAAGATGATGAAGCAAAAAGGCAGAGGACCTTGGGTTCTTGATGATTTTCTTGAGCAGATTTACTAGCATCAGCTTACACTCAGTGGGCTTCTTTTTATATAATTAAAAGAAACATCTTGCTTGTTCAAGCCAGATGCCATTGAGTTTTTGGTGTTTCACAACCAAGTCCATGGATACAGAGACTTCACCTCATGGTGCCTCAGTCCCTCAGCTGACGAATGGAGGAAATCATATTATCTATGTCTTCTATGGTGTCATGAAAATTAAATGATACTGCATTTAAAGAGCTTAGCTCAGAGTCTGGCACAGAAAAAGAGCTTACTGGATACATATTATTATTATCATCCAACTACAACTATGACTACTACTAGCCAGGGAGAGACTCAGCACTCAGGAATTCCAATGCTCAGCTCCCCTTCGTTTATACAGTCAGTCTTCTAAGAACTTCTTTTACACAGATAAACGTGTCAGGTAAATCAGCCATTCCTCTCTGCGGCTTCTGAAGAGAGCTTCTAGATTTCCTTATGTCTAATGTTCAGACAATCCCTGAGATGGACATAGGGCAGGGATTTTAACACACTGAACGGATTAAAACCTACAGACTCAAGCTACAAAGGGATGGCTCAGGGTCACGGTGCTTATTCTAAATTTCATGGAAGTTAGAAAAATATCCAGACTTCTCTGTTCTAGGAGGCCCTGCTTGATCGGACCTCTGCCTGCCTCCTACCAGGCACGCTGCCCTTTTTTCTGTTCCTCAAATATCTCCTGTTCTTGCTGGTGCATCTGCCTGGGACTCCCTGCCTTGCTCTTGGCATGGCTGTCTCCTTCATCTCTACTAGACCTCAGAGATATCCTCTCTGAGGACCGTAATTAAGGGCCTGCTGCCTAGATCAGGGGCTCTTCTCACTCACCCTGTTGATCTCCCTCATATCTGTAATGTAACATATCTTATATGTTTATCTGTTTGTTTATTGACCGATTGATTCCCTGTCTAGAAGGTAAGCCTCTTTAGGTCAGGTACCTATAGTCCTAAACCTAGAGGGAGGGACAGAGGGAAGAACTTTAACCCAAGCAAAAGTCTGCGCTTCACAGCTGGACAGACCTGGGCTCAAATCCCAGCTTTGCTGTTTAACAGTGGGAGGCAAAGCAAATCACTGAACGGCTCGATCTGAGAATCACTCAGATTCTCTGCACCTTCACCCCTACCATGAGAAGGACAACACTTACCTGAAAGGGTGGTTGTCAGCATCATCTGTGATCACAAGGGTAAAGGATGTAGCCCCAGAACTGGCACACATATGCCCCATAAGCCCTTGGTTCTTTCCCCTTCTTATTCCTCCTCTCTCCTGTGTCACCCGCAGGGGCACACGACATGGCCCCCCGCTTACACAGACAAGAAGAAAGGAGAATGACACAGAGAGAGGTCAGCCAGTTCTGCCCTCGCCAAGCTGCCCCAGCTCCCTACAGACTATGGTCCAGTGACTTATCTGGAGATTGCAGACAGTATTAGTACCTACTGCCTAGTGTGGCTGTGGGGATTAGATAAATTACTATGTATTAACTGCTTAGAACAGTTGTGGCCCATAGCAAACTCTCAAAAAATATTTGTTATGATTATAATTTGTGTCTATGTGGACCAATGTAAACAAATTTGGTGTTTTCAATTATCACTGAATGTCTCCCCCAAAACAAACGGGAATCCAACAGTCAGCACTGATGCCCTGATGCGGTATCCTGGCGCTGCGCATCGTATGGGGAACAACGGGACAGAGATGAGGCTGGAGGACGTTGGGAAGAGGGACGTAGCCGGAGCAGGTCTCTACAGAGAAGGGGAAATGGAAACAGGTCCCCGGGCCTTGGACTCTGGTTCCCAGCAGTAAGGAAAACAAGGCCAAGTGGATGATGTCCCGGTGGGTGTGAGTGGGGTAGGGAAGCCTGGCCAAGGTCCCCGTGGTGAATATGGAGGCAAGTCTCAGCTGCATGGTCCTGTACAAGGAAGAGCCTAGAATGCTGCTCAGAGTACACCTGTGTGGAGTGACCTCCGAGCTCGGGAGTAAGGAAGCACTCAGCATGCCCCCACAGGAGGGGCTCAGCCACTGGGCCTCTGTCCTCATCCGCAAGGTCGAGTCAGAACCTGTCCCTCACAGGTTGCTAGAAGGACCCCTAAATACGTAATGCCTTTCACACCGTGATCACTAAATAATGGTAGATACCAAATAATAAAAATAATGGTATACTCTTGTAAAGCTTACTGCGTGCTAGGGTTTCTTGCAAGTACTTTACAAGTATGAATTGATTTCATCCACACAATAAACCTGGGCAGAAATGCTATTAATACTAAGAATGGTGATGATAATATAATAAGAAACATAAATAGCACTTCCCACAGGCCAGGCATTGTTTGGAGCTTTCTATATATTAATTCTTACCATGGCCGCGTGAAGTAAACGCTAGGATGGTCCCCACTATACTGACGAGGAAGATGAGGCAGGGATGGGTTAACCTGCCTGAGGCAACCTGGCTAGGCCAAGTGGAGCTGGACTTCTCACCCAGCTTAGCCACGGCACCTCGCAAAGGATAAAACCTCGTGGGAATGCTCAAGAAAGGGAAGGGAGATTGTTGTCCCTCCTGTTCATAAATAAGGAAACGGACGGTGTGTTTCTGGTAACGAACAGCCTCGTGATCTGTGGCCCAAGCCCGTGTCCATGTCTCCACAGTCTTTTCAATGATCAAATATGTTACTCAGTAGAAACCTTTTCTGACCAATTCTTCTAAGCTGGGCTGACATCTGTAAATGTATAAACTTAAGAACTTAGGGCTTCCTGGCTTTCTTCTGGAGACAAGTGAGGATAGCTACGTGGGGCATGGACAATTTAGGAAAAAAAAGAAAAGCATACCGCTCAAAATCAACTTTATGTGCTCTGATAATTAAAAAGAACAAAATACATTTGACCCAAAATGGGATGTAGTTTGAACAAAGCTGGGTCTTCAATCATTTGGAAATGCTAACACGCCGACTGCCTGATTAAACACAATTTGTATTGTCAATAAAAAATGCAAATGACTATTTTACTGGCAAATACAGCATTAGATTTTGCTTGATATGAGGATTAAATTGCATTTCAAGAACAATTCAGGAGGTCAACTTATAAATGAACATCCCCTTCCTTTGTCCTTAGGTTCTGGAGGCCAGGGTAGGAAACACAATAACAAAAATAATTGCCTGCCACTGGGTGCCATTTCATTTAAAATAAAATCCAGGCCAGTTTTGTGTAGTGGAGAATGATATTTAAGCCCCCAAATGGGTACAGTAACTTAGTGCATAATTCCTTGAAATTTACATGGCACACTCCCACTCATCTGAATCAACTGATAAAACTCCCTTTTATTTGTATTAAAGGAAATGGGGATTAAAAGGTCGAGAATCCACACAGTGTAGATACTGAGAGCATGGGCACCATTTTAAAACCTCTTAGTCAATCTGGCCCAGAGCTAAATCAAGGATACAGGAATTATGTTTGACTGCAAATACTCCCCGGTTACAGAGAGGAATAAGACATGCATTCTGAATTCCACAGAAAAATATGGAATCACAGATGTTGCTTTGGGGCATCTTTATTTCTGAAATTACAAATAATCCCATTGTTGGCATCTGCGAGTGGAAAAACTAAAAAAGCAAAGAAATACCTCATCACTGCATTATGATGTGATAAAACCTCAGGATGGCAGGCAGCCGGCAAGCATTAACACAGTTGTGCACTGACATTCAGAGATGCACACGGCATTTTGGTTAAACATCATTGCCCAATTTTCAAAATGTCCCCTTGTTATTTTTTTCCTCCACATTTTCCACATTAACTTCAAGTAAGACAAGCTGATAGAACCTCCAATACCTTGTTACAGCTATTGTCCTTTGCCTTCTGAAGGCTGGAATGTATTTTTCGAGCTATTGGTAAACATGACTAATCCAAGAAGAAATTAAAGAGGTACTCTTGACTGTATGGGATGGGTAAACAGAGAACCAAACACATGGATCTGGTTTCACTGAAACTGTTTGGCCATTTAGGCAAAGTGTGGGTTCCCAGAACATTGAAAGAAAAATTGCCCTGGAAATAGGTAGAATGCCGCTCAAATATGCTAATGATCGAAGGATATTCTGAACAGCTTCCTTGGAACTCACAACAACACTAGGGACTAGTTTTAATTACCACATGTCAGGCATTGTTCTACATGCTTATATATTAACCCAGTTAATCCATACACCGGTCTTAATAAGTAGGTTCACCTTTTCCATTTTCAAATGAGGCATGGAGGGGCTAAGTAATTTGCCCGTGATTACACAGTTAACAAGGGTTGGAAGGGGTCTGGCTTCTGAGTCTGGGCTCTTAATCAAGTCTCTAGATGTTACCTCTTTATGTACCCTTGGTTTATTAAGAGAATTTCCCTAAGCAACTTGTATTTGTTATTTATACATGTAGTAAGTACACGGGTAAACAGCTATCACCCTCCCATTTTACAGCTAAGAAAACAGACTCAGAAGTTAAATGAGGTCCCCCTCTTAAGGTCCCACTTCCCAGCACATGGTAGGGTGGGACCGGAGCCCTGAAGGCCTGTCTCTTTCTGGAACACACTGCCTCTCCTCCGGGGTACCAGTCTCTCCGAGTGCATGCTCCTCACTCCAAAGGACGAAGATTCTGCAACTATTCAGTGTCTCATGTCTCAGTGCCTGGTATATAAGCACAAACTCAAAAAGCACTTGAACGACTATCTAGAATCGAAACTTCTCACCAGCTGCACGGCTAACACTGTTACAAACCACCATCATCTTTCTCGTTCATTACTGCAACGGCTCCCAACTGCATTCTCTGTTTCTGTTCAGATTCCCCTACAATTTCTTTTCAAAACCACATCAGATTCCATTATGATATTATAAAGCTCTCTATGAACTTCCTGCCCGACTCCCTTAATTTCTCTGACCTCCTTGGCTACCATTCTCTCGCTCCCTTGCCCTATTCCAGGCACACGGGCTGCTTTGCCATTCTTCAAATACACATGGCACACTCCTGCATTTTGCACCTGCCGCTCCCTCTGTCTCAGATATCCTAAGAGCAGGCACCCACAACCTCCTTGGTGTATTTGCTCAAAGGCCACTTTCCAGTTTCCCAATATAAAATGACAAACCCTACCCTCGTGCTCCAATCTGTCTCCCCTACTTTTTCCTCCATAAAACTTTCTAGTATACCATGTAACTTGCATGTTAATTTTGTTTGTAGTGCAAATCTCCCAACTACACTGCGAACCTCACCACGGCAGGGACTTTTGATCTACTGATAGATCTTCTGTCCCTAGAACAGCACCGGTGGCATGAGCAGGCGCTAGTGAGTATGAGAGGGAATGAGGGAATGACTGAGTGGAGAAAGAAGGGCCTCCTCACACTGCTCAGGCTTCCATGAGTATCCTCAACAGACCAGGAGCACACATATTCCCCACGGAACTTCCCAGGACTTCAAGCTTTTTCTGTTCATGTTTTTTCCTCCTCTCTATCCCCCTACTTGCATTCCTTATGTCCCAATTCAGGAAAATAGAGTTTTACCTGAAAAACCTAAATCCTGTAATATAATCAGGAATACGAAGACCCCTTGCTTATTGTAGAAGGTGACTGTGGGTCTATACAAAATAAGAGGTATGTGTCCTTCTTTACCATTTTAATACCATCCTGGCACTAGATTCTCAATATGTATCTGGTAGCCTGAACCCAAGCATCTGGATACAAGACTCAGTTATTTTTTCTTAATTTCTTTTAAAAAATTAGGAGCACCTGGGTGGCTCAGTCAATTAAGTGTCTGACTCTTGATTTTGGCTCAGGTCATGATCTTAGGGTCATGAGATTTAGCCGCGAGTTGGGCTCCGTGCTCAGCAGAGTCTGCTTGAGAGTCTCTGCCTTTCTCTCTCTCTCTCCTTGTTCCCCACCCCACTCACATGCACACACTTGAGCTCTCTCTCTGAAATAAATACAATCTTCAAAAAAATAAAATTTCTTTTCAAAAGTTAGAAGTAAATTGACATCTAATATAACCTATGAGGCAAACAGACCTGGTTGAACACATATATGGTATCTATCTGTGCTTAAACCTTGTATAGGAAGCTGGAATTCCATTTAAGCCTGTAAATCTTCACATAATTGTCATTCAGTGAGTGATAATGGGATATTGTTCAAATGTGGTCTTTGAGGTCCATAGTCCAGTGTACTAGTCATGGCCCTGCCTCTGACAGGTGTAGGGGCCTTGAACAAATCATCTTGGCTTTATAATCTCAACTATAAAGTCACTAAGAATGCCCACATAAATGAACTAAAAGAAACAAATGAGATATGTGTTTACAAGTAGTTAATAAACTCTAAATATTTAGAAGCTATATTATCTTGGTGAAATTACTACCATTTTTTTTTTGAGAGCGAGCGAGCGAGAAAGAGAGCATACAAGCAGTGGGGGGAGGAGTAGAGGGGGAGGGACAGAGAATCTTAAGTGGGCTCCACACTCAGTGTGGAGTCCGATGTGGGGCTCGATCTCAGGACCTTGTCATCATGACCTGAGCCGAAATCAAGAGATGGACGCTTAACTAACTGTGCTACCCAGGTGCCCCACTTACTACTTTTTTAGGCCTCAGTTTCCCCGTTTGTCAGATAGGGATAATAAATAGTGTACTGCTGAGTGAAGATCAGTTGAGAGAAGCCTGACACACTGTCCCTCCCCCTGACATGTCCATCTCAAAACATAATGTTCCTGCCCACCTTCCTCCTGACTTAGGAAAACACAGGACTTCTTTAGGACTTCTTTCTTTAATAAACCATTTTCAAAGTCTTTAACAAAGTACTCTGTTACATTCTTATTACTAAATTGCTATTTCTAAGGGTACACTTAAGAAAGTAAAGTGGGAGTAAGAAGTGATACAGACCAATGATTTCAGGCTGACACATTAATTGAGCTGGTATAGTTAAGGTATTAATAGTCTCCTTTCTAAAAAGTCATCTTTTAATCAAACTCCACCAGTATTTGTTGAGCATACAGTAGGTGCACACTGCTGTATTAGATGTTATATGAGTTTTCAAAAACTGTTTAGAAATATGTGTTGAATTTAAAAATTAAGACGTGACCCCTTATCACAGCCCTTACAATCTAGTTATGACGAAATGACACTGAGTGCCAAAAAGTCAAGTGTCAACAAAAGGTGTTAATGTTTAAGCAAGAGATATGTTATTCTGGAGTAGCACTTAATTAATTTTCCAGTGAACACCAGGGAGGCAGCGCTCCAGAGCTTTGCGGGGATAGCAGAGACTGAGCAGGGTCTAGGATGCTTGAGATTCATTCCATGGATTTGTGCTGTAACAGAAATTTCGATGCCTGTCACTCAGGCATGTTTGGAAGATGCCAGAGAGCAGACACAAAATCCTTGCATCCTTCAAGTTCCCCCAAGTGGAAAGGAATTTGCCTAGTAGGTGTTACCGCAAACTTACCCCAATTTGATTCATTTGAAAATGGGAAGAAGAGTAAGACACCACTTTATGTGCCTAAGCCCTTCACCAGAAAGAAGAAACCACAGACAAAAACACGTATCATAAAACTCTGGAAAGCCTGACACCGAACTAAGGCAAATTAAGGCTGGTACACAAGCTCATTCTTCTTGATTACATTTAAAAGCATGTGCCTGTTGTCAATTTGCATGTGTTCTGTGTTGGAAAATAAGCACCCTGGATCTTATGAGGAGCAAAGAGTGAAAACCCATCCTGCCGCCGTGGCTCGGGGAAAACCTCCGCGCCTGTGTGTCACGGCCCGTGAAGTCTGTCTATCAGATACACCGTACTTGAATTGACTGGGCAGCGGTCTGTATTGATTCCTGCGGCCACCATGGAAAAGCAGCCACTGTAACCGTTTGCTAGGCTACATGGAGACGCAATCTAAGTTTACTTCAATCCCTGCTGAGGCTGAAGTATGCAGGCTACATCTGGCCAGGCTCAGTATGCCACAATAGTTAACCCTTACCGAGGGTCCCTGTGCCGACGGCACGCGCTGCACAGTGCATTGCTCACAACCACCCTCGGTGCGTGCAAAGAGGTAGCAGGAGCAGAGGCAGGAGATGCAGAAGGCTTCCCAGAAAGGCACCAGCACCTGGACTCTGCACTAGGAGGTCCCTCTGGGCTGAGCCCTGTCCTGAGCACCCACTCACTGGACTTCTTTCATCTCCTCAGCGGTTCTGCATGTTGGACATGAAGATCTCAGGAAATGAGGGCTGGGAGAAGCTGCGGGCACCTAGCCCTTCCTCTGCCCAGGTGCTGTTCTAGGGGCTTCACACTGTAAGGCTCAGCAGCTCCAGGAGGTGGCTACTGCTCTTCACCCACATTCGAGCAATGAGGAAATGGGGCTCCTGGAAATCAGTAACTTGCCCAAGGGTACGCAGCTGGTCAGCGCAGGGCAGAGATTCGGATGTGGGCAGTCTGATGTGAGTGTGCTGGCTGAACCCCCCTGCTGTATGTCTGATGCATCCCCTGCCTGCCCTTCCATCTCAGTTCCTCCCTGTGTTCAGATCAACGGAGCCAGCCTGGTTCGCGCACTCATGCACAGCTTGGATGACACTGGGAGATCATCTGCCAGGGAACCTTGGTTTTAGTGCTAGGCAGACAAGCCACAGGGCTTATTTCTCTGCAGTGTCCACTCCAATCCCACAGATACCTGTACTAAAAAACCTATTAGCTTGGCATGGATATCAGAAATCAATTAAAATAAAGTGAAACTCCTGGTAACCCTTCAGGTTCTGACCCCTCTGAATGTGAATTTTTATTCAAATGCCAAGTGAGGGCAATATATATGTAAGACAACGGGTCCCTAAACAAAGAGAGAAACAGAGATATTTTAATTTTCTTTTTTTGGGGGGGGAGGGGAGCTGTTAAACCTTCAACTAGGTTAATTTCTTTTAGAACAAGAAAACATATCATCTAATAATAGCATGTCCCAAACCTTAGACTATAAAACTCCTGAGAAAGATTATTACCAAGAATAAAGAAGAAATGTTCACCCATCCAATGGGTCAAACAGGTTTAGGGAAACACTATGTATGAGAAACCCCTTTCAATGACACAGAAGACCCACTATGTTCTGAAGGTCCTGAGTAACTCTTAGGTAATGACATCTGTGGGGACACTGTTCAATGCTACTTAGTGTTGAGAATATCCTCTGGGGACTTTGTACTGGGCATCATTTTAGTGTTTTCCTTGACTTGCCCGTTTTATCCTGACAACAGCCCTATGAGGTGGGTACCATTATTATGCCCATTCACAGTTGTGGAAATTGAGGCAGGGTTAAGAGTTGACTTGCTCATATATAGTTTGTTCCAACCATCTGGAACCATCTAGAAGTTCCCAGAGTAAACCTTGCTTTTCTCACCTCTTTGCCTTTGTGGTGGGCTACTTCCTCTGCCTGGAACTCACTTTCAACCCTCTTCCCTGGCTGTTCCCTACATATATGTTGAGACTCTGCTTCTTCCCAAGGTTTTCTATGACCAAGGCAGTCACGATCTAAGGTGGAGCAGAAGCTCCTTCTCTGTGCCCTCACTGCAATTACCATGCAGACACCTTCTGTGTCACCTCTGCACTGAGTGTTCCTTATGGTAGGGCTGTGTTTTGTTATCTCCTTGTCTCCAATGCCAGGCATGGCACTCGGCAAACAGCAGGTACCCAATAAATGTTACCTAAAGAAAAAGTTCCCTAAGACAGTGAGTATATTTTTGCAGGAAAATAAAGTTCGAGGATGACATTAATAAAAATAGCTCTGATCGACTGAGATCTCTCGGAGATGTCAACCGCTCTGTTGAGCCATGACACAGGGCATATCCTTTTAACCTCTCCAGAAGCTTTTCAGACATTTGGAAACGTTATCCCCATTTTACAATGAGGCAAACTGAGGCTAAAAAGGAGTAATTCTTACAACCAGTGCACAAGAACACCACACGGCAAGATCAACAGAACCACCATGCAAACCCAAGACCATCCAGTTCCGAAGTTCCCGCTCTTCACACGCACTGTTCCATGCAGCCATTGTGTAATTTGCATATCTGATCCTTTTTGTAACCAGGGCACTGAGATCTCTTCTAGAAGTCACTCTCCTAAGAACACGGCCTCTGCCCAGCCTCTTCTCTGTTAAAGGAAATGAGCTAAGATAGCCTTCAGCTGTGCCATCGTGGTGATGGCTGGAAAAATTAATCCTGTGCCGTTTTGCATTTGCTGCTTGTGAATCAAACTGTGAAAGCTAATTTAAAAACTTTCACACTTGGTTTGAATGAGGACTGTCAGCGCTTTGGGAATGCTAAATTGTACACAATTAGCTCAAACGGTGTGGGTTTAGGCATACCCAGCAGCCTCTCAAATGAGAAGGCTCCCATGGTCACCCCGATGAACCGAGGGGAGAGTGAGAGAAGGTTCCAGCTAAAAGAACAGAAGTGTAATTGGTTCATGATAGGACTGTGCACAGATATATCTGTCCCAGTTTGCAATCCCGTTAAGATGGAATTCCCTCCCAGGAACACCTGTGCTTCACCCAGATCAGACTCTGGGACACACACACCTGGGTTTAATTCCCAGCTGTGCCACCTATAGGCTACGTGGCCTGGGGGTGAATTGGATAAGACACGGAAGCCTTTGTTCTGTCACCTGTGAAACAGGTATAACACTACAGTTATCATAAAGCTTAGCTAGGACTTTACAGTGTGCATGAAACACCCCTCGCATGGAGCCTCACAGTGGTGATATTTGTTGTTGTTATCATGGGCAACCCCAGCAGGATGTGTACTCCTGAGAGCAGTGACACAGTCTTACCTCTCTTGAGGTTCCTGGCCCGTCTGTATTACCTTAGAGCCCCACGTTCTTCAGGATGTTTATTTTCATTATCACTAATATTAGTGATGATCTAGTTTGGACTCTGAATGGGTCACAGGTCTTGCCTGACACTTTGGCAGAATATCATGAACGTAGCACTACGCTGGACCTGGGGATTTGTGTTCTACGCTGGATCTACCTTTCCAACTGGCCAGGAGCATCTACGCAGACCAGCATGTAGCAAATAGCGCACCACTAGTAAATGTAGAGGAGTAAGCAAGGGCCGGCAGAGACCACGGAGAAGCCGCTGCCTCCTCCCCAGGCTCTGGCTCTACCAGCAAGTCTGTAGTCAGCAGCAGTACCTTTCCCGAGCTATTCCTACATCTCAACAGTAAGGCCTTATATCTAAGTGACATCCAGTATCTGGTCATCTGACTCAGAAATTCTATAATCTTTCATCTACCAAATGGAAAAAAAGAAGATTTAATAAAAGAATTTTAATAACAGCAGCTCAGTTATAAGGTGAAAATAACCATAATTACTGGAGCCTTCATAATGATGAAAATCTGATTAAAAGGGGTGAGACGGTTATCATGCATCAGGCCCCTGCAATCACCGGGGGTTGGGGGGGAGGACAGAGCGGGAAAAGACTCTGCACTGCTTATTTTTCCTGCCTGCATTGTACTCTGCTCCCAGCAGAGCAAGGGCCATTTTGATGCACAGCTGATGCAAAAGGGGAAAAAGATAACATTTGCCACACTACCGTTGTAGGTCAGGAACTGGCAGGTACATTAGAAACATGGCCGGTGCAGACATTATCATCACTGTTTAAAAAACGAAAACCCTGAAGCTGGGAGAGGTCACTGGCCCAAGGTGACAGCTCAGCTCCAAAATGCAAGGGGTGCGTCCGGCTGGAGCTCAAGGCCACTGCGCACCCAGGCTGCACCCTCTGCCTCACAAAACGGTTCCACTGGACTGGGTAACGCTGAAATTATGGCTTCGCCCCTGTCAGCTCCTGGGTGGCCGCTCCTATCAATTTCAGAGAAGTGAGGGAGGAGGAGGGAGAGGACAGAGGTGGAATCCAGGTTGTATTTAACTCCAACCTGCTTTCACAGGGAGGAGAGCTCGAAAGCCTTCTATGCATTTTACTTGAAGAAGTAAAGTAACTTTACTGACAGATACTTTGAGGCAGAAACAATTAGTATTTGAAAACATTCATTCTTTCGACAAACAATTAATGGTTAAATATTCATCCATTCATCAAATATTGAAACGTCAATTCTCAGAAAGACCTTCCTGGCCACCTCACTCAAAAAGAAACCACCACACTTCTTAGCTCTCCCCTGCTTTTCTGCTCACACTTTAATTATTATAATACATGCACAGATGCACATTTATAAATGTATTTATAAATTTAATTTATTTAATGTATTTATTGTCCTCTCAATGTCCCGGAAATGGAAGCTCTCCCCTGACAAGAATCTCTAATCTGTTTGGTCACGGCAGTTCCCCAGCACCTGGAATGGTGTGTAGGACAGGGGAAGCCCTCTGAAATATGCGTTCTGTGGAGGAAGGACTTAAATGCTGCAGTTACAGCAGAGGAAGTGGATAGGCCATTTTTCTGACCTATATGTCAAGGTCTCAAAATACAGTGAGTTTTGATTTTTTTTTTTTTTAGTCTCGACATGACTCTCTGTATATGCCATCTACCTCCTTCAGTTGCTCATTTAATCCTTTAACAAGTATTTATTGAGTGTCTATGCTGTGCCAGGCACTGTTTCAGGTGTTCATATTCAACTTTGAACAAAACAGAGGTCCATGCCGCTTACGTTCTGGTGGAGAAAACCCACAGGTAAAACAGACCTGGAATGTTAGGTAGAGGTAAGAATGACGGCATCAAACAGGTTGAGGAGGGAGAGTGATGGGGCAGGCAGGAAGCTGGAAGACTAGTTTAGTTAAAGGGAGAGATTTAGTTAAACCTCTGAGCAGGTCAGGCTGTCAACAAAGATGAGCCCCGGAAAGCAGGAGGGGACCTGGAGTCAGCAGCACAAGGACCAAGGCCACTCCACCGTGTCAACACACGCATCAACACGGCCCAAACATTTCTCACCTTCAATCCTTGACTTCCTCACCTGGTACTATGGGAATAAGAACACCTGCCCCACCTGCCTTGCGACATAGGCCTGCTGGGGGTGCAAAAGGTACAAACTTCCTGTTTTAAGACAAACGGGTTCTAGGGATGTAAGGTACCGCATGGAAGCTACAGACAAGAACACCGTATTTTATACCTGCAAGTTGCGAAGAGAGTTGATCTTAAAAGTACTCATCACAAGAAAAAAATTACAGCTGTGTGTGGTGGTAGATGTTAACGGACCCGACTCTGGGGATCATTTCACAGTGTATTCGTGGACCAAATCATGATGCTGTGCACCTAAAGCTATACAGTGTGGTAGGACAGTTATAGCTCAATTAAAACAAGATTCCCGGTGCCTTTTTATACATCCGTGTTTTAGCACATAGATTTACAAAATAAAAGGCCAGGTTCAAACTGATGCGTGAGAAATGTGTGTAATGATATACAAGAACACCTTAGGATAGCCATCCCGAAGTAATCATTGTTGTTGTTTTCTAGACATTTGGACTGGTTTTTTTGTTTGTTTTTCTGTTTAAGTAGGCTCCACGTCCAACATGGAGCCCAACGCAGGTCTGGAACTCATGCCCCAGAATCAAGACCTGAGCTGAGATCAAGAGTCAGACGCTTAACTGACTGAGCCACCCAGGCACCCCTGAAGTGGTTTTAAAGCAACAACAACAATCCCAGTGCCCTCACTTGTAAGATGAAGGGGTTGCATCACTTGATTTTTCTGATTCCTTCCCGCTCTAATTTGCGAAGATTCTAGTGATATGAAACAGCTTTATAAACTCTAATTTGCTGCACAAATGAATGAGATAATGGTCGTCACCATGATTTTATTTATTTATTTATTTATTTATTTATTTATTTATTTATTTATTTGACAGAGAGAGGCAGTGAGAGAGGGAACACAAGCAGGGGGAGTGTGAGAGGGAGAAGCAGGCTCCCACCGAGCAGGGAGCCCGATGCGGGGCTCGATCCCAGGACCCTGAGATCATGACCCGAGCCGAAGGCAGACGCTCAACGACTGAGCCACCCAGGCGCCCTCGTCACCATGATTTTTATCATTATTTCAATGATCCACTTTGGCTCCGGAGTTCAGAGCCCCCAGCATCAGAGCGTTCTTCAGACTCATTTTATTTCAGTGATTTCAAAATCTCCCTGAAAATGTAAGCTGAATGGTAATTTCATTCCTAGAGATGTTTTGTTGTCTAAACCATAATTTAAGTGCCCGTTCTTAATTCTGCCAATTATCAGCACTAATGAAAGACAAAAATAGCATAGCTAACCAAAAAGGCCTATTCTAACTTGGTTTTAGGTTGTATTTTTTTTTTTTTTTTTTTTTTTTTTAAGTATCAGATCTGCTTTCCCAATCCTACTACGGCTAAATTTGTACAAAAAAGAACAAGGTCTAGGTAAGTAAGGGACGTGGCGTACAACAAGGCGGTTCCCACACCACTGCCTGTGGATGGGCTTCCGGGCTCCATCGCTCCTCAGGTATGGTAGTAAAACTTGTTTGTTTCCATTGTAACCTCAAGGAAATGAACGAAACTTGAAAACTTCCCAGATTCCCTCCTGGATGGAGCCTCTGGACCTTTGATCCCATTACCTGTAGCAATCAAGGGCATTCAGGGGGAGCACAGGAATATAAATTCCCCTCAAGTGACATCTCAACAAGAGCCTAAAGACAGTAAGACCTGTTCCACATTTATGGAGCATTGCCCCTGTGCCGGCGAGTCGCTGAGAGACGGGTACAGACATTTCCCTGCCCCCCACACCCAAGGAGCTCACCGCTGTAGGAAACAGACCACCAATAAATTAAGAAGTCCACCAACCTGTCCCAGGGCTAAAATAGCTACAGAGGAGACAGAGGGACAGCTGAAGACAGAGGCCAGTTGGATCCAGGTTTGAAGACTGACGGAGACTCTACAAGTAGAAGGCGACCCCTGTTCTATGGCTTCCAAGAAAAATACTGGGTGTAAAATAACTGAAGGGTAGCTGTGAAGCAGGAACTCATATTTATGTGTCGAGCCCAGGAGTGCATGTCCTATAGTTACCACCTCACGTAAGCTCTTAAGTACAGGGGACCTGGGTTTTCTCTCCCCATTGTACAGGTGAAGCAACTGAGGCACAGGGCGGTGACATACCTTTCCCCACGTCACTCCCCCTGCTAGAGCCAGGAATGAAAACCAACCTGTCCCCAAGGAAACCAACTCAAATGCCTTTCTCCCCCTATCCAAGTGTGCCTTCTCCACAGCAACTTCTCAAATCTGATTTGCAGCCAATTCCCGCCTT
This sequence comes from Mirounga leonina, assembly GCF_011800145.1. Lineage (NCBI taxonomy): Eukaryota > Metazoa > Chordata > Mammalia > Carnivora > Phocidae > Mirounga > Mirounga leonina. The sequence continues at coordinate 48,564,218 of NW_023270447.1, read as the reverse complement.
CCTGCCTGACTCGAAGCAATGATGCAAAGCCTGAGCCTCCTCACTTGGCCTTTTCCCTCTGGAAAGGCCTCTTTTAGTTACCTGTGGTTTGGGGTTCTCCTCTCTCTCCAGTAACATTCCAAAGTTCTCCAGAGAAGCAGCCAGATCTGCCATCCCTAGCCTAGCCCCTTCGTTCTTCAACAATAGTGTCCCCCTGCCCCCAGAGGCAGAGGTCAGTCCAGCTGTCCGTAAGAAAGGCCATGAGAGCCGACATAAAACTCAGACCCATTTTCTTCCCCCGCTGGGAACAGAAAACCTTCAGCCCCTCAAGTTCTGGGCAAGCGAGCCTGACCCTCCCCACCATTCAAGACCCTGCACCCTTCAAGCCTTCTTCATCTGTGACGTTCATCGGAAACCACCTGTTTTTGTTCCATTTGTCTTTTTCACCTCTCTTTCATGCTCTGAGACACCGTCCATCCCAAACCATCAGGCGTCAGTAGTGATCTCTCTCTGACTTTGTCTTTTTGTAAAATCACCACATTTTAGGTCAAACATTTTTTGTCTCATGTGTGTATGTCAGGGTTTTGTGGCCCAGGCTATAGCAGGACCCACACGGACTGAACGTCACACATTCTGCCTTTAATTTTCTGACATTCAGCTTCTTCTGCTGGACTTACAGCCCTATTTCTAAATCATGGAAAGCGGCCATACCTTTGTTCTAAATGGGTAAGAGGAAAAAAAAAAAAAAAAAGGAAGTTCCTTGAAGAGGGTCCTCAGGGTTTTGAAATGTTTGAAAATAATCTCTTTTCCATTAATGCACAGAGTAACGTATTTCCCCTGCTGCTAAATGACACCTTTCAGGACTGATGATTAACATATAGTCGTTCCACTTAGGCCCCTTCCAGGAAAATGGCAACATGCATTACACTTCAGCGTCTGCGCGGGAGCTCCGCATCAGCAACTTGCACAGATGGGGAGGATTTTCCCTCCTAAGGGGGAACAAAAATAAAGGTATGAACATAAAATGAATTACATGCCTCTGTACTTTGCGCGAGGGTCACCACAAAGACACATTTTTATGGCTAAAATACTGACTGAAGCTTCTTTTCCTTAACAATCAAGTCTGTGGAATCTCACCATTATGTAGCTATCCTGAGACAGACACAGCTATCCATGGACAAGAAATGACAGGCCTAGAATCCTTTGCCTCTACAACAGTAGACCATTGCAATTGGCCCAAATATTTATAAATGGACCTAGTTCCTGAAACGGCCAAATTGCCAAGAGCCCCATTCTCTTTCTCTTAGCCCAGCCTGGCACATCATCCTGAATCGCTGTCCCGATTGGCTCTCCTGTATTGAAAACTTACCACGCACTGAGCTTTGTGATAAGCTAATCTATTGAGTCGCTTAACCATCGTACTTAGGAGACAGACACTATTTTTACCCTTGTTCTTTTTATTTTAACGAGGACACCAAGGCACAGAGAGCCTTAGGACTGGCCTTAGGTGCCACCAGCTTCCAAGGGGCACAGCCAGGATCCAAACACAGATCTGTTTGATTTCATCATGCTGCACTACTTTCTCGCTTGCCATCACCCACTGAGAGAGGTGATGTCTCCTATGGGTTCAAAGCTGTGTAATAACCAACCACGTGCTAATGCTTGTTTGACTGTGTTAAATGATTAGTGAAACATGCACAGGAAAAGCACAACGCACCTCCCACGTGGCCCTGAGACTTGAAGGGAAGAACTTTTCTCTGTACTCAGATCACCTTTGTAAGATGCTTCTCAGGGAGAGAGGCGTCAACTCTAAGTTCCTGCCTGGCTGAGCCAATCAAAGGCACGCCTATACCTCTGACTGGCACTAAAAAGGGACAATGACCTTGGGAACGAAAGAAAAGTAAATCCCAAATTCCAGGTGACTCCACACAAAGTCAAAACATCTGGCATCGGGTGCCTCCAAAGACAAAGCTGCTGCAGCCACATGCACAAACATTAACATAAAATCAAAGTCCCTTAAGTGGACGATTCCAGTAAACTTTGCAAACCACAGCCTGTGGGTTTGTAAAATGATTCCATGGATGTAGCTCACTTAGCATTTACTAGAGATATACTGAGCACACTTTGCCAGGAGCCAGCGATACAGAAATACATAGGACAAGGCCCCTGACCTCAAAGGGCTGGAATGAAGCAGAAGAAACAGAGTACAGAGAGAGGAACACCAGCACCCCACTTCCTGCATGCCCACCAAGGGCCAGGTACTCTGTTCGCTGCTTCACGGTTACCTCTTTAACATTCTAAAGAGATGCACCATGATCTGCAGTCTACAAATGACAAAACTTCAGAAAGATATGTCACTGTTCAAGTTTCAAGAATGAGTAAATAGCAGATCTGAGACCCAAACTTAGATTTTCCAGACTCCAAAGACTTTTATTTAACCACTATATTGTACTGGCTCCACAATCAGAAAGAATCATACTGCAGCATCGTCAGGACAGCCGTCAGAGGTATCAACAAGTCCAAGGGGAGCTGCAAGGAGGAAGGAATTCATGTGGGGATACAGAGGAAAGGTACGGTATCCTTCACAGGGCGAAGATCTAAATCAGGTTTTGAAGCATAAGTAGGAGTTCGCCAGGCAGATAAAGGAGAAAGTTGAACATTCAAGACAGGAAGAACTCAGAAGCCCAGAGGTATAAAAGACCACAGCCCATTAAGGAATTGCCAGGAATCCTATACAGCAATTCTATAAAGTGATACTAGGGATAAAGATAACAAGTTAGCCACAGAGGTAGGCAGGAAACAGGCTAAAGGGTCATGCATATGCACGTGTGCACAAACATTACACACACACACACACACACACATCTTTTTATGGGATTTTCCCAGAGCAGGGACCTACTTGAGTTTTACTAGACCCCTGGTGTGAGTAAAAACAAGCAGAACTCCGAGGCCATCACTGACTTTCATGGGGCCATTCAGCTGCAAAGAGCCCAGTCTGCTGACACTGAGCTTATATAAAAACTCACACGTGTTTATTTGTCAATCCTCCGTACTCAGTAGTAACAACTCGGCTACCAAGCATGTAAGATGCGGCATGTTTTGCACCTGTCATTTTCCAAAGGGTCTAGCTATAGTCAAAAAGGAAATGAAGCAAAGTACAGAAAAAATCAAAATTACGCATAGAATGTGAATACCTGCAATCCCTTTGTATGAAACGGAGACTATCAAATTTGAACTCCCCAAAATGATCGTATTTCTAAATGCAAGGAGGAAGCAACCCTTGACCTGGTTGGCTCTGTCCCATCCAATAGCACAGATGCAGTAAGGTGGAAAATGAACCAGGAGAGCTCTGATGGAGACCCATTTGGCCCCTCTCTGTATGGCCTGGAGTAAATCATTTAACCCCTCTAAGCCTCCACGTGTCATCTGGAAATAGGCACAGTAATATACCTAATATCCTGCTTCTGATAAAGATTAAATCAGAAAACGTACGTGAAAGACTTAAGCCCAATGGATGACAAACAATACTTAAATGGCAACACGAAAACGTGTTAATGTTAACCTAAAAACACTTCTGCCTAAAATAGGTCTTTAAACCATATGAAGAGTTGAGGCTTGATTAGGGTAACCCTATACTTAAATGCTTAAATATTTCTAATACTACCAGTAACCACAGCACTGGTTTATGGAGCACTTGTAATAATGCCTTACATTGTTTTGCTTAAATTTCATAACCACTCTGTGGAGAAGCCACTATTATTACCTCCATTTTAGAGGCAGAGATACCAAGGCACAGAATTAAACAATTTGCTCAAGGGTAACACAAATAGGAGCTGAAGGAGTAAGATTTAAACTCAGACATTCTAGTAACTTAAAGCCTTTTTGATTCAGTTTAAAATTAATTACTTCCAGGGTGTGATGGTTAATTTTACATGTCCACTTGGAGGGTGTTTTTGGATAAGATTAACATTTAAATTGGTGAACTTTGCGTAAGCAGATTGTCCTCCATAATGTGGGTGGGCCTCACCCAATCAGTCGAAGGCCTAGTTAGAGCAAAAAGACCAGATTCTCCAAGCAAGAGAGGATTCTCCAGCAGATGGCCTTCAGACTTCATCTGCACCATTGGCTCTCCTGGATCTCCAGCATGCTGGCCAACACTGCAAATTTTGGACTTGCTAGACTCTATAATTACATGAGCCAATTCCTTATAATAAACCTCTTTCTATATATACACACATCCTATTGGTTCTGCCTCTCTGGAGAATCCTACACAGGAAGAATGGACACACACAGGGTTTTTGTTGTTGTTTTTACCCTCCATCCCATCCCTTATCTTTTCCACTCAACTTCTTCAGTAGGTATTTCTAAGTGCTCCCGTGAATGAGGCACTCTACTAGATTACAAGGTTGGGAAGATGCCCTCCATTCACGCCTATTCTGCCCCTGGTTTTCCATCCCCTTAAGTCCACGCATCTCCTCTCTGGATTACAAGATCCTTGAGATTTGTGACTAGTCTTTGTAGAACATCAAGTACAGAGCTTCAAATAGACATGGAGCAAATACCCATCAATGTTGGTAAAATGAATTATACTGTATGCCTCCCATTGCTGTTTTCACCCATTGCTGAGTCTGTGGCAAGGCTCTATGCTGGAGGCTCAGCATTCATTTCTATGTCATTTTGTCCTGATTTTAGGGAACAGAAAGGGAAACCCCAGGAGGTTAGGCGACCTGCTTGAGGTCACACAGAGCGATTCACCCTCGGGTCTGTTGGAGTCCGAAGCTGGTGGACTTCTCACCATCGCCGCTCCAGTACCCTGTTCCTCCCCCTTCCCAACTATGAATAACAGATGAAGCCAGCGATGAATGAGCACCCCCGGAGCTCCAGGGTCTTCAGCCAAACTTCACACACATACAACTTCAGAGCTTGCACGAGGCCAAGTATAAAAATGAAGGCAATCGGATGTTATCTATAAACACCTCAAAGCTTCTTTTCCTTCACTTAAAAATTCTCTAGTAATTGTTTTTACCACAGTTAATCATAAAAATGAATCACCTCAAATTTTTTAAAGAAATTCTCCTTCAAAATATGTCAACTTTGTGCCACAAGTTCATTTATTATGAGACCACATGATGCCTCCAAGTACTGCATTTTATTTAAACGTGACATTTTTTTCCCACCCTGTTTTGATTCCACATCTGAAAATCGCTTCTATCAATCTTTCACTGGAGCTAAACATAACTGTTTTGCTCACTGAAACATTAAATACAGTCTCAGGGCCCTAGAATCAAATTAAAAAATGAAATAAACTAGTATCTGGCTGACATTCATAGCTTCATATCCAGGGAGACCACAGATTTGAGAACTGCTGTGAATCCACTTCCAAGATAAAAATCAATCAATCCTAATCCCTTTGCATCTTAGATCATTTCAAAAATCCAAGGACTTCATGTGGGCTGATTTTTCTTTTTGAGATTCAATTTTAGCAATTGTTGACTATTCTGGTTTTGAAAGGGGCAGGACATCTTCAATGAAACTGCCAGGTTCAGTTGGGACATTGATCGTGATCAATGATTTTCTGCATCAGCTGCCGTTGGGTTGGGGGTTCGGGGTGGGATGAACGCCATATACTTACATTCCCCATAATGCATCATTCTCTTTCCACATAGTGGCAGCAAAAAGCACATCCAATATTGTATTACTTTCTTCTTTCGTTCATGACGATGTCCCACATGGGCCCTGAGAGTCTGAAAAAAGAAGCATTTCCCAGGTTCTAAGGATGAAGGGAACCCTAGCCAATCCATCATGCTTTGTCTGCTAATGACCGGCTCATGCATAAGAGCTATCATAACTAGAGAGGGGCAGCAGGCATGAAAAGGAGTAACTCGACCATCATTGTGGTTGGGGTCTGAAGGACAGCAAAGCTGTGATTCGAATTCTCAGTCAGACCTCCATGGCTCATCATGGTCTGGGGCGGGGCGGGGCGGGGGTGGTGTGTGTGAGAGAAGTTTGTGGATGCATACGCCTCCATCGGCCGTCTTCTCTTCTTCTATTAGCAGAGTTAAGTCCTAGGGCTCATGGAAAACTCGGTCTTACCAAAGAATAAAACTTTAAGAGATCTGCTGAAGGGGGTGTGGATGAGGGCTGCGATTCAACAACTCTCTCCCCACAATGGCCAGATGAATGTCTCACACACAATGCTGATCTTGTCATGCCTGATCAAAGAACTCTGATTTCTTCCTTCCCTCACCACCCCCTTCTCCTCCTCCTTTTTCCTTCCTCCCTCCCTTCTCAACTTCCTCCCTCCTTTCCTAGCTGCCTTCTGGATTATCTTCCTGTCTTTCCTCCTCCTCTCTTACCTACCTACTTATCTATGTCCTTTCCTTCCTTCCACGCCGATTAAGCACTGACAAAGGAAAATCATTTCCTCATGGAAGATATCACAGTCTACTGAAGAGGGACACCCAGACAGACAACCCCAACATAGTGTGAAATAAAATAACGGTGCTGCGACATACAGAGGTGTACTGGCGAGGGAGCTCCTATAAGCTTCCTGGGGTGAAGTGGCAAGGTGTTGCCAGCGGAAAACAGCATACACAATGGCACCAAGACAAAGGGATGCGGTGTTTTCCAGGAAGTGTAGGCAGGTCAGTGACACTGAAGCGTCGTTTCTGGGGAAGGGGTGTGAAATGAGTCTGGGGAGGTAGACAAGCCCTGGTTATGAGAAGTTCTGTGCCTAAGAATTTTATGAAGGCAACAAAGATAAATAATAGGTCTTAAGCAGAAGTGGAGGTGGTGACTCGATTTTTAATTACACCTCCATAAACACACACGCAGGCCCCTGTCCAAGCACACTGTTTCACACTGCAACCTCACACCCAGTTGCCCCCCTTCCGACTTTATTTCTCTCCACTGCTTTCATCACCATCTAGTGCTGGATTCACTTAATTTTATTCATCGTCTATCTGCCTCCACGGAAATGTAAGCTCCATTGTGAGAATGGGGGGGTTGGTTTCACCCACAGCTCTGTCCTTTGGACCCAGAATACCGTTAACTAACATGTAGTAGGCATCCCATGAATACTGTTGAACAACATGGTCTTTTGAAAGACAGTAAAACTCAATCATCTCAACATTTTATTTGGAGGAAAAACTTTGCCTTCAAAGAGGACACTTCACTTAAACATCCCAGTCCCAGCTCCCTGCAGAATGCGGGTGAAATTCCTAAACAAGGAACCAGGTCTTAGTGAGCACCCAGCGCACACTCGGGGCTTAAAGAATGGCTTTTGAGTCATCAGAAATCTGGACCATCAACCCAAGTGATGTTCTCTTTAGGTCAGAAGGTGAGCAATTTCCCTAGAATATTCTATGCATCACAAGAAGCTCCTTTCAGAGAGACAGAAGTCTTGGGAATGTAATGGGCTTTTCAAACACTGTAGTTTCTGGAACCAAAGGTCAGAAGTGGCCCATGAGGCTCCTGGGGGGACTGGTGATCATCTTCCATGACACCATCATGCAGCTATGACAGCACCTTACGATATGGCTCTGACATCCTGACTGCCTGCCACAAGAGACCATACCCATCTTAACAGAAGGACACCATGACTGGGGAAGAAGTAAGCTGGAGAGCAAAGCGCCTGGTATTCAGTGCCCAACTTCCAGGTTTGAACCCCAACTCTGCCACAATCTAGCTGCATAACCTTCAAAGAGCAACTCAATCTCTCTGTGCCTCAACAACGCTCTGGGAACAACAATGACCCTACCCCACAGGGTCACTATGAAGATGAACTGAGTCAATCCTCACTGAACGGTGCCTGGCACATAGTACTTGTGCCATACTATGCGGTATAAATGTGGTATTTTGGGGGCGCCTGGGTGGCTCAGTCGTTAGGCGTCTGCCTTCAGCTCAGGTCATGATCCCAGGGTCCTGGGATCGAGCCCCACATCGGGCTCCCTGCTCCGCGGGAAGCCTGCTTCTCCCTCTCCCACTCCCCCTGCTTGTGTTCCCTCTCTCGCTGTGTCTCTCTCTGTCAAATAAATAGGTAAAATCTTTTTTAAAAATGTGGCATTTTTGCATTGGCACATCTTAGAACGTAACAGGTGCCCAAACAATGCTTACTGAATTGACAATATAACATACACACATCTGAATTTCCTTATAGATACCCACAGAAAATGACAGGAAAGGGGCTTCAGGACAACACAACCCATATCCCTGCTTGGAGATATTAAAAAAGATCCTAGGGACTCGAAAGGCTCTGCCCCTTTCTGGCTGTATTGATTTGAGGCATAAACTTTAACTGCAGAGGCTCCATTTCCTCTCCTGTGAAACTCAGCTCTCTCCCAGGATTGCCCTGTGGCTTGTTCAGGTAACATTTAGTGTTTTACAAACACGAGAGCACTATAAAATATTAAATCGGTATTACAAACAGAAAAGCTCCAGGCACTCAGCAAAAGAGAGGGTTAAAAAAAAAAAATGGGATGTCAAACTACTCTCTCTTCTTACATTTGTGCAGAATTAAAATGACTCTTTGCAGAATCCAATTTGGATAAGCCCATGTCAATACTACTGATACAAACCATCACTAATGACGAGATTGATAGCTCAGGAGGGCGAGTCATTTCATGTTCACTGTGCATCATGCTTAATTCGCCAAAAGGAGTTTGTGTGTATAATTAATGCGCTTTTCTTCCCGGCTTCATCTGAAAACATGTAAAGGGTCTCTAGGGAATTCTGTAAGTTAGAAACAATTGATAAAATAAAACCACTTAATTAAAGAGGATAATTGGAGCCTATTTTATCCCCGAAAATGGAGGGAGAAAAATCACTTTAGAAACACACTGTAGATAAATGGCTGAGTTTTAAAAGAAAGAACAATGTGCAGATGGGACACATGTAAGTCAGGATAGTGGACTGATTTCCCAGGCCTTTTGTTCTGCAATGATTTAAACCCACCTGACTTGACAAGAGAGGGAAGATCACGGTCCCTACAAATGGCATGTGCCGTTCTTATGCAAGCAAACTTCATGTATTCATTACCTCAGTGCACATTAACTTCTCTGTACCCACCATTGGGACCCATCAGTAAAAAGCAGCCGCTCTCCCTCTGTCTTCCAGAAACTCCCAGTGTTGTCACGAGAAGAGAAAAGTCCCCACACAACTAAAATGCCGAGGGACAGGCACTATGTGGAGACAGAGGGCAGCACGGAATGGTGAGCGAGAGCTCCCCAAGCAGCCCCGTAGAAACACTGCTTTCAGGCACCCTGAGTTTTCGGAAAGAAATGAGCCCTTGCCAGCACAGGAAGAGAAAAATGCAACTGCACGTGTTAACATCGTGTCCTCAGCCACTGATACGGGACTGCACACACTGCTCCAGCAAATTACATAAAACTCAGTATGTCCCAAGAACAGAGTATATGTTTCAGAGCAGAAAGGGATGACGCTGGAAACCAGGTGGGGAAAGAGCATGTACGTGGAATCAGAAAAACGAGCTGCAATCGCATCATCATGTTATCCGGTGTGTACGCAGCATCTCCAGGCTTCAGTTTTCTTTCGAATGAAGATGGAATTCTAGGAACACTCGGATGGTAGTACCCAGTTCTATGGTTCCCAACTCTCCGCATCCCTCCTAGTGAGATGTGTATTCACTCATGCCCTTTGCACTAACACTGCCAGCACCTCAAAGGAGACAAGGAACATTCCCTTCCCCGTTGTCAGCTTTGGCCACGTGACTAGCTTTGGCCACTGTAATGTGCAGAAACTTAAAATGCACTTATTTTATTCATTCAGTCCACACTGTATTTCATCCCTTTGCCGGGAGGACCACATGGCCCTGCTAAGGCTGCTCCCCGAGCCTGGGTTCCTAAAACAAAAAGACTCCCGGAATAGAGCTGAGCAGAGCTGTCGACAGCTTGGGTAACTACTGAAATTTGGGGGTGGCTTGTTACTACAGCAAAAGATCACCAATACATAGGTGAATAAACAACTTACAGGCTAAGAGGAAGTCATACAGGTAATGATACAATAATCAGAGACGTGCCATGATAAATATATGCATGAGATAAGTATTGAAGAACCAATAACATATGTAAAGACACTTGTCCCGTATTAGGCAGTTAATCAATGTCTGCTTCCTTCACCTTGGACTTCGCACAAAGAGGCAACAGCGTCAGAGTTAAGCAATTATAATGAAGGTCATGCCAGAGCACGAATACATTAATTTGCTCCATATTAGATACCTGCCATCAGAATTGATTGGACATATTCTGGGCTGGCTCTCATACTTTCCTTGGGCAAGTCCTGATGCTCTTCGTACCTCTATTCTCTCATCTGTAAAATGGACAGAGTAGCTCTGCATCTACTTTAAACGGCAGTTCTGATCATCATGTTATTAATCTGTGTGGAGTCCCTAAAAGAGAGCCTGATGCCATATGTGCCCAATAAATGTAAACCATTGTCAGCATTTATTCCTATGAACATTCAACAGCTAACACCTGTTGCAATTTACTAAGAGCGAGTTATGCCTATACCTTTTCAATGACATCAACTACAACACACCAAATTCTTTTTCCTTCATCTTTTCCTGTTAGAGTGTCTATCACCATCTCTGAATAAGGATAAGGGAAGCGGTTTTCAATTCCTTTGAAACCTTTCAGTGAAAAGACACAGTAGTGAAATATTTGGACTGAGTACTGTGTAACTCACAAGATAGATTTCTACTTTTTGTTTCTTTGGTAAATTGCTCACAATGAATTTCCAGTGCAATTTCACAACTTCAAAACACTTGGCCAGATCATTAAGAAGCAATCAATATGAGCCTTTGAAAGCTCATTCATTCATAAGCAAATAGGATCTATTTCCTTGTCTTCAAAGGGCTGGTTGCATTTGTTTGTTGTCCTAGCAACTTTATGATCAAAGTCAGTGGTTCTTAAACTTTGGGAGGTGACACACCCCCTTTGAAAGTGAGGAAAACTTCGACACTCCCTTCAGACAAATGCCTATCAAGAATTCAGAATTCCACGGGCGCCTGAGTGGCTCAGTTGGTTAAGCAACTGCCTTCGGCTCAGGTCATGATCCTGGAGTCCCAGGATCGAGTCCCACATCGGGCTCCCTGCTCGGCGGGGAGTCTGCTTCTCCCTCTGATCCTCCCCCTCTCATGCTTTCTGTCTCCCATTCTCTCTCAGATAAATAAATAAAATCTTTAAAAAAAAAAAAAAGAATTCAGAATTCCGGCCACATTGTCCCCTGTGGCTCCATAGCGGACAGATGATGGGTTGACCGCTGGGGTTGGTGGCGGAAGGGTGTGTAGAAAGGGGGACGCCTGTAACATACAACAGTTCCTGAATCAAAGGATGAAGGAGGGAGGCCCAAACAGGTCTCTCCCAGAACAAGCTTCCAGATCTCCTATTTCATGGGGATCAGTGGGCCAACTGTGCCTCAGATTTCTGCGTGCAATTTCCTCACAAAATGGGGGTAATAACAGTTGTCCCCTCATGGTGGTGTTGCGGAAACAAAATGAGACGACCCAGGGACAGTGCCTGGCCCGTTATAAGCTCTTCATCAATATGAGCTACTGCCCCCACGTTAGGAGGCAGGACCCTGGGGCCCGAAAGAGTAACAACTTGCCCAAGGGTGCACAACGTCGCCGGTGACAGAGCATGAGGAGATGCCGAGGGGCTTCGAGAGCCTGCAAGTGAGCCAAACGCCGGAGTGAACAAACCAGGGCATCTAGAAATAAGAAGTGCTAAAATCAGCTGATACTTGTTTGTGGCTCGGCTGTTTCATCACACCAGCTGCTCCAAACTTCCAGACGTGTCTTAGCACAGCACAGAATCACCCCATCCTATATTCATCCCATCAGCCTCAAATCTAATTTCAGTCCTTGAGAGGTTGTTTTTTTGTTTTTTTAAGGGGGCCTAAAATTGAATATCCATTCCTATTTATAGTAAAAGGACATTTCCTAAGAAAGTGCCTCGTAAGGATTCAGATCCTCTTTCCTCAGCAGTTTTCCCCCCGGCCCTTTTGGATCTATTTTGATTCCCTTCCTGATGGAAACCTGTCTCAGAGGCTCCTACTAGTGCAGAAGGAGAAGCTTCTTGGCAGATCCGTAGCCATGGGGTGTGCCCAGGGCCAGCATTAATGGGACAGGGCCCGAGAGGAGCCAGCACTGCCCCAGCTTTGGAGATGGTGAGAAAATCATCTCCACAGTAAATACCGAGTATATTTCTAGGAGAGCAGTGAAGAGTCAGCCCAAATAAAAACTCCAAAATTATAGCCATCAGTAGCATGGGAAGTTGTTTAAAATAAAAAGGCAAAGCATCAGACATGTGGTCTAGTCACAGCAATGAGCCAAACTGGGACAAGAGACCAGGGTTACTGGCCCCACGCTGCCATCTCCTAGCTGGGAAACCTTGGGAATCCGCTGGCCCCCTCGGGCCTCGGCTGCCTTATATGTCAAACAACTAGGCAGCAACAAGGTATCAGACTAAATCGTCTATAAAGACCTTTTCAGCTTCAGAATCAAGGGACAGAAGAATATTTATAGCAAATTATTCTGTAAGAGCAAAGAAGTGGAAACCAGCCAAATGCCTACCATTACTTGAGGAGATAAAGGGATCCTCTTAGAATACTACATAGCAGTGAAAATTAACTATGTACGTGCATCAATATCAAGCAATCTTAAAAATTAAAAATATAATGAGCACCAAAGTCACAAGAATATTGTACAATCTGATTCCATTTTTTTTTTAAGATTTTATTTATTTATTTGCTGAGTAGGGAGCCTGATGCAGAACTCGATCCCAGGACCCCGAGATCATGACCTGAGCCGAAGGCAGATGCTTAAGTGACTGAGCCACCCAGGCGCTTCAGTCTGATTCTGTTTATATAAAGTTCAAAAGCAGGTAAAATGAAAGGCATCCAGAACATGACCAACATGAAATTCAGGCTGGTAGTTACCTGGGGACAGGGGAAGGGGGATACTGTCAAGGAGGAGCCCTTAGGAAGCTTCCAGAGACCAATGACATTCTATTTTGTGGCCTGAAGAGAAGATACCTGGGTTTTCATTTTATGTTTATTATTATTCATTAATTGTCCCCATAAGGGTCATGAACTTTTTTGAACATAGTCTATGTATCACAATAGAAAAACAGGTCTTAAAAGGCCCCAATATTGTAATGAAAAGGGAGTGCTGCTTTCCCACCAAATACATGATACACTATTAACCCCAGGACAGCCTGACAACACAGGTCACGCCGCCCTCGCTTTGCAGACAAGGAAACTGGTTCTGAGCAGTTGAGTAGAAAGGAGGGGCCACACAGATGAGATTTTGACTGCAAAGTCCACACACTTCCTGCTGCACCAGGCTTTGGGTACACAGGGGAAGGAAGTACAATTACTTTCACCAGGTTGTCCAGGAATTTATAACTAAAAGGGCAGGAGCCCAGAATCTGGCCCTGAAGTTCAGGATCCTTCCAGCATGCCTGGCTAAATGCTACAAAAGGCAGTCAAGGAGAAACTGGTATTGATATGCTAGCTCCAAAGGAAATACACTAAGCCTCTCCAGTTTATCCCCTTTTGATCTGGTGTGAGTGAGGTCGGGGAATTTCTCTCTGATATGTGCAGTAGTGAAAAGGTGTACAGAAAGATAGGACTATGCTAATACAGTGGTCTGAATATAATTTTCATATCCAAATGTGTCCTGCTCTTTGCAAGACCAATTTTCTCCAAGGACGCTATGTGCAAAATATGTTCAAGCTTTCCTTCTCCCTGCCCCAAATAGCAAAATGGCGTTACTCCATTGCCTGATGTCCACAAATTTTCTCATTTAAGTAGTGCTATTGTCTCTGCTGTTCATGAGTTTGTTTCCCATCACAAGAAATTTCAACCCACACATAAGCTACAAATGTGTTTCCTTCCATTTTTTTTCCATTACTCTTAATTAGGTAGTAAAATACAATCCACCTACGTGAACAAGATGGGTAAAAGAAAGTAATAGCTAAATGCATTTTTCATTTCACACATAACAATTTGTAAGCAGACAGTCAGAAAGTCCCCTGGAGCTAACCATACAGTGCTTCCCCCAATGATGGAGGGTTTGGTTGTTTACATCCATCACTGAGTGTCAGAGCTGAAAGGGACACCAGGAATCCACCCCATTATCTAGCACAGAGTGTGGCACATGGCAGTGGCTTACCAAATGTTTGAGAAGTAAATAATAGTAGCTCATAATTATAGTAGTTAATACACACAGAAAAGGTTTATCATAAGTCAGATACTGCTCTAAGCATTATACCTACATAAATTGACTCATTTAATCTTTACAATAATCTCAAAAGGTTAGTATTGTTATTATCTTTGCCTCCAAGACAGGAAACTGAAGCTGAGCATGATTATGGCACCTGCCCAACACCACACAGCTGGGGAGCAACAGACCCGAGACCAGGCTGTTGGCTCCAGAGTCTGTGTTCTTAATCCCCATGTTACTCTGAACAGGGAAGAAGGAAGGGGGAAAGAGATGGGAAGAATGGAGCCCAGGAAGGTAAAATGACAACATAAAGGTCACAAAGTGGGACTGTGGAAAAAAGCAAGAGCCTTAGAGTCTGAAAGACAGTTTCAAATCAGAGCTAGGTACCTTCCTCCCTAGGGGACACCAGCAACACATATTTCCAGAGACCTGCTGGGCTTGGGTGCTGGTGACCCAAAGACTGTACGACTCGAGTCAGTCTCGTGTTTGCATGTTTCCATCTCCTCCTCTGGACAATGAAGCCAGTAACATCCACCTCAGCAGACTGCAGTGAGAATCACATCAGTTAAACAGTAAATGTGCCCCAAGAGGCACCTACCTAAAGAGACCATGGAGGTTCAAGTCTAAGGATCATGCGATGCATTTGCCTGCCTTACTGAACATGGGCGAACTTACCCCACAGGTGCTTTTGCTTCTCATAGATCTAGCAAAAGGTTTATACTGGAAACACACCAAGAGAAAGGTTCCAATGGCGGGGGGCGGGGGGGGATGGTGAGGTGAGTGGGAAGTGAAAGGTTGTTGCTTAGGACTCTAGAAAAGTAAATATTACCTCTGCTCCACTGTGGTGCCAGAAAATGCTCAAAAGAATCAACTCAAATTGAAGCAGTCTTGCTTAATGGTGAAAGCTTGGCTGCTGGAGCTCCACAGACCTGGGGTTGCCTCCTGCCTCCTCCCCTTGCTAGTGGCATGTCAGGCAATCTCTCCAGGGCCTTGACTTTCCCCATCCCAGCTAGGATCGCTGTGAGGATTTATCACAACGGCTGGCAGAGAGACAGAGCTTCATCAGTTAGGGTAAAAACCCAACAAAGCATGGGATGAGGGAGGGACAAGGAGGAGATCCAACCCTCCCCCTCTGGAGTTGGTGCCCACATAATATTGAGATGAAATAAATTCAAAGGATTATTTAAGAAAAAGGAAAGAAAAAGCCAGAAAAATACTTTTTTTTTCCCTCTATATGCCCAAGTGCTTAATAGTCTTTTTTTTTTTTTTTTAAAGATTTTATTTATTTGTCAGAGAGAGAGAAAGAGAGCACAAGCAGGGGGAGTGGCAGGGAGAGAGTGAAGCAGGCTCCCCAGTGAGCAAGGAGCCCGATGTGGGACTCGATCCCAGGACCCTGGGATCATGACCTGAGCTGAAGGCAGACGCTTAACCGACTGAGCCACCCAGGCATCCCATACCTAATATTCTTTTTTTTTTAATTTTATTTATTTATTTATTTATTTATTTTAAGATTTTATTTATTTATTTGAGAGAGAGAATGAGATAGAGAGCATGAGAGGGGCAGGGTCAGAGGGAGAAGCAGACTCCCCGCCGAGCAGGGAGCCCGATGCGGGACTCGATCCCGGGACTCCGGGATCATGACCTGAGCCAAAGGCAGTCGCTTAACCAACTGAGCCACCCAGGTGCCCCCATACCTAATATTCTTAATAAACATTTTCCTTTTTGATAGTTTACCCATCCACCATCAACAGAAAATTAGTGCATTAAGAGATACGAGTGATGCACACGTACGTCCCCATGAGAGGCCCTGCAACGTGAACACGGAGGAAAACTCCTATATAGAACCACCACCGGTACAGCGTATGCTTCCCTGTATCACTGTTCTCACCCCACTGAATCCTCAGAACAGCCCTGCACTCCCAGAGGCGGCCAAGCCTGGCCTCTGGGTTCAGGCTTGGGGTGAAATCAAGGCTCTGCTCTGAGCCTTCCATGAAGGCCATCCAGCTGAGAGAGCCGGGTCTTGAATCAAGGCCTGTGTTCTTGCAGGGCACGATGCTAACCCCCCTTTCCAGGTGTCCTCCCTGGCTCAGCATTTCCTCTCAGCCCTTGTGATGAACAACATTGCACCTGCAGTGACCAATGACTATCAAGTTCCCCAGCATCACCTCACTGACAGACAGCCAGCCCCGACCCACAGCCCTAAAGCACCATCTTCTTACCTCCAACGCTACACTCAGAAGACACTGTCTGCTTGTTTCTGTTTCCTCCCCAAAATGTGAGCTCCAGAGGGCAGACATCATGTCCTGTCACCCAGCATGCAGCCGGTGCTCAGGGAATGTTAGCTCACGAATGGAGGAACGATGACCACAAGGAGAGGGCACAATCAAATCACAAGAAAGCTGCAGGCTTTAGGAAAAGGATAACAGAACAGAAAGGATACCTGGATTCAAGCTGCAGATTTGCTGGACACTGGCTTGGAAAAAAAAAAAAAACTTTTACAGCACAATAACCCTTCTCTGGATTTCTGTTTACTCATAAAGTAAAGGAAACTAGTTGTACTTGACTATTCTTAAGTTACCATAGCTAGGTCCAAAGTTTTGGTCGTCTAGGAAAACCATCGATCTGTGCATATAACTCTGGGTCTAATTTTATTGGGGGGGGGTGGAGAATGAATGAGAGAGAGAGAGAGAGATTCAAAAGACAAACAAACAAACAAAAAAACCCTCTGACCTTGGACAAGTCTTCCAATGATTTCCAGTTTCCTCATCTGTAAATCGAGAAGGTTGAACCAGGTCATTTCCACCATCCTTTGTGAATTTAACTGAAGTGCCTTTTAATTCCACTTTCCTCCGAGAGCTTTGAATCCTGACCTAGAAATCCACTGTACCTTGTAAATGTTCTTTACAGTCCTTTTAAAATTCACACTATTGTGGTGGTCAAAGCCTAGAGAATGAATTTAAATCTAAAAAGTTTTTAAAAGTGACTTCGAATACCTTCCAAGAACACTCAACTTTTGTGCTGTTTCAGCATAAATCTTGGGAAGGGCTGCTATCCTTGGACTTTCTTCTATGATTTTCAAGGCAAGCCTAGAGAACAGAGCGATCACAGCAAGACTGGTCATAGCCCTGGCAGGGTGGCCAGGCGAGCTCTGGGGACAAGAAGTGACTACACGTACAACGGTGATGACCGGGGATATCTAAAGTAGATCATTCATCCCCCACTGAACCAGAACATTCTCCCTCTTGCCAGTGTGGATTCAAAAAGACCCAACACGCCTCCTTAGACCTGGACGCCCCCATGTATCAAATGTGAACTTCAAAGGAGGCAACGTAAGCAGGCCTCTCAGGGTGCCCGTCTGTGGAGGATCCCACATCCAACAGCAGATTGCTGTCATCAGCACAAAAAATGCATCTCTGATGGCGTAGGACCATGGATGTCTGGTTAATTCATCATTTTGATACACATTTTACATCCAGGAAGCCATCCAACCTCCACCTACTGAAAGATCTGCTATGTGCCCATTGTTCAGTTGCTGAGGTAGAAAAGACTGTAACAAAGATTCTCAGGTAAGTATTTTTATGGAAAAACATAAATATGTACATAATACTTATGAACACACATACATAAATACATAAAAGCATGTAGTTATGGAAGCTAAATACACATTTCCTGACAGGTAATTTGGTTTCTCTTATTCATCCAACAAATACTTACTGGGGGCTCCTGAGTTGGCTAGCAGTCCCAGGTTACAGGGATGCAAAAACCTAACATCCCTGCCTTCCCCTGACATCCTAGAGGGGAAGTCATTATGTGAACAAGCATTTGTCACACTGAGGTTTGTCTTTGCCTCTTGTTTTAAACACTCAGAGATTCACTTCATTTTGTATTTAGAATGCTGAAGGACCTTGACTGAACACATTTGAAGGAAGTGATTCTCAATCAGGGGATCTTTTACTCCCCAGGGGACAACATCTAAAGAAATTTGGGCTTGCTACAACTGGTGGGAGGAGATGTTCCTGGAACCTACCAGGTAGAGGCCAGGGATGCCGCTAACCATCCTGCGGTGCACAAAATCTCAAAGGTACTGAAACCGAGAAATCCCGATTAAGGTGTGTTTGAACATTCTAAAAATAATATGGCTACACTTTAAAAATCAGGGATATTTATAGAATTAGAAAATTTAGAAAAAAAGCCTGTGGTTAAGTTAAAAAAAAAATCTAAAGAATGGAAGAAAAACTATTCAGTTGGATTTGCATGAAAATAATAAACATTTGCAGGAATACATTGCTTTACCCGAGAGGAAATTCAGGGACACTTACAAATTATGACAATTTCTTTATATATGCCATAAAATGGTGTGTTTAATACCTCCTGATTCACCTGGGGGAGAATGGTACTTGAGTGTTCCTTTGGTTTTCCACCTTGTGGGGCCCACTGTTTAAGACCTCACATCTCCCACTTACAAGAAGAACTTATCTCCAGAAAGACACATGGACCCTGAGGCCTAATTCAAGATTTGAGGAAGGCTATAACTCAGGCATCAGACAATCAATATTCCGATTTGGAATTTAGCCCTTTGGAGACAGAATGTTCAGAAACACACATAAAGGATCTGCTTATGATTGAGGCCCAATTCATATTTATAATATAATCACCTAATAAAAACGGTAATGACCTCCGGCTGACTTTACACAGCATGCTTTGGCACATAAGCTCCATAAAAGGATTTTCACAGACCTTGCCTTGAAGAAAATACATCTAAGTTCCTGGGTTTTTTTTCTATCAAGACTGAAGAGCCCAGACAAAAATATCATCCTGCTTTCAGAGTGCCAACATACACAGTATGTATAGGAGATTATGTTGTAATAATATGATAATGTTCTCAAGAACTCTTTCTACTTATACATGTGACCTTTAAGATGAATATATAATACACTTTTTGGTTCATCTTCTCTACAAGCAAAAAATAAAATAAAATAAAAAAGCTCTCTCTTCCCCTCCATGGCTACCTTAAAAAAAAAAAAAAAACAGATCAAAACACCCACTGACTGACATCCTTAGCTGCTGGTCTGTTTGCTCATCTCTCCATGTCTTCTGACCAGCTTCCATGATCCCTTAATGATGCTCAACATCATTAAATTTCAACAACACAGAACTGGGCTGATAAGCCAAGTGAGCAGTTAAGGGCACATACAGGTCCCCGGAAGAGAGAAAAGAAAGTGTGTGTATGTGCGTGCACGTCTACATGTGTGTACTTGTGCACCCTTGCACACTTAACGGAAGCAGTTCTGGTACAACTCCCAACCCCTCAGTGGAAAGCATCTGTATATAACGGGAAATGAAAGAGAAGAGTGCAGAGCAGGTTCAAGTGCAAAACGGGGTGAAGTAGGGTGAAGACTGCAACCATGTAAGTGCATCTACCTCCCAACTATCTATTGTTTGATGACTGATGACCTATTGTTTCCACATCAGAAAATTACTGAAACTATTAGCAGAAGTGGATGGAAAGAAACCAGGAATCGCAAATTCTGGTCCAAGTTTGGAATAAATCAGGGAGGGTAACTCCCCCCTGACCACTGGCATCAGCATGAACATATTTCAAAAACATAACCACTAGGTTCTTATACAATTCAAGTTCATTTTTTCCCATTGCAAATTACATATCTGTGGCACCATTCTGAAATGCATAGCAGAAGATACTTAAAGGATTACTAAGGAAGAATTGGATATAATTTCTCCAACCTTATTTCAGACCCCTCCAGGAAGCATATCCCAAAGGAACAAAAGAAGGATGTGCTTTCTTAAAAGGCCAGCAAAATTCTACACCCATGCTAAGTATACTACACACAAACCAATCAACCAACAAAAACTTTAATAGTAAACATTTGTTGAATAAATGAACAAGTGGATTACTTTATGAGTGATGATAAGGCTAAATTTTTAGCAGGAAAATAAACAAGAAAAGAATAAGCAAAAAAAGTCCTAAGAATGGATAAGCATTTTTGTCAGAATCTATTATAATATAGATCACCTAAGAGGACAGAGTTTCATAATTTCAATGCCTTATGCACTAATAAATCAAGAACATGTAAACCTTTATTAATTTCTTTTAAACTTCTATATTAAGAAAGGTATTATCTCTTGCCTGGAAAGTAGGTTTTGATAGAAGTAAATTATCTCACAAATTACCATGCTACTAATATTCGACATAAAAGAAATTTATCCCAGAGTAAATCACCTTTCCAACTATGCTGAATAAATTCAGAGATGCATTATTTGCAAATCAAAAATGACATGTTTAAGTTGCAAAGAACTTAAGAGACCCTGCCTCAAGAGAGACCCCGTGGGTCTTTTCTCAGGTCCAGCCCACACCAACACTTTGCCTCTCCTATCAAATAGGACAGCTTGGCTCCACCCAAAGTTTCTGCCCACGTAGCTCTCAATGCCTGGCTTCACATTACAATCATTTATGGATCTTTTAGAAAATACTTGGGTGGCACTTCCCAAGACAATGATGTAATTGCTCTGGAGTCAGCTGGTGCATAGGTATTTATTAAAGAAGATTTCATGTGTAACCAGTGCTTGGGGGGCTCTGCCTCATTCCAGGAGTGTAGCTGGAGCCCACCCTTCAGAGCTGGAAAGCTGAAAGCCTCTACCTAAATCCTCCCAGGGCTCAGCACCCCACCCCGGCCCAGCTCACAGGGCTGGTTTCAGAAACCCTAAGCCTAATGATAGTGCCTTCATTTAGGGCCTGTTCTGCCACCGTGATTTACAGGTCTCGACGCTTCCGTCTCCCCTGGCTGTCACAGAATGGAAGGTGTAGCAGCTGATGAAGACAAAGGGACTCTCATGGCCTTAGCCTTGAGCTTGCCCTAAAAGGAGCCTTCCACATAAGCAGGTGGCTCTCTCTCCTCCCCTTCACCCCCTCCACCCCAGCGACACACGCTTGGTGACAAGGAGTCTCGGTGCTGTGCTAAGTGCTTGATCTACAGGCTCTCCCTGAACCCTCACAGCTGCTCTCCACATCAGGTGACATTATTAACATCATTTAAGGAGCAGTGGAAACTGAGGTGATGTCCTTGCCTCGGGTCACAGAGCCAGGAAGCAGCAGAGGTGGGATGTGTCCGGGGTCTCTTTTATAAGGGCTCCACTGTCATTCATGAGGCCACCACTCTCAGGACCTCAGCACCTCCCCAAAGCCCCACCTCTACAAACCCTCACACTGGGGGGGGCAGGTTTCCCCCTATGAACTTGGGGAGGACACTGACATTCAATCTACAGCGGCCCTGCCTCCAACCACCCTTTGTTTAGGAACCACGCGGAATTATACAGTGCTCGCTCTGTTCCAGGCCCCGCTCCGAACTCTCTGCACGGACTCACACGTTTCATCCTACCAGACCCCTCTGCAAGGAGCCTGGGGCACAGACAAGACCGTTCGCGTGCCCCAGGGCGCAGAGCTAGTAACTACTGGAGGCAGGCTGGCTTGAGAGCGCACACTCTGAACTACTCAGTCCCATTCTCTTCAACCACCACACTAGATAGGCTGTCACCGAGCCGCTGCCATGACCCTCTGCCACAAATCTCAGCACACAGCTTGGCAGCACGGAAGCCTCCTGAATGGAAGAACGAGTCTTGACCATTCCCGTCCCCTCTGAATCTTACACAGCACCTGGCATGCAGTAAGTACTTAACAGAGAGCTGTTCAACCCACATATTCATTCTTTCATTCAACAAACATTGTGTGGATTGCCTTCTGTGAGGTATCAAGGATAGAAAGACCAAGTGATCACAGTTCCCACCTTCAGGAGTCTGTGTGGTAACTGCAGAGACATGAGCACCACCAAGTGCAAAATTCATCGTGAGTGCCCTAACGAGAATGCACCCACTGCGGGGATGAGCTACGAGCAGCTCAGGAGTCACACAAAAGCCCAAAGTCCCCTTACGTGACGGCTCCACCGTCCTGTCTTCCCCGTACGCCAACCCGTCTCGTGCTTGTCTTAAATATTTTCCCCAAACCAACTGCTATGCCAGAACGGACTCCAAAACACTGCCGTTTGGAACCATGCAGCTCATGGGTGAGCCCTTTCCGCCCCCAATCCTGGGATTCGCTAATCCGTCTTCATAGATTTACAATGACTGCCTCCATGGGCAGGGGATCGGGGGTATTTGATGAAAACCTAGTCTTGCGCACTGCTGGGAACCGGCACAGTGATGTGGGTGTTGCCTGATGGGAGTCATTCCGACAATGCTCCAGGCCTATAAATGGCCACCAGCCTCTCACAGGTGTTGGTAAAATTCCCGTCCTTTGTTTCTCGCCATACTGTCTAGCACTAGAGAATTAATGCAAGAATTGAAGCTCCACGAATGGACAGCTATTTGTTTCATTTGCTACTATAGAACAATCCCTGGCAAATACTGGGTGCTCGATGGAGCTCTGTTGAATGAATAAATAAACTATTTGTTATAGGTGGAACAGAACACATGTTTGCTTCCAGCTACTCATGAGCGGCTTAGAGACAGGTAAGGCTTTGTATTTCCAGTACCTAGCAGAGTGCCTGTGACAGAGTAGATGCTTAATAAATGTTTCATGAATGAGTGGATGAATGGATGGGTGGAGGGAGAGATAGAAAACTGTTCTAAGGTAAAGAGATTCATCAAAACACGAAAGCCGACTGAGAAATTACCATCATCCACCAGTTTTATTAAGGGAAAAGACAGAGAGCCCTGTCTTGCTTAATGGTTCTTTTCAACAAAATTTCCCTTGTTAAACACATACGAGCATACATGCACATAGAATCTCATCGAACTGGAAGATACGAATTTCATTATGGAGTCTGACAGAGGGGTAGTCTGTTGGCCTAAGGAGGTGTTTCTCAAACGTGGTCCAGGCTCTACCTACATCACATTCATCTGAGCGTCTTATTAAACATGATGATACCTGAGCCCCACTCCTGGTCTCCAGAATCAGACTCTTTGGAGACAGGTGCCCAGGAACTGACAATGTTGACAAGCTCCCCAGGTGATTCTTATCTACATACAATTTGAGGATCATAGGCACATGTATATAATTTTCAGCCCTAGCTCCTGCCAAGGGTATATTTGAAAGTTAGAGAAATGGAACTGTCTACAAGGCAATGCAGAGGCCGTTTTCCAGTAAGTCCTCACTCTTACTACCTGGAAGACTCAAAAGGCTTTAGAGTTGACAGTATGTTACCTAAGACACTTCTACCAGTCAGCGCCCAGGAAAGCCCGAGGTGACGTCCTTAAACTGCTTAGCTTTAGAAAAGTTTGATAAAGGGACTATTTGCAAAGATGCAGGTAGCCTTCCAGGGTAGCCACAGGGGACAGTGCAGTACTGCAGGGCTAGGAAACATGGGGAGCCGTTACTAGAGAGGGGTTAGCACCCCAAGGCCTGAAGGAAGGGAAAAGGAGAGGTTGCCAGAACCTAAAGACAGAGAGGCTTAGGGGTGCCTGGGTGGCTCAGCTGGTTAAGCGTCTGGCCTGGGGCTCAGTTCATGATCCCGGAGTCCTGGTATCAAGCCCTGCATTGGGCTCCCTGCTCAGTGGGAAGCCTGCTTCTCCCTCTCCCTCTCTCCCTCTCTCTCTCAAATAAATAAATAAAATCTTAAAAAAAAAAGACAGAGAGCTGGGTGGAGAGGGCCATCCTACAGGACTGTGACCTCCAGTGGAGAGAAGCGGCCAGCCTGTAATGATCCCAAAATGAGGGAGATAGAGAACAAACCCCCCAACTTTACCTATCCTCCCACCAATGTTCCCACCAGCCAAAGGAATCAGAAGCCTCTAGAGGACAAGATGTTAATGGGATTATACCAGTCAGCCTCCCGGGGCACAAAGCAAGGTGGAGGCAGGAGCTGGAGGGGCAAATGGAAGATGCCCAGCACAAACCCCCAATCTCTCAAGAGAATTCAGGACTGGCACTCCATATTTGCGACTCCTCAGCCAGAGGGAAAGTGCCTCTGAAGAATTAACAACGGGGACAGTTGTTCTCTTATCACCTGCAGTCCCAAGGGGAGCTTGGTGATAACAACAAAACTGCTAATATCCCATTTCTGTCTAAAAATGGGAGGAAGATGGTCAGCAAAGAAGTAGGAGGAGTTCTGGAGCTGAAGACCTAGTTTAAAATCTGTGGAACAGGAGCCTCACATTTGAATTTCTTTCTCAACCATGAAATGGGTATAAATAAAGCCACCCGCTCTGCTGGCCCTAGTAGGTCTCCCATAATCATCACGTGAAATATTGGGTATTAAGTGTCTTCGTGAAATTGCCAAGCCCTATAAAATGGAAGTTATAATTGCCCCACTAAGTACAGTACAGATGTGCCGATCTGTGCATCAGGAGGAGGGAGCAACCAGTTTTGTTTTCACACTTGGATGATCTGTGCCCAAATCAAAGGCAAACCACAACATATGCTTTTGCGTGAGTTTTCTTATTTTTAGCAATGCATTAGGGAGAAGAAGGAGTCACTGGAATGTACGGAATTTGGCAATGTGGCACAGAATGTCTCAGCAACTCGGAGGTGGGTTAAGAACATATGTTTAACAGCCTTTTTCATAAACCCAAAAGGAGAATAGAGAAGATGTCACTGCTTACTAAAAATTGTTGCTACTTAATTTAAGCACTCCCTACCTTTGATTAGCTTCCCTTTTAAAGTAAATTAATTGTAGTGGAATGGAAAAAAAAGTACCGGAAGCAATGTCAAAAGACCTGGCATCGAGATGCCGCCCGTCCCCAGCTGGACTGCACACCTTGGGGGTTGGGGCTAGCCTGAAGCTTGTGAACTGGGACATGGGTGGCCCCAGGGTAATTTTATACAATTATCTCAGGGCCTAACAGGAGGGTCCCCGATGCTGAGGGCAAAGGACCCAGTAAAGAAGGGGCTGCCAGGCAGGGACCCCCTCCCAAATCCTTACCAATTTCATCCCGGGGAGTTACATGTGAAAGCTTTTTTAAAGATTTTATTTATTTATTTATTTGACAGAGAGAGACACAGTGAGAGAGGGAACACAGCAGGGGGAGTGGGAGAGGGAGAAGCAGGCTTCCCCGTGGAGCAGGGAGCCCAATGCGGGACTCGATTGCAGGACCCTGGGATCATGACCTGAGCCGAAGGCAGATACTTAACGACTGAGCCACCCAGGCACCTCTGATAGATTCCCACTGCTTAAAACAAAAAAAAACCACTTTGAAGTAGATGATCTCTAAGATTCCTTAAAATGTCACATAAGAAAGTGTCATGAACTCAATCGCATCCCACTGCATTTGGAGCTGTGAAGCCAGGAAGGAGGATTTACCCACGTCTCCTTTCCAGTTCTAAAGCACGAACTACTGTACTTAAGCTACAAACTAAGAATCACGTACTCAGAGTGAAATTAATACTCTGGCTCACAGGCAGGTTTGTTATGAATTTATTTTAGAATAAAGGTCGACTGGGTCTTCGCTCAGGCATGGTTTAGCTGCTCCAGCAACAGTTTGATCACTACATGTGAGCAACTGCCTATGGTTGGAAGGAAACAGGCCAGCTTCAGCATCATTCAACCAAGTGGGCTCCTCAGGGTAACACAGACAATGCTGTTTGCTTGTTCACCAGCTGGAACAACTTCCTCCCAAATTATGCAAATGAGGACAGATTCGGCATCACTTGTTACATAAGGGCTGACCTCCAAGTCACATATAGGACATGATTTAGCACTTAGCATTTTGCAGACAAGGAAACCGAAACATAGCAGTAGAAAGCAATCAAGGCTTTGTGTGTCAGGTCAAGAACTCGCTTTCAAACTCCGCCACTCACTAATGCCATGACTTTGGGTAAGATATGTCACCGTTCTGATCCCAGTTTTTTCATTTGTCAAACCTAAGTGACAACACTACTTCTGTGAATCCACGTGAAGCTCTTAGAAAGCTGCTTGGCACATAGTGAAGAATTAATACTAGCCATTGTTGTTATTATTTTGTCAGCAAGTTAGTATGTGCCAAGCACTTTGCAAAGCTTTCCCGTACCATTCAGTAAATATTCACTGAGCACCTACTAGGTGCCAGACGCTGTTCACCATTTTATTTAATCCCACTGCAACCCTCTGAAGTGGTATTATTATTCCCATTGTCTCGACATGAAAATTGAGACACAGAAAAATTGATACCAAACAAAGCTGTGGCTGCCCCAAAGCGACTATGCTTTATCTTTGCCTGAGGCTGCTATAAAGCTGGGATCACACAAACCAAGCTTCAGCCCAGAGTAGGTCCCAGTAAGGAGCAATCACTACCACAAACATAATCGTTCATGTCACACTGCTGCTTGGGCACACTGTCCCCCACGTACCAATCATATGCCACCTTTGTATTTTCTTTTTTTTTTTTTACCATATCTAACACTTGTGTCTTTACTTACTGAATGATTTTCTTTAAAGTGGTCAGCATTTTATTTTTTTTATTTTTTATTTTTTTAAAAGATTTTATTTATTTATTCATGAGAGACAGAGAGAGAGAGAGGCAGAGGGAGAAGCAGGCTCCCAAGGAGCAGGGAGCCCGATGCGGGACTCGATCCCGGGACCCTGGGATCATGACCTGAGCCGAAGGCAGAGGCTTAACCATCTGAGCCACCCAGGAGCCCAAAAGTGGTCAGCATTTTAGATAATTCAGATAAACCGCTCAGAACAAGGCCTGGAACATAGCGATGACTGGAACAACAGTGTGTTTACCATTATTGCCATCACGTGTCAACACCAGGGATACAAAGGTGAGGCAGCCTAGGCCTCTGCTCATTTGGGGCGAAGTCTGATGGGGAGATACATGGAGCCCAGTGCCAAGCACACCAAT
This sequence comes from Mirounga leonina, assembly GCF_011800145.1. Classification (NCBI taxonomy): domain Eukaryota; kingdom Metazoa; phylum Chordata; class Mammalia; order Carnivora; family Phocidae; genus Mirounga; species Mirounga leonina. The sequence goes on along the minus strand of NW_023270447.1, from coordinate 48,537,166 downwards.
GAACATGGTGCAGCGGCAGCTAAGACCTGCATCTGTCTAGAAAAAATTAAGAAAGGCGTCGCAGAGGAGACAGTCTTTGCTTTAGGACGTGCAGGATAAAGAGAAGTTTGCCAAACACACAATTAAAGGGCATTCCCAACAGAGAGGCGGTGTCGAAGTCCTCTTCAAAACCCCAGCCCTCCCACATGCACAACAGCATACTGATTACACTTGAAAGGTAAAGGATGATGATTATGAGTCCCCATATCTCCTCCAAACTTAGGTTTTATCCCTCTCCTAAAATATCTTCGTTCCAGAGATTTCGGGGGGTGGGGGAGGAGGGAGAAATTCCCTTGAGTAATCTGCTTATTATAAAAAAATACAACCTCATGTTCCTTTGTCATTCCCGAAGGGATGCTTCAACACGATAGGCTAATCACCTGCAAAATTACCGCAAGGAGCTGGTTCTTAGTTATGTACAAGCAGAACAGCATTCAAAGCATCTTCACATGGTTGGTTTTATAACTCAGGAAAGACTGCTCTGATTTAGCTTATTTTTTCCAATTCAAACTCAGAAGATAATGCAATAAATGGATACTGGTACCTGTCAAATGAGAGGGAAACAGAAATGCAGGAAACAAGCCTTGGGTAATCATCAATCCAGGCTTCTTACAACTAGCCATGGAGATAGTGTAATCATTTTGGAGTCCAGAGCATAAAGCATAAGGCTCTTGAGTATTTTTATATAGAAGATGTTACTCTTAAAATACTGATGATGTGTCAGTGTCTGTAGATTAAATGCTGCCTTGTATCACAGAGTTGTATACATCACTCATGCAAATTGCTTGCTGTGTTCGCTCTCCTTTCATATGGATGGTCTCTATTTTGTCAAGGCCAGGAAGCATCCCTAGCACATCCTAGCAAAGCTTTCACTGAAAAATTTTTTGTGAGGAAACCAGTCTCCCCACTATTTTCTGCTCCACACACCATCTGCCTTGGCTAGCCTACCATGCACAGAGACTCCAAAATCCACTGAAATAAATCTGTGGTGTCTGCACAACCAATTCTCAAAGGATATGGCTTTATAGCTCCTTTGCCCATACCAATCCCTTAATATTAACAATTGGGCGTTGGCTTCAAGACTTATCTCAGGACTGATGGTATGAAATTCAACTTTCAGCTCACTGGTTTCCCCAATCTAACAACAGCTCCTGGTCCTGGGATGACCTGACCCAGTGAGATTCCCAAATCTGGTTCCCCAAATCAGACGCTGAAGGCAGAGGTGGCTGCTTCTTGTAGGTCACAACAACGAAGCTGCTGGGGGCCACTTCTACTTGTTTGTACATGAGAGCAGAGACTGAAGTTTTTAATTATGTCTCTAAAGTATACGGGGCATAATTAACACTTTGATTCTTCCCCCTTCTCCAGTCAAAAGACACACCCACACTGCAGCATACCTGATCTGAGGATGAACCAATATGACAGCCTGCTGGGTGTGGTTGAAAAGGTCAATACCAAACCAACATCTTCGCACACAACAGCAAGAGAGGAAACACAGGGAGTTGACTAGGGGTCACAGAGCCACTGGTCAACTTGGTTCATCTTTCTGAGTCCGTTCCCTCTTAAGGAGGATGAGTCCTTACTCCCAACATTAATTTGGGGCTCCTTCGTTCATTCTTCGAACAAATATTTATTGAGTGCTATATTAGTCTTCTATTGCTTCCCCAACAAATTACCACAAATTTAGTGACTTAAAACAACACAAATGTATTTTCAGTGCTGTTGAGGCCCCACAAAGTTCTCACTGAGTTAAAATCAACTGTTAAGAGGGTTGTCTTCCTTTCTGGAGCTTCTAGAGAGGAATCCGTTTTCTTGCCTTTTCCAGCTTCTAGAAGCCATGGACGGATTCCTTATCCGTGGCCCCTTCTGATGCCTGCAAAGCCAGCAACGTGCAGGCTAGGTCCTTCTCATGGTGCCATCCCTCTGGCTCTCTGCAGCCTTAGAAAGGGTCTCAGCTTTTAAGGACTTGTGTGATTAGACTGAGCCCACCTTGATAATCTAGGACAATTCCGCATCTCAGGGTCCTTAACCTCAATCCTATCTGCAGAGTCTCTTTTGCCACAGAAGGTAACAGATCCATAGGTTCTGAGAATTAAGGCACGGGAACCTCTGGGGGTCATTATGCTGCCTACCACAAACACATACTGTATACATCAGCGAACAAAAGGAAAATCCCTGCTTCAGGGAGTAAACATTCGAGTGGGCAGGAGCAGACAATAAACAAGAAACATTAAAAAAGAAGTCAGTATTCTGTCTGTTTGAGGTTAGGAGTGTTATGGAAAAAATATGAGTAGAGGAAGGTGGAGGGGGAAAAGAGTACCAGAGTTGGGGGGCAGACGGTAGTATTAAAGATGTACTAGAGCATTAGAGACTGTAGTATTGACTAACATATATTAGAGAGAGTGAGCTGCTGGTCAGAGGGAGGAATACATGGAATTAAGGTTATGAAAGAGTTGCAGTTATTGAACAATTATAAAGTCATTAATTGTCAAAAATGTATTTAGAGGTCCTAGCACATACTAGTTCTTTTTTCCCTTCCAACATCAATGATTCTTCTCTGAAGAAAGCCTGTTCAAGTTTGGTCCTCTAATCCTTACGGTGGAGTATCTTGGCCCAGGATGCACCAGGCTTTGTAGCATAGTGAAGTGCAAAGGCCCAGCTCTGTAAATTACCGGCCGGGAGACCCGGAGATGCCCTCGTCCCACCCTTGAACTTCGAAGTGTTCATGGCTTCAATGGCACATGAACCTGGAACCTCACGTTATTCGGAGAATAAAGATCCAGAAGTATAACTACCCAAATAGTGTGGGACTGGCATAAAGATAAACCTACAGACCAAAAATAAACAACAGAAAGCCCAAAAATAAACTCTTGTGTAGAAGGCCAAATGATTTGAGATAAGTGTCAAGACCATTGAATGGGGAAAAGACAGTCTCTTTGACAAATGGTGTTAGGAAAACTGGATATCCACACTCAAAAGAATGAAGCTGGACCATTATCTTCTATCATATAAAAAATAACCTCAAAATGGAGCAAAGACCTAAATGTAAAACCTAAAACTATAAAACTCTCAGAAGACAAGACAGAGATAAAACTTCCATGACATTGGATTTGCCAATGGTTTCTTGGACATGACGCCCTAAAGCACCAGCAACAAAAGTAAAAATAAATTAGTCTATATCAAAATTGAAAACTTCTGTGAATCAAAGGGTACCCATCACAGGGTAAAAAGGTATAGGAGAAAATATTTGCAAATCATGTATCTGATAAAGGGGTGTAATATCCAGGATAGATAAAGAACTCTTATAACTCAACAACAGAAAACAAATAACCCAATTAAAAATGGGCAAAGGACTTGAAAAGACATTTCTCCAAAGACGACATACAAATAGACAGCAAACATATGGTAGAAGCAACCCAATGTCCAACAGATGAATAGATAAGCAAATGCAGTGTATGCATACAATAGCGTATCATTCAGTCTCAAAAGAATTTTAAATTACGACCTCTGTTACACCATGGATGAAACTTGAGGACATAGGCTAAAATGAAATCAGTCAGTCCCCCCAAAAACCAAATACTGTATGATTCCATTTATACGAGGCCATCGAGAATAGTCAGAGTCATCAAAACACAGGACACTTCACTGCTGATTTCACTTTGCTTCCAAAGGAATGGATGGTTCACAGTGGTTGCCAATAACTTGGGGGAGTGAGAAACGGGGAGGTATTTCATGGGCAGAGAGTTTCAGTTTTGCAAGAGAAAAACTTCTAGAGATTGGTTGCACAACAATGTGAATACACTCAACACTTAAAAGTACTTAAGGTGGTAACTTTTATGGTAGGTGTATTTTCTCATAATTAAATTTTTAATTAAAAAAATACTAATGTAGGGGCGCCTGGGTGGCTCAGTTGGTTAAGCAACTGCCTTCGGCTCAGGTCGTGATCCTGGAGTCCCGGGATCGAGTCCCGCATCGGGCTCCCTGCTCAGCAGGGAGCCTGCTTCTCCCTCTGACCCTCCCCCCTCTCATGTACTCTCTCTCATTCTCACTCTCTCAAATAAATAAATGAATCTTTAAAAAAAAAAAAAATACTAATGTAAGATCAGGAAGGATGTATGTTTGGGATGTTTATAAAGCATGCTAGCAACGTAAGCACTGCCCTCATGCTATGCCCTGCCCTTTGAGAAGTGAGGGGTTATACAAAAACATGTACACCCCTGCCGAGATCTTCCATGAGGAACAGCACAGAAAATGGGATGTCTGCCCAGGGTCAGCAGCAGTGATGGGACACCATTTCTCAAGGTGGCTGTAGCCACCATGGACTCCCACTAACCTATGAAGAACTGATGTGATGGATTAACCATTATTCACACATCGGGAACCAACACAAATGAAATTTGTGTTTTGAAAAGGGAGAAAAGAGACAGTCTTGAGTCCAGATGTTCCACATAAAATTTTTCTTTGGATTTGGGTTAGGTCCTTTTAGTTCTTCGGTATTTCAGAAAACCTCACTGTCAGAGGCATGGCTCAGTCTGTATAATACATGATGTGTGGCAGAAATAGCTTCATCCGCTCATTTCTCTGTGCAGGTTCGGGGCATTAGAAAATCACATTTTGGATCATCTATAATGCATCTACTCAGCAAACATTCACTTAGCAACCAGCATGGGCTAGCCCTTGGCTAGGTCTCAGCGGCATGGAGGTAAAATTAGATGGAGCCCCTGCCTTCAAGGAGACTCAGTCACATTGAGGAGTCAGAGACCAAGACCTGTTAATTATGTTTCTGGAGGTGCGGAATCCAGAAGCCAGAGACAGCACGAAGCACTCAGAGAAAAGAGTAACCATCTCAGTGCGGGTGGAATTCAGGCTTGCAAGCAGCGGACTAGAAAGAGAAGGGGCTAAAAAGTTACTGGGTTAGAACCAAGTGCAAGTTAACTGTAGCCATCTGGCAGTGTTTTCCATTAATGTTGTCCCCAAAATGGACAGGTGCCACGGAGACTACCAAATGGTGCTTCACTTCACTGCTGATTTCACTTTGCTTCCAAAGGAATGGATGGTTCACTGATCACTTCCCTTGGGAAGGTTTGAATGCATCCTTGGCCACCTCTTGAGAGATTCACGTTCCAGTGAGTTCAGAGTGCGGGTGACAAGAGTTCACAGCAGCCAAGGTTTTGATCCCAAGTGTGTCTGTGCCCCGCTCCCTAGCTATGGGGCCTTGGGGGAGTGATTGAGCAGGCCAGTGTCTGGAAACACACTATAACATGGGAGCAAGGAGCTCCTATCTCACTGAGTTCTTGGTTGGCTTCCATGAGGTAATGGATGTCGAGTGCTTACTTAGCCAGTAGAAAGCATTTCGTAAATGGTATGAATGGTATTCATCCATTTATTCATTCTTTCACCAGACAAGTAAAGGGCACTATTCAAGACCCTGGAGATTGAAAGATAAATAAAGCATGGTCCTCACCACTCCAAAAGCTCCCAAGCTGGGGGGTCAGACAGACGTAGTAATTATACCACAGGACAACAATGTCAATGTGTTTACTCTCCACCACTTCGGCCCCCTGAAAGAAGGGGCCTCTCCAGTTTATCTCCATATGGAGGATGGGACAGAATTCATATTGGCTTTACTAGAGTCTACAGAAAGCTAAGGACAGCTCTGGAAAACTGGTGACAAAGAGGCAGAGACTGAAAGGAAGGGACTATACTCACTATCTGGCCACAGAGCCTCTGAGACCTGGAAAGGACCCTAGCGACCAGTGAATGGATCGACAACTTCACTCTACAGGTGAACAACATGAGCCTTCAAAGACCCCATGAGTGGCCAGAGGTCGCTGCATTCAGTTGGGACTTGCTCCTGCAAGAGTGTTCCTTCCCCTCTCTCACAGGGCTGCCTCATCCCTCTTCACCTTCTCTTTTTAAATCTGCATTTTTCTCTCTTTTTTTTTTTGTTTCATAGCCGAGCACGATCTTCACACCAGAGCTCTCAAATGAAGAGGGGAAACCAAAAACTGTCCACTAGTGGTGTCCCTTTTTACCTCCTAGAAGCTGAAGCTCAGGCAGAACTGAGCTGTAGAGGATCCTGCTTTCTCTTCCTTCAGGAGCACCTGTATGGGCTGCCTTCGGGCTGTATTGCTCCAAGAGGCCAAACGCAATTTCCCATGGGCCTGGCCTGGGGGCTGGGAGGGGCAGGGAGGGGCGGGGAGGCACCTGGAGCCTAGTCACAGGGATCCAGGGATCATGGAATCAGCAGGATCAGTCTAAGTCTACTTCCTAAGGTATTATCCAGCTCTCCACTTTTTCCCCCACGTTGAGGCCCAGAGTAAGGCGTTGGATTGGCCAAAAGTTTGACTCTGGCTCCTTCACTTTGTAGTTAAGAGACTCGGGCAAGTCACTCATCCTCTCCAAGCAATACCACCCGCCTGTAGATCATTAGGAGGACAAGATGCCAGGTGGAAAGCAGCAGCTTAAGGCCGGGGAAAAGGTACTGCTTCCAGGATGGCAGCGAGAAGGAGCAGCCGGGGAGGCTTGTGTTAGCAGTAGTGTCAGAATTGTCTTACCTAAAATGTACAAGGAGGGTGCCGGGGTGGCTCAGTCGGGTAAGCGTCTGCCTTCGGCTCAGGTCGTAAACCCAGGGTCCTGGCTCGATCGAGTTCTGTGTCAGGGAGCCCGCTTCCCCCTCTCCCGCTCCCCCTGCTTGTGCTCTCGCTCTCTCTCATGCTCTCAATCTCCCTCAAATAAATAAAATCTTTAAAAAATAAAATAAAATGCACAAGGAAATTCCCAGTATTCCATCTTTGACTTTTGAACTTCATAACTTCTGCATTTAGCGATAAAATGTACTACTGCGAAATCACATTGTCCACTGCCACACACACACGTCATCCCTCTTCTAATCACCCTAGAAACACTAAACCTTTGAGGAAAACTAAGGGTCAGAGGTCAAATTCCTGACACCAGGTCATTCTACCAGACAATCAAGAAACAGATTTGAGGGGCGCCTGGGTGGCTCAGTCGTTAAGCGTCTGCCTTCGGCTCAGGTCATGATCCCGGGGTCCTGGGATGGAGCCTTGCATCAGGCTCCCTGCTCCTTGGGGAGCCTGCTCCTCCCTCTGCCTCTCTCTCTCTCTCTTTCATGAATAAATAAAATCTTAAAAAAAAAAAAAAACAGATTTGAAATTAGGTGTCTGCCACTAAGCCCAGGATCTCTCTGCTCCATTCGCCCCTGTCCTTCTCAAGTCATACACAGATTCTAAACCGATGCTGCAGTTTTCCTTCCTCTCCTCTGGCAGCATATCATGAGCTGCTGGAACCCCCTCCCAGCACCCGCCCCCCCTTCTCCCTCATGCAGTTAAGGCCTCGCCTTGTATCCTTGCAGACATTCTCCCTGACACATTTCTCCTCGTGGGACATGTGCATTCGTAAATGTGATTATTTCCCCTCCCGAACAAATACAACTTGAGATCATATATCTTTCAACAAAGATTTCCTTTCACACATCCACCCGATGTCTGTTAAACAACTACGCAGTCCTTATAGGATTCTGCTGCTATTGACCAGACCTGCAGTCCCTATTCACCCCGAACATTTCCATCATCCCAGACAGCCTTGTTCCTTGTGCTAAAATTATAACCAGCTTCCCCTCTGCCAGAGCCCGGCAGGCCTTTGGCATTTCATGCTATTTGTGCTTCCCTGTCCTTGTGTGGGCCGTTCTGTCCCATATTGAAGTGATCTCACTGAACTCCTCAAGGCTCCTTTGTACCCCCTTCTTCTGTGGCTGGCTGCCTTCGTGAGCCAGCTTTCTGCCCAGCTCAATGCTCCCTCCCCTCGCCTGTGTCTCTCCACCTTCTGCAATTGGTGTCCCACCTATGGTTGGCCTGTTATCTCCATCGACTTTCTTTTCTGCTTCCACCTCTTTTTCCGAAAGCTCCTCCTCCCTCCCTTTTCTTTCCCTGAAGCCTCTGCACTTCAGACAAAGGCAGCCCTTTTGGGGGTGAGCTCTGCTTCCTACTCTCACAGCTCATTTCCCCTTCTGGGTTTCTTCATCAGATTTTTCTCTTTCTTCTTTATCCCTCATTACTTTAGCACATCCCTTCTCCATGACCCCAAATCTCTCGTCTTCACCGAATACAGCTCTCTCTCACAAACTTCTCCTTCTCTTCCCCACTCGGGAGCCTCAACAGCATGATTTCAAAACGTGCCCGGGGATCTGTATTGCTTTTTCTTTTATTTGGGGTCCTTGAAGTTGTTCCAGCTGTGCTTGTCTCCTTTTTATGTCGTTCTTTTAGAAAAACGTTCAAAGACGTTCTCTTTCACACCACCAGGGTAACTATCAATTCACGCGTCAACCCTCCGTCCTGTTGCACAGAGACATGGCTGGAGCCTTGTTTTATGTACCCCCAAACACACCGCCTCTCTTCACATTCCTGTTGTCGCTGCCTTGGCTCTGGTCCTAATGATTTCTCTTCTAATCCCCTAACCCACATCCCTGCCTTCTTTCTTGTCAATTTCCATCTGCCCGTCACACCCCCTACACTAGACTGATTCCAAAAAGCAAATCCATCAATGAATTCCCCAGCTTCTAAGGCTCCAATGGCTCCCCGTGACTTTCAACATAAAGCCGAAACTCTCCAGTATGGAACACAAGGCATTCCCTCATCTGGGCCCTGCCTACCACTACCAGCTCAAATCCCTCCACTCACCAGCACCCCAGCTCACTAGAGGACAGTAACACGGGAGCACTTTGCACCCACGTGGGTGCACCTACGGTAGGAAACACCACGGTAGTTCATGCTGCTGAGTCTCTAACTGGGTATTCTTCTGTGGGGAATGCCACTCCTACCTCATTACATGTATGATAAACTCTTACTATCCTTTTTCTTTGATCCTCTTATCCTTCTAGCCTCAACAACAACAACAAAAAATGAAGGACGGGGGTGGAAGGAAGGGAGGAAGGGAGAAAGGAAAGAGGGGAGGAGCAAGCAACTGCAGAGTCTATACGCAGAAAACTTCTTGACTAAAAGATATCCCTCTATCAATTATAATGAAATTGTTCCTCCCAAATGAAATGTGTGGTGGCTAAGAAGCCCTACACTTCCCTTGACAAAGTCATTTGGATACCCAGATGCCCTAATATAAACCAGCATCATAGTAACAATAAGAATAGCGAATATGCCATATTCCAGAAGAGGGAAGAGTTCTTTACATATGTTAACTCACGGATGCCTCAGTAAATGATGAGGAAGCAAACATGTTAATTAATTTGCTCAAAGCCACAGACCTTTTAGTAGAGGGCCAGAGTGCAAACCCCAAAACCAATGCTGCTAACTTTGACACCAATACTGCTGGGTGGTCTGCTGTGGTACTCTTCACACACACCAAATTTTCTTTAAAAAGTCAGTATCTCACATGCTCGCGGTCTTATTACAGACGATGAAGGTTTGGCCTCTTAAATAGACCACAACATTCCTCCTGAAGCCCATCGTGGTGAAAATGATATGGAGCTTGAATCAGAAGACGTGATGGGATTCAGCCTCCCTCTCTCTTGCTCATTAGCTGTGTGGCCTTAGGCAAATCCTTTAACTTGGGCCTCAATTTCTGCCTGTAATGGAGATATTAACACCTAGCCTCATAGGGATCCTCAAAAGCATAAGTGAGACAATGCCTCTAAAAATATTTTGCAAAAGGTACTCATTTCAATTCTGTCAGCTCTAGTCAGGTACCAAAATAACCACGATTAGTCTCCTGATATGAAGATCACCCGGAGCTCCTTAATTCGTGAGTGCAAAATACTGTAGGCAGGCGCCCTGACTTCATCCCAGGGCTGTGAATAATCAGAGCCCTGGCATGTAACCTTTTTCTCATCCTGTGGTAAAGTTACTGCTGCTCTGAAATCTCCCCTTTGGAAGGGACCTGCAGAGACGATTTCAGCTTTCTCCCATATTGAGACAGGGAGAAACCTCAAGAAAGCCAGCTTTGATCCTTTTCAGTTCATTTTGTCAGCCTGTCACGATTTCATCATGTTTATCTCGGGGTTTTTTTTTTTTTTTTTTTTTGCTATTTCTCTCTTCTCTCAACTTTTGTTACAAACCTAAACCTTACTTATTGTTCCAGCTGATGGCATGGAGGAAATCTACTTTGGGGGTATCCAAATTCCCAACTTCCCTCCTCCAGCAGTGGCTGTGCTTCTTTCTAAATCTGCACACCCTATGGCTACCACGGCCATCTCGTTGGCATGCTCCCAACCGGATCATCCGTCGTAAATAGGTGAAGGCTTTCAACCTTGTTCCCAGTGACCGTGCTTTTTCTTCAGCTGTCCAGGAGAAGCCAAACTGATCCATACCACAGCCAGCCTGTGCACAGAGCTGCCACTTGAACCCAGCTGCCCTGCCCACAACTAAAGCTCATTCCAGAATAACACACTAGCTCCATATTACGGTTCCAGGAATATTCATTCATTCACAAGTATTTAATAGCCCAGCACTATGCCTGGCACTGGGGACACTCTAAGAGGCAAGAGGGACACAAAGTACACTCAGAGGTATGGACAAAGAAGAGGCTGCCACAGAAGCATCTGCTACGTCTTCATGACAGAATTTTCTGGAAGGCTGTGACACTAACGAGTATGCTAACTCACAAGTGTTTATTATAGAAGCTATCATATGTAAGAGCACCACGAAGAGCTGCCAAGTCATGTTGCTAGCTGCCATATCTTCCAGATCTAGCTCCCTGCTTGGCACCTGGAAGGCAACCTAAAAATATCAATTAATCAATGCTTCCGCAGACGTAGTTATGTTTGAATCTCTAAGAGCATGAGTCCTGTGTGTTTCATAGTTCATTTATTTACCTAACAACCGACATTTACTAAACATATACTATGTGCAAAGAGATGTTGTGGGAAACAAAGAGAGATGTAAGGTATACGTGACACCGGAGTCTTGACACTCGCAGATAAAAGTAACTTTATAGAAGATTGTCTGAAGCATGCATCTAGCCATGCATTCAACAGTATTTTTAAAGGTAGATGAATACACACACACACACACACAATCTGTTTCAGGCAAGCATTTCAGGAACTGCCCAAAACTGGTGCTTATAACTGGTTACCAAAGAGAGAGACGAGGGGTGAGCAGACTCAGGCCCGTGGGCCAAACATGGTCCACTGCCTGTTTAGTAAGTTTTACTGGAACACGGTCATTTCTGTATTGTATCTGCCTGCTTTTGAGCTACAACACCAGAGCTGAGTCGCTGCGGTAGAGACCAAACGGCCTGCCAGGCCACAAATATTTATTATTTGGTTCCTTTCTTTGCTGGCCCCTGACATAGATGACTGAAATGGAGAGAGAGAGATGACATCCATCCAGACAGATATGCACACGTACCTACAATCCAGAAACTTGATCCAAGAATTTGCTCATTATCCTTCCCTGCTTTGGCCATTAGTTTAGACAGAAGTTCTCAGCGTCCCACCACCTTGTGATTTGCGTGTATGAGCAGGTGTATCTGTCAGGCTTTATCATGTTGCGCCAGGAGAGAGAAATGTTGCGACCACTCTCTTAGACCTTACCACGTTATTGGAGCCAACGCAGGTACAGCTTTATTCAAAGCAATCACTTTGCTAACGCCGGTTGAATTACATCCCCCTTTTTTTCGAAGACCTGCTGGGCACGATGTTGCAAAGACAGACTGCTGAAGACAGAGCGCTTCAAAAACTGCTGGCCATCCAATGAAAACATTGTTCCATCAGCCTCCAGTCTCCAAGTACAAACAGAGCCTTTGTGGTTGTCTGAAATAGGAGAGATCTCAATTGCTGCTTACTGAACCATAAACCTTGACAAAGTAGGTTACGTTGAGGTCCCGAACTAGCTTCAGATTTATCCTTTCCTCAAGGAACTACGAAAGAGACTGAGCTGTATGTACCACATCCCTTTTGTTCTGTTAGAATTAGGGGTTAGTGCAGAAGGAAATGATTTTCAAGGAGCCTTCTTACAGATGCCTCTGGAAAACAGTGGTTGACAGTGCCCTTAGAGCAGTGTGTTTTAAAATGGTTTCTGTAAACACTATTTAATAAGTGTTCTATAAGAATAGGGAGGGGTGCCACATCCATAAAAGCTCAAAACAATGAGTTAAAAAATGTTAAACATAATTGCTTTCCAGCAGGACTTCTCAGAGCCTTTAACCTGCACATTATGAATCTCCAAGAGGATATTCAATGGAAATAGGAAATGCAGGGTTTCCCCAACCGAACTTGATGAAAGAAAGCCATCTTCCTTGGAAGGTAGCTTGGGAAATATGGTCTTTAGATTACAAAAAGTGGGGTGCCTGGGTAGCTCAGCCAGTTAAGCGTCTCCCTTTGGCTCAGGTCATGATCCTAGGGTCCTGGGATCGAGTGCTGCATTGAGCTCCCTGCTCAGCGGGGAGTCTGCTTCTCCCTCTGCCTACTGCTCTCCCTGCTTGTGCATTCTCAAAGAAATAAAAGCTTTAAAAAAAACAGATTGCAAAAAAGTTTCCTAATAGATGTGAACTTCTTTACATACTCTCTTAAAAAGCATTTACTCCTAAAAAATTGGTTATTTTTGCCATTCCGCCCATCCAAGGAGCAAATAATAACTATTATGCGTGCTAAATCCTACATTATGACGCAGTACCAAGCAGGACGATTTCTGTGGGAGCAGGCTTTGCAAACCTCAGCCTCACAAACTGGCTCTAAGCTATCAGACTGGATGTCCCATACAACAAGTAACTTCCAGAAATGAATTTCCCTGGAGCCAGGACTGCAAACCAAGAGCTGCTTTATAAGACACTGAAATTAATCTTCAGAACAACCCTGTGACGTAATTATTTACTATTTCCATTTTGCAGATGGGGAAACTGGGGGCCAGAAAGTACCTTTCCCAGCTACAAAATAACCAGCAGTGAACCCATGTCTGTCCACTTCAATTTATACTCAGGTCTCAATACCACAGGCACTTGAACGATGAGTGCCAAAAGGACCTTCAGTAATGATGGAAATGATCTCGATCTGTGCTAACCACCAGCTCTCCTACCACAGCCACCAGCCACACGAGACTACTGAGCACTTGGAATGTGGCTGGTATGATGGAGAAACCGGGTGTTTTCTTTTAATTAGCTGAAATGTAAATTGCCACAGGGATCCCGTGGCTATCATACTGGAGACTATATAGATCTACAACATTCCTTTCTTAAGTACGAGGGCTACCCGACTCAGTTTTACAGAAACACCAAGTATCCGTTCTCAACCTCCAGTTTTACCTTATGTTACTAACCAATGAGCCAAAAGATCCCAGTGGGTTCGAGGAAAGCTGTCTTTTGGGGAGTGGACAGTAGAAAAAGGAAGAGAAAGCAAGAAATGTGGGAAAATAGAGCACAAGCTAAAGGAACACAGCAGGCTAGGGGCATTTCTTGGAGGGCCAAACCACCTGAAGCATTTTAATAAGCTATCAGGTGGCTGGGCAAAGGCAAAGCAAGAACAGAAGCAGTCTGAAGTCTGGGTTATTCAGAACATAGAGCATGCTCACTCTGAGCCACCATGTTATGCTGCCCTTGTCCTATCTGCTGTCCACTGAAGCACGCAAGAAGTTTGGATGCTCAAAACATGAGATGCAGGTTTTAGAAAAATCCATTTAACCGAGCTTCTCCATGCTGAATAAGCCAGGTAAGTGAGTCTAACTGCATCATGAACCACTTTCAAGTGTGAGGGGCCAAATTCCTGCAGTCCTTTGGGAAGGTGTGCCTTTTTTTTCCCCAACTTTTTTTTGCTAACCTTTGATACAGATTCCAGGTTTTTTGGAGGGAAAAAAAAACACTTTTAGTTGTTAATTTTGTATTCTGATCATTTGAATGGCAAAACAAATTGTTGTTTGCTCTTTCACTTACAATTTTAACAATTCATCAGCAGAGATATTATGCTAATTATAGAAATGCAGAGAGATTAAAAATATGAGCTTTGAAATCACACTGTCTGCTTCAAACACTGGTCCTGCCACTTCACAGGTATGTGACCCTGACTTGTGCTCTATACCTTGGTTTCCTCATCTATAAAATGGGACCTAGATTAGAATCTACCTCTTAGGAATGCTCTAACTACTCACAGAGAACCAGACTGTATACGCTTGTCAGTAAGTCAAGGACCCAGCTCTTCCAATGACATTGAATAAGTCATTTGTCCATAACAAGTCTGTAGGTTTTTTATCTTCAGAATGACAATAACAATGTTTCCTCCGTATGTGTGTACCTTGTAAGGTTCACTTGAGCTAATGTAAATAAACATGCTTTAAGCAATATAATAAGTAGTAGTCATCTTATATTCATGTACTACATCTTTTTCTGGGGTCAAAAAGGAACTATGTATTCAATAGAAATCATAAAATGTTAGAATCAGAAGGATCCTTAAAAATCATTGTACCCAATCCCCCAATCCAACGTGGCCACCCTCTACAGTACCCTTTTCCCTCAAGTTTTTGCACCTATGAAATGGGAAAGGGAGCGCCTTATCTCATACAAGCCATTTCACACTTAGACATTCCTAGGGCCAAAACTTGCTTTTTCTAACCTCATCTCGTTTGATGACAAACAGAAGAATTCTAATTCCCACTCCACATGGCAGTTTTTAAAATGTTTGAAGATGGTGATTATGCTCCACACTTCCCCCACACACTCATCCCTGCCAACAAACATGTGTCCCAAAGTAGAAATATCTCGGGTTGCTTCTGTTACTTTTCTTATTCTTTGAAGGACAATCGTTTTTCTTTTCTTTCTTTCTTTCTTGACTCCGCATTCTTCCTCCAGACACTCTCTAGTCTGATCGGTCCCCATGCCACTGACATTTATAGAGTCTACCCACAGCCATGTCATCAATGCCTGGCATGACAGGCGTGTCCTCACATACTTGAACTTCCGACGCGTCCTCCAGAGAGCAGAGAGGAGAATCCAAGATCAACTTCTTTAGCTACTAAATTCTTCAGTTAATCCACCCCAAGGCAGAACAGACATCTTGAGTGCCTTTCATTTTCTATGGGGACTCGTATGAACTTAAATTGACCCCCTCTCCCATCTCCTTCATAAAAATGGGCAGATATTCACCACATCCTATTTTGCTTTGATATTAATGCTTTGCACTTAAGCGCAACAGTGTGCATTTAGGCCTTTTAAATTTTACCATGTCTGACTCCTTCAACCCTTCTCATGTGTGAAGATCAGTTTTTAATTTGGGCTTTCTGGTCGCTGTGTCATCTGCCAATCAGGCAGGCAGACTTTGTCCACTTTCTCCCACCACCCCCCTGCCCCAGCACACTGTTCACAGTGTGAACGACTTCCATGTGATCGCCCAAGTTCACCAGAGATACTAGATATTTAAGGCTTTTCATTCATCCAGTCAGTCAACACTGTTGAGTGTTTGAGCAAGGCCCAGAGGCAGCGGAGGGAAAAGCAGAGGACAACAGTCCCTGTACTGGGGGACACTTGTTGGAGTCTTCCAGAGACCAACCTGCATATGAAGAACTCAAACGTGGGGCCTGGTGTTGGTGCTGTGGAGCACGATGACAAGAGCCATCCATTTGATGGAGACCATCGAGGAAGGCCTGAGAGAGGGGAGAGCAATGGACCGGAGCCTTGACCAATGAGGAGGAGCTTAGCAGGCAGGGCTAGGGACAAGGGAGATAAAGAGAAACCTGCAGGCAATGGGTTTTTAAATGATGCAAGTGACAGAATTATGTTTTGTTTGTTTGGGGACATTTTTCTCCCTTCTGGAAACTCTGTTGAGTCATAGTCTGAATACTGTCCTCTTACAATCCTCTTCCTTGACTGCAAGTGGCTCATTTCACTTCTGTGCTTTCACTTGGGAGTTTATAATAAAAGGTATTTCTTTTCTACGGGAAAACCCAAAGCAAAACCACGCCATGTTTACAAGTCTGGGGCAGACTGCTAGCCTGTCTGCCACAGTCAGACCCCTGGAGGTGCTGGCCTGCGCTTGGGGACCGGCCACACAGAGGCCTTGCAGCACTTCCTGGGTTTTGTCCCATTCCTCGCAGGGTGCCCACTTCGCTTTCATTTTCTATGTGGCCTTTTATTTCCTTTGAACACTGACTTAGAGGTTGTGTTTGGGTTTTGAGTGTGTGCTTGTCCAATATTGAAGTCCTTCCACAGAAGAAATGCTCTCTGACTCCTGGTGGGGCTTCTGTTGATAAACAGGCTGTCACAATTCTGCCCTTGAATGTAGTCTCTAGTTTCAGCTTGAAATGATTAAAAACGGTTGTAGGAGACACAGTCGAGGAATTTTTTCCCCTTCTTTTCAAGTGGAGGTCCCCGGCTCACCAGCAACATCATCCCAGCCACACAGAACCGAAAGGTAATGCAATGAAGAGTGACGGGTTTGTAGTTCACGGGTGCTTCTCTTTTGTGGAGGATGGGGGGAGGTTTGTGGATGGGGACTGCATCTCATTCTGCTTGGTTTCCTCAGCGCCATGCACAGCACCAAGCATACACCTGGTGCTTAATATTAATAAATATTGAATAAGAGAGTAACATGATGAATGGATGGATGGCACAGTTTCCTGATCTCAAAATGAGATTGCTCTAATTAAATAAAATTTTAATAGTAACTCAGACCTGAGAGTCTAGGCTTATACCATTTTATAAAATAAATGAGGGCACTGACAGGCATATTTACTTGAATACTATGCATATGCTTGAGAAGGCAGGCCAGATCGGAGAATCCCAGGAACCTGTAGAGTACAGAGGACCCAAATGCTTCTCATCAGCTCACTGGTGTTGCAAGCACAGTGCTCACTGCCAGAATCCCTTCTATATATCCTAGAACATCAAAGCTAACAAGCCCTCATTTTATGGATACGGACAGTGAGGCTGAGGGAAGTGACATGATTTGTCCAAGGTCACACAGCTAGTAAGTTGCACTGCTTGGACTGAATTTATTGCTGCTTACCCATGAAAACTGACCATTCACATTTAAGGCAGAAAACTTAAGGCATCAGCTTGAGCCAGAACAGACCTAATGGACTCAATGAACTCCAGGGTTTCCGCCTTGCAATGAAGACCCAGTGAGTATAAGACGTGGGGAGCCAGAGCTGAACTGAAAAAGATCATTGCTCTATGACGGACAGTGCTAGATTATATTGCCTGTCCTACTTTCCCGGTGCTTGGGGTACTCACCGACTGCGGGGCTGCCTATGTCCAGCACTCACTGAATTCAAATTACAGGTAATTTCCAATGGATTGGGAGATAAGAGGGCCTTTGGAATTATCATTAAATGTCTTTCAAACTTCAAATGGAGCTAGCATTTCACAGCTGCAAGGGCTCATCCCCGGGAGGGCTCACCTCCCAGTATCAACGGCTGGAGATCTGAAACACCGTTACCGAGTGTCTGCAGGTCTGTGCAAGAAATGAACGGGGCATCAGTACTGGAGACTTTATTTTTCAGGTTAATTTTGAACATCTGAGGTGGAGAGAATGAAAAACTAGTGGGCTTTCAATCTAGACACTCCGACCCACCCTTGCCACATCTCCACCCCTGCACCTACAATGGTGGTGGGGCACATAGGAGGCACTATTTCAAGTGGCTAAAGGAACAAAGGCTATAAAAGGTCACCTGACCTGCCTAGGAACACCCCCCCGCCCCGGAAGTACCAAGCTAGAGGTTTTTTCCACAATGCAACAAATTTACACAAGACACTGTATGAAGCAAGATGATGTAGGGACTTCAAGCCAATATCTGTCTTTTTTTTTTTTTTTTTTTTTAAACAAGTCACCAAGAGTGTTTTCCCCATTGTCTCTGGTTAATAGTAACATCTTAGGCTGGTCCACTTGGGAGACTTCCCAAGTGCGAGCCCTAAATTATCTCATGTAGCCTGGGCTGTTTATTTGAGACACTTCTCCTCACATGAATCCACCGCATTACCATTTAGTAATGCTGAGGAAAGGGAAGCAATCATAGCTTGGGCCCATCTAGGCACATTACACAATTCATACACAGTGCAATCACGAAATGGGATTTATTCAGTCTCCGGCACTGACGTTGATGTGGCTCAAACCTAATTTTCTAGAGGACAGCACAATTCTCATTGATTTGGGGAGATGTATTCACATTGTCTGGCTTTGCAGACTAGCTCTTCCAGAGCCCATGCAGAAACAATCTCAAAACATTAAAACACCAGTGAGGATGGAACAAGCTCTCTTTTCTTTCTTAAAAGCACTGGAATGACCATACCACCAAAAAGGCCACATTCTGACATGACAGGAAATCACATAGCATGGCCCTACCATACATAAGGTGCTGAATAATCAGAGATGTATAAAAGGATTCCATTATAGGCCCCAAATAATTTACCTGTCCACTCAACTGCAAAAATTTGGCATTTCATATACATGAAAATGAAATCTCCCTGAGAAACCACTGAATTTACTCCACATGGTTTAAGGATCCATGCAATTTCACCAGAACTATATAGGGGTCCCCTTTCAGATATATTTGTATCTGTGTTTATTTTTGTGTTTCCCTGCACAATCTCTAAAATGTAATGCAAAGTTTATCCATACAGTTGCCAAATACTAATCGAGTGTCTCACTGCAAAATACTTTTCCTATATGGAAAGGTATGTGTGAAAAGGCACTTGCCCTCAAGGAGCTCACAGCCTCGGCGGGGGAGGGGGGAAGATAAGACACATAAAAACACCCACTCTGACACCCACCAGTATCATTGGTGAAAAGTATAGTAAGAACAGAGAAGGACAGAGCCTAGGATGAGGGAACCCAGGAAGACTTTTGAGAGAGCTGAGAGCATGTGGATAACAGCGTACTAGACACTAGTCATTAGGTATTACTATAGATGAACAAAAAGTATCAGTGTACATAAAGATCAGAGGGTTACTGTGGGCAGGGATCTTGGGGATCATTCATCCAGACCCTTCTTTCTCAGTCGAAAAAAGGTAGGTCCAGAGAAGTCAAGTAAGTAGCTCAAGGACACATAGGTCTTCTAACCTGATACGAGACCCCACGTGTTCCTACCAGGTCCTAGGACTCCCTGATACACAGCCTATCAGAGCTCCCTTTCTTTTACCTGCCTTCAGGTAACTCAATTCAGCACAGGTGACTCAGCAGAGGTAAGCACAGAATTTCACCAAGACTGTGCTCCATGTTTTAGGTTCTTTCTAAATACGGAGAGCTTGTCTCTCATTCCATCTGAAATAAAACAGCACTGAAAAGTGAGCTGTGTTCATGACATTGCCTGCGTCATTATACAGTAATGACTGACTAGGTAAAAGTTGATAATACATTAAGGTGACACTGTATCTGGATTGAGCTCCCCACCACCACTCCTGCCACAACGAAAATGAAGTAAAAATATATAGACAGATAAAGATAAGACCCCTAATTTCACGGTACAGTAGATGTTAGGACAAGAAATGAACTTATACCTAGGAGGTCAATCTCATCTTATAGTCGGGGAATATTAATTTGCTGATACGCTTTATGCTGGAGAGTTTAAAGGAAAATTGGCATAAGTGGTACTACAAGATTTCAGCCTCTTTTATGAGGCTGAGCAAGAACAGTAAAAAGGAAACTGTTTGAGCCACCATATTTTATTACACGAAGGGCTGAATCAGAAAATTGAAACATTAATAAAATATTTTCTACATGGACTTTGCTGATGAAATAACTAGCTTCATGCTTTTATGAAGATCTAATATGTAACAGTCACGTTTAAGGGCAGTGAGTCCCTTTTTGTAATTACTAATAGGGATGGTTTAATTACACCCGTAAGTCCCAAGATATTGCTGCAATACACCAGCTGGAGACTGAAGTACCCACTCTCCACCAGATTCCTAGATTACCTGAAGTCTGACATGTAAATCCCATCAGCTTTGATTCAGATACTTGCAGGAAGGGGCTTAGGCAATATATCTTTTGCCTTATTCATAATAAAAAATAATCACAATAGACGCATCGATTTACTTACCTCATTCGCTCTCTAGGGCCTAGTTACCATACTTCCCAGAGAGGAGAAATTAGCTTGTGAACATACTGTTACAAACAGAGCGAGGCCGGCACAAGCCAAACACCCCAATGCTTTCATCATTGGAAGACTGGGCCCTCCTTGGGGTAAGGGAATGGTCCCATTAAATGACAAAAGCCTGCCAAGTCAATGGGCAGCAATTCACAGGACAAAATATCCACCCCCTTCCCCCACAAACTGGCTTTCCTAAGAAGAGAACCAGGGGAACCAAAGATGCTTCAAAGATACGGTGCAGTGCACATCAACAATGCAGCGTGTGCCTGCCTAACACGGTTCCCAACTCAGCGGTAGTCCACGTAGTTTACTGGGGAGCTCACCTCAGCTCTGTACACACCTAGGCCCAGAGCTGACCAATGAGCATGAATTCTGCTTCCCCAGCTGTGACCACAGGGACTGACTCAGGAATGAGAACTAGTTCACCAAGAGCCAGTTCTAGGCCATTCTGTGGATCTGTGGGGGGGAAAGTCCTCTCTACTTCTGCTAGGGGCTGGGCTAGTAGGATGGAAGCCTAGATTACTGGCGGCCGTCTTTGCCACTCTTTTGGGAGAACCCACTAACAAGGCCAAGGGCAGGGAGAACACAAAGCGGACGTTAGAGCCCTCAGCTCTAACCATGCCGGCAGCCAGACTGCACCTAGATCTTGATACGCAAACCAAGGAATTCCCCTTTAGACTGAAGTCATACTAAGCTATGCTCTTGTCACTGACAACCTGAACAGTCCTCACATCAGCAAAATTTAAAATTCAGCTTCTGAGTTACCATGGTAGCCGCCACGTGATGTATCCTCTACCAGCCCTTGGTCAAAATAAAAAGAATGTACACGTAGAAAGGGAAAATCCAGTATTTAAGTATCTGTACCAGATGATTAAAAGAAAAGGCCAAGGACTCTGAAAAACAAACAGGGTTCTAGAGGGGAGGGGGGTGGGAGGATGGGTTAGCCTGGTGGTGGGTATTGAGGAGGGCACATTCTGCATGGAGCACTGGGTGTTGTGCACAAACAATGAATCATGGAACACTTCATCTAAAACTAATGATGTAATGTATGGGGATTAACATAAGAATTAAAAAAAAAAGAAAAGAAAAAGAAAAGGCCAAAAGATAAAGCTAGATGTTTCATAGATAGGTCTGTCTAAAAAACAAACCCGAGCCTAGGTGCACTCTACTCTTTGAACCAGAACAGCATAAGCCCATGCTGTGCAATATGGCAGCCACGAGGTCACGGGGTGATTCAAACTAAAACTAAATAATGTTAAAAATTCAAAAAACATCAGTTTCTCGGTCACACTAGCTGCATTTCAAATGCTCAGTAGCCATGCATGGCTAGTGGCTACTATACTGGACAGAGCAGATATAAAACATTCCCATCCATCACCGCCAAGAGTCCCGATGAAGCATGCTGGCAGGAATCCTGCCCATTTCAGATGTGAGACGCAGTCACTATACTAACCAGAAAATCAAGCTGCCACAAAAGATTGATGAACAGAGATATTCATCAAATAATTATTTATAATAAAAAAGGACGAACAACAACTTAAACATGCAAAGGAAAAGTTAAATGAAGATTCAGGTCTGTAAAGAAATCTAACTGTTAAAAAAGGATATGTAGAGAGTGTTTCTTAAAGAGATATGGGAACAAGATGAGTTGTTCTTTTTTTTTTTCTTAACAAAAAATAGTGCATTGACCACATGAATTCCACAAAGCTAAATGTTTGTAGCAAAAAGAATAGAAGACATAAGCATATAGCTCATTTTTTAATGCATTCTGTGCACCAACTAATGAGCTACATGCTTCATATGCATTATCTGGTTTAATCATGAAAATATCAGATAAAAGAGATAATATCCATATTTCTATTTCACAGGTGAGAGAAATAAGACTTATCAAGAATAAATAAAAGAAGAAGCCTGGATAGAAACCCATATTCATCTGACCTCAATCTCTAGCCTGTTTATCTCTGTAACTCAGAACATTAACAGAGACTGCTTCTGGGTAGAAATATTATAAGTGACTTTTTTCCTTTCATATTTCTTGTGTTTTCCAAATTCAATAAACAAGGGATTATTTCTTAAGGAAAAAAAGAAAACATTCTGAAAGAAAAATACATTAAACCCGACTACAGCCACTACATGGTTAAAAGGAGGCTGCTGTATGCAATGGATCCGTGCTGAAAACGGGTTAATTATGAACACCAGGAGCTTTCATATTCTGCTGAAGCTTCTGTTCAAATCTAATTTCTCAAAGTATATTGCTAGACGCTAATGAAAACCCAAAGAGACACACGCATTCAGGAGATGGATAGCCAATGAATTTTCTGTTGTTTTTATAGTGAACAACTTTTTTATATCCTAACATTTTTATGCCAGCTATGAAAAAGATAAATAAATATTTATGACATTCACTCAATTCCACAGTAACTACTAAGTTGCTTATGTTCTCACTCTGGTTTGAAACGTGCATATTTTAGAGGCTGGGAGTCAAGGCTCAACCCTAAATGAGAACGCCACAGAACGCTGTCATTTACAGACCCTAAACCCGCTCATTTGACTCACTGCGGGGACTTGCCTTGGTGGCAGGACATAACAGGCTTAACCAAGGCAGCTGTGGAGTCAGACACACACAAACCTCAGTGCTGCCCAGCAAACAGCGAGGAACACACTGAGAGTACCATGGGCACTGGTTTTACCCTGTATCAGAAGCATTTGATCAGGAACAACAGAAAAGGTGACTGAGGAACAAAATGAGGACAGATCTCCCCCATCCAACTGTCTTGCAGAAACTTGCCCTTACCAAAAATGGCCCAATTTACCCCTTGGTATATTTACTGAACTTCCATTTGAGAGAGATTTATGTAGTCATAATATAATAATGATCAAGAACAGGCGAGAATCCACCAATGGGTGGTTCCTGAGTCAAAATCAGCCCACGGGCCAGTTATCTTTAGCCTACAAATGTTGTTTTTTTCCTGTTGTTGTTTAATTAATTTAGTGCCACATTTTTAAACTGATGAATTTCACATTTAAAAAACAGATTTCTTGGGCTGCCCGGGTGGCTCAGTCAGTTAAGCGTCTGCCTTCGGCTCAGATCATGATCCCAGGGTCCTGGGATTGAGTTCCGCATCGGACTCCTTGCTCAGCGGGGAGTCTGCTTCTCCCTCTGCCTGCCGCTCACCCTGCTCATGTGCTCCCTCACTCTCTCTCTCTCTGGCAAATAAATAAATATTTAAAAAAAAAAAAAAATACCAGATTTCTAGCTTTTCTTGAAAAAGCTGAAGACCTGGCTGCTTTGGTCCAGCACTCTCTTATTGCAACCCCTGGCTGGAGCTGAACAGTGGCTTACCCAGTGCCCCCCAATGCCTCTCCTGGACTGTTCCACTCAGCAATGTCAACTATCCGGCCTTTGTAGGCACCTGAGCTTGCAGGTCTAGTCATAGGAGGCCCCTGAGAGACCATTAAAATCCACCATACCTGCCACATACACATCCTCATTTCACCTAAGTAAATATAACCACATTTCTCCTTACCCAGCTTGTTCACCCTGGGTAAGAGGAGAAGGGTGAGACCTGCCCAGGAAAGGCTGTTTCACCACCATCCACCCAACCACCACCTCAAGGCTCACATGGCAACAAGGTGCTCCATGAGCTGGAGTACCTGCTTACCTTCATGGCCTCCCTTTCCCTGGCTCTGACCACCCTGCCGTTTATGATTTGTTCATACCAACTCACTTATGGCTCCGCAAACATGGAGGTGCCCATGTCTACCTTTACCGTGGTCCCCTGACCTAGAACATGCCTCCTCCGTGCATTTGTCGATTTGAGTCTTCCCAGCTAGACTACACCTGCTGTCACATTCACCCAGCACAGTACCTGGGACATATTTACTGTAAGAAAGATCCATCAGCAAACTCCAGCTCACCATCAAACTGCTTAGCTTAGATGCTAGCAAAATTCATCCCTCCGCTAATCCTACTTTTTTTTGTTGTATTTAGCCACCGTGGTGTCATCTGTGCATTTGGGCTTCACAGACCAATCCTCAATCTTGAGAAGAAAGCCTATGTCTTTTACGGCCATATCCATGGAGCCCACCACTGTGCGAATACCCTGCAGGAGCTCAATAAATACTGAGTAAATGAGTGAAGGGACAGAGCACAAAGTACTTCCCCATAAACCATTACTCCTTGTAATGGACACAGAGGTAATGACCCTCCTCCTCCTCCTCACCATCACCCTCCTCGTTACTATCATCCTTGCCACCAGCACACCGTCTCCAGAGAGCAGAGACCCAGTGCCCACAGCTTTAGGCAAAGGCGCCGGGGTCCAAATGCACACCTCTGTGTCTAACGTAGCTGCAGTGTCGCCAAAGGGGTGGGAGGGACCGGCATCCCAAGGACCGGGATTATGCGACGTGCTGCCGCCTACTTCTTCACACCCTCCCAATTTAAAAAACAAAATGAAACAACTGCAGGTTTAGATCATATCCAAGGCATAGTTGCCATCGTATCAGCAACCTGTAATACACCTGGAAGAGAGCTGGCTGAATAATGGAGGCATAATTCAATTCTGGTACTGACATGCCTGACGTCTTTACCTACAAGACATATCTCACATCTTCTTCCTCTGGAGTTTTCTGTAAGTTATGGATTAATAAACTTTCCCTAAGAATGCAGCCTTATTAATCTTGCAAAATACTCGGAAAAAGAAAATATTTTATTATGCCCATGGAAAGTGAATTATGATAAACAAAGTCCCATGTGTGCTGACAAGAAATAAAGTTGCTTTCTGCAGCAAATTGTATTTGTGATCCTGGTTGTTTCCTCTCCAGTCAGATTTGGCGTAAACAAAATAACAACCTGTGCGGATCCCGATCTGTGAAGACAATAGGGGCCACCAAGGTCACAGACAACCGTGACCCAATTTCTGAGGGGAGAAAGAAAATTTGCACGGGGTGGCATTTCGTCAAGCCCCTCCTCTGAAAGCTGGGGAAAAAAAAAAAAAAAAGCAGAGGCACAGAGAGAGGAGGTCTGCCATCATTCAACTATTACATTCTCGTCATGATATTGAAGAATGCCCTTTCAAAGGGAATAGCTGTGTGACTTGGTGCAATCCACCTTCCTGGTCTGAAGGCGGAGGGGTGAGGAAGAAAGGACTGTCGATGCGCACCAGGCACTGTTCTAACTGTGTTGCCTCTCTCCCTGTGTGTCTAATTGTGGCAGAACAATTAGAACAAAAGTGTGAATAAGAATTCATTTTCCAATGGAGGCTCCAAGAGTTCAGGGTCTTGCCCGTGGCCACAGGCCTAGTTATTACTCAAACCTTGGTTTGACCATCTGTAAAATGGGGATGGTGACACCCACCCTGTCTGTCTGATAAGATCAAGAGATACCTGAATGGTTGTTGCGTGAGAGAGTGTTTGTGTTATGTGTGTACATGAAATGCTACAAAAATGTAAGATGACCACAGCTGGAGTGATTTACCTGTATATTCATTCACCTGCTGGCTTCCTTCATTCCATCTAAGTGTTGAGTACTTAAATGTCTGAGGCAGCCAAAGCTTCAGACCTAAAGCAGCATGCACTGCAAAGGGAACATAAGCGGTAGCAGCTCCACGATGAAGCCCTTGGTGACCCTGAGACATGTGAGCCAGCTCTCCAACCTCAACAAAG
Source organism: Mirounga leonina (assembly GCF_011800145.1). Classification (NCBI taxonomy): domain Eukaryota; kingdom Metazoa; phylum Chordata; class Mammalia; order Carnivora; family Phocidae; genus Mirounga; species Mirounga leonina. Next base: position 48,511,424 of record NW_023270447.1, on the reverse strand, counting down.
TCTCCACATCTAGGGACCATGTGGGCTGTTGGGTCAGGCTACCAAGGAACCCCGCTCTAGCATTCGGTGATCCCAGAACGGCTATGCTGTTTGCTGTCTATGACTGGGCCACGCTTCCACTCCTTCTCCCTCTGTCACATTGAAATAGAGAGTCACAATCCAAAATTCCTGGGACCTATGTGTTCAGAATGCAGATTTTATTGTGCAGTTTAGAAAGGCAGCATGTCCCATGTCATACACTTACCTTTTAGGTATTTGGACTATCCCTAGCTGGGTCTGGAGTGAACCCCCCTCCCCGTAATCAAATTCATTAATACCTCTCAAGCCATATGTATGACTGTTCACACTCAGAGAGATCAATAGAGATTATAAGTAGTCTCGTGTCCGTTCAGGTCAGATCAGGTCTTGCCACTCAATGAATTATAAAAATACTTGGACTTTTCAGAGTCTTCTAAATTTGGGAACCGCGGAAAAGGGACTGTACGGTCCTACTGTTAACTGTTCTACTCACCAGGGCACTTGACACAGACGTAGCTCCCCCTGGCAAGATGGAGATTCAATGCCAGGGGTCCCTCTCACCATTCGGCAAGGGAGGTGGCATGGGACAGCATGGGAGGGCAGCTAAGAGGAGGAGCAGGGCTTCGCTTCACATTCTCGAGCTCTGCAATGTCAGTAAAGACTTATGTAAGAGACTAGGTTTCCTGGCATCGGAACTAGTCCTTTGCCTGCTTCTCTGTGACCCACTCCCGGCCCCTTCCCCTGTCCGCTGGGTGTGGCAGGAAGCTGAGCCCAAGTCCCATTCCCAGGCTCCTTGGCCAACTGACTTCCGGTTAGGGTCACTCAGTGGGGAAGCCCGGCAGGAGAGGCGGAGGAGAAACCAGGGTATCTGTCTCCCTCTCTCCGTCTCTTTCTGCTCCAAGGCGGCATCCCGGGCAGTGGCCCAGTGTCCTCGATGGATCCCGCCCAGCACTTGTGGGACCTGCTCCCACCGTGCAGCCTCTGCTATGTTTACAGCGGCCCCAGTTCCTGGGCTCCGGGACCAGTGCCCCTTCCCTTTGTGCCTGTAGCTTGAGAAGGAGCTTCCTGCTGCCACTCCGTCCCACTCTCAGCTCTTCAGACACGTGTGTGATTGTAGGAAATCTTTCCTGTGAAGTCTCCTCCTGTATTAAATTCTTCCTATTAAGCTACCTGGTATGTGTCTCCTGACAAAACACTCACCAACACAGCGTCTACTGTTAACACATTGTTACGACCCCGCAGTGTGGCTGGTGCAGTTTTGGGGTGTGTTCAGGGACAGTGCCCAGAGACACTCTTCCCCCTGACACCCAATGGTTGGCAGAGTTTCCATCTTTAAGCTGTAATTTTAAACCAGCTGCAGACAACCCACGAAGAGAACAATCACCCATGTAAAATACCTATGTTACCAGGGGACTGGGCAAGGAACTAACAAAGTCTACCTCCGGACTGCTCCCCCAGATACTCCCTCCTCCACAGAAACAATGCATGAGAGAGGGAATAAAGCACACTGCAGCAACTGTGCAAAATCACGCTACAGACCTTTAAGTTGAGAGCCCTTTTGTTGTTGTTGATTTCATGCAATTCCTTTGAGTTGATGAAAATGGAAGGACAACAAAAAAAAAAAAAAAGGAAGGAAAAGAAGAGAGGGAGAGAACAGGACAGGAAAAGCACAGTTTGGGAATAAAAGGAGCTAAGGACATGTCCCAAAAGGAAGTATTTAAAATTATAACAGAAAGCCATTATTTTGTTTTCAAAGATTCAAAATAGCTCACTAAAGGAACAGAACACTTTTCCCTCTACTGCAAAGGAACTGCAGTAGGCATTATAAACTAGAAGGAGCAAGAATCTAAAGGTGGACTTCCTTGAAAAGCTAAGCCTATAAGGCATGAAAGACAAGTCGACAATGCCCTTGAGAAACTCTCAATCTTGAGAGGAATCAAGAGAAACAGACATGGAGCCGGACAACAAAGACATAATGAAGTATGGTGTTAAGAGTCTGAGGCTCCAGAAGCCTGAGAAAGATACACATGCCTGGGAAAGGCAAGCAGAGGGAGGCATCAAACTTGTCTAAGCTTATGCTGTATGATCCATATTTTTCTTTTTTATAAAGGGCGATGTCAGTCCATTCTCCCAACCCCCTTCCTCCCAGCCCCTTCCTCTCCCAGCCATGTTGATTTATGGCTACTAGAATCAAGACTTCTCTCTCCACTGATACATTTGGAGTAGTCAAATGTATACAGAATGGTATCTGACCTCACTCATATGAACCCACGGATAGCAAAGAGAAAATACAGAGTGTTATCAGGGTAACCAAGTGATCAGCTTCTCCTTCCCTTAATTTTGCTTTAATATGACATCCTCTTTTTCATCAACCTAAAGTAGTATAACACATATTATCTTCACCCCAGAAAATACAATGAAACATGATGACAGGATGTGAGAAAAAGGGGAAAGAGGTACAACAATCAGCAAGGGGAGAAGAAAAATTTGAAATTTTATCCACACCAGTATCCTAGGGGTGACTTCTGGAGAGAAATGAGTATCTCCTCTAGGTCTTCAAATACTATTTGAATACTATTGAATACCATTCAAATAAATACTATTTGAATGGGAAAAAATGATTGGGAGTGGGCTTATGAAAGAATTAATAACATAAGGAATTCCAGAGAAAGAGAGACACAGACAAACAGCAACAGAGAGAGGCGGGGAGAGAGAAGGATAGCAATCAGCAAGTAATCATCATCCCACGGGCCATAGGTAGACATCTGTCCTACTGTCCCCATTTCTGCAGATATGTTACAATGTCTATGCGTAATGGTGATTCCTCAAATAAAAAATGCTTCAGTATTTCACTACATGATCAACATAATATACTTGAGGATGGTAAGTCAAGGTGGTGAGGTGGGAAGAATACCGATATGGGTGCAAGGAGTCCTGGATCTCTATTCCAGCTCAGCTTGATGTCTTGACGTATCTTTTCCTTTCCCTACACCTGTGGCTGCTGGAGGTAGCAGCAACATTCACCGGCCTGAGATGTGCCTGGAAAGTTGAACCACACCACAGCTACTGGCCAAAATTTGGCCCTCAGGCAACCAGATGACTATGGCTGGCCTGAAATGCCAGACCAGTGTATCAGGAGCCAGACTCTGGCCCCCAGCCCCCGGATCATTTACTCATGCTAGACAGAGTGTCTAACCAGTGAAGGTCTTTGCTATCCCCGCACACTCCAGGGGAAAACCAGAGACATCTTTCAAAGACCCCTGCCACTTGAACAAGGTGACTGTTACGGGGTTTGATCAAGTCCTCGGAGCCCCATTCCTCACTTCTGCGTTCCCAATGGGCCAATGGGACAAAGGACATCCCCTGCTCTGTCCATCTGTGAAGGAGGGTGGAGGCTGTTCTGGGCATCAAATGAGAGCATATAAGACATCTAGTAACTTTGGGCGCCTGGGTGGCTCAGTCGTTAAGCGTCTGCCTTTGGCTCAGGTCATGATCCCAGGGTCCTGGGATCAAGTCCCGCATCGGGCTCCCTGCTTGGCAGGAAGCCTGCTTCTCCCTCTCCCACTCCCCCTACTTGTGTTCCTGCTCTCGCTATCTCTCTGTTAAATAAATAAATAAAATCTTTAAAAAAAAAAAAAGACATCTAGTAACTTTTTTTTTTCTTTTTTTCTTTTTTTTAGAGAAAGAGAAAGGTTGGGAGGGGGAGGGGAAGGAGAGAGGGAGAGAGAATCTTAAGCAGGCTCCATGCCCAGCGCCAAGCCCGATGAGGAACTCGATCTCACAACCCTCAGATCATGACCTGAGCTGAAATCAAGAGTCAGATGCTTAACCAACTGAGCTTCCCAGACGCCCAAGGCACCTAGTACTTTGTAAGCAGTCTGTGAGCACCACTTTTTCTCCTCCCCTCCTAATGCCCCACCATCCAGAGCAAGAAATACAGGTGGGATATGATGAAAACTAATACATAATTAGAAAATACAATCTTTAGAGATAGTATTTACAACAGCAACTACTAAAATATAAAGCACCCAGAAATAAATCTAATAAGAGTACATACCTTTATGAAGAAAATTCCAATCTGTATTGAAAGACATTAAGAACACAAAAATGGAGAGAGTAGCATGTTTATGGCTGGAAGGACTTAGTGTCATAATGATATCATCTCCCCAAATTAGTCTATAAATTCAATGTAACTCCACTCAAATCTCAAGAGTATTTTTGTGTAACTTTAAAAGTATAGAATAAATATGGAAGACAAAAAGCCAAAAAAAAGCGCCAAGACATTTCTGGAGAAGGACATTGTGGGGATTTGTCCTGCCAAATACCAAGGCTTATTATAAAGCTATAATAATAAAGAAATGTGGTCTGGACAAAGAGTGGACAAAATATGTACCTTGAAAATGACCCTAAGTGACTGCATGACTCTTTTATATACGGAAGAAAATTAGGAATAAAATAAATTGCTACCTCACACCATACACACAGACACACACACACACACACACACACACTCCACATGGATTATAGAACTTAAATGTGAAAGGCAAAATAATAAAACTTTTAGAAGATAATAACGGAGAATATCTTTAGGACATCAGGGTAAAAAAAAAAAAAAGACTTTCTTAAAGACATAAAATGTACTAACCATAAAAGAAAAGATTGATAAATTCAACTACATTAAAATTACTAAGTTAGATAGCAGAAGGTTGGCAAGATTCCAACATGTATGTGGCCTATAAATCTATTCAGCTTCCCAAAGGAATATATTACAGTAACCTTTTTGCATTCACTATGTTCTAACAATACACACCATAGCTCAGATTCAGCATATGGTTGGCCCATCTTTGACTTCATCCACAATTGGATTACTGGCACTTCTGGTTTAATTTTCATGTCTGAATGGTTGTGTTTTATATTTAGAACTTTTGTGAGCATGCATATAATACTGCTTAGAATGTGTCCTCCGATTCAAGACAAGCACCGCCATGTGCCATCATCCTAGTGCACGGGCATCTGCAGGCAATCACGAGGGGATGGCAGTCTATGGCATCTCGTCCTGACCCTCTGTGCACTGTCTGCATTGTTGATGGTCATTCAAACCCAAAGCTGATTCTCATTCTGCTATCTCCTGGAATTTTATTACTACTCCTAAAACTCCTTGGAGAAATCAGTACTGGCGAAATCAAGGAAAGAAAATCGTGGGGGTGGATTATCAGCCGTGATCAACATCCAGCCCCACGGGAAAAACTCATCTACTATCTCCCATATAACCATGATTTAGTACAAAAAAATGTCTCCTCCACTGAGACTACAGGTCTTCCACTTTGTTTGTCCTTTCTTCCACTGTTTGTCCTTTCATTCTTTCTGCCACGCATCCCTCAGCAATATTCCAATGTTCACTACATGTTGACATGTAAACAGTAGTAATTCATGAATACAGGCTAGTATAACATAAAAGGAAAATGTCTCCCAAATGACATATGTTTCAGATGGAGCTTTTTCAAGGAGATGTCCCTCACATGTATCAAGAGAGATGCTTGTGTTGGCATGACTATGCCTAATGTCACACCCTGTTACTTAATAGTAAGTTATTTCTTGGGGCCCTAAGGATAAACCTTCAAAGTATTTAGTGTCTGGGAACTGAGTAATTAATTATATTGTCATTTACAAATATCCTTTTTTGATTGAAAGCACTTGGGAGTTATTCTTCCTGTAATGGAAGAGGATAGCTGCTTTACTGAATCACCTATTGTAATAGGGCAGATTTGGGTAAGTAGTTATCGTTAATGATTCCAAACGATGTCAAGAAAACATGAAAAGGACTTGCAGTCAATATTTGTTAACTATTCACTTAAGATCCAGATTACAAAGCAAAACAAAAAAGCAACAAAAAATGTTTTCAAGATCTCTGATCACAAAGAATTTCAATATTGTCAATGAAAAACAATTACTTTACCTCAATCTTTGTAACCACATGAACTTAAAGTACCACATGAGAGTGGACACATTTAATTCAATTCAGCAGAAATTTATTGAGCACCTACTACATTCTAGACACTATTAAAAGGAGAAGCTACATTTCCTTCTTCTGAAGAGCTTATAAATGTCCTTTATTCCAGGAAAATTCCCAGGTGGAACAACTATTTCTTTATTATCTCTGTAGTGACTAGCTAGAAACTGAATGAGAATTCAATGGCATTCTGTTTCTTCCAAAAAGAATATTCAAAAGAATTATATGGAATGATAAACACCCAATTTAGGACAGTGGTAGTTACCTCTGGCAGGAGGGAAGGAAATATGATCAGGGAACGGGAGGCTTCAACTGTATTTACATGGTTTTATCTCTTAAGCTGAGTGTACTTAGCTTTTTTCATACTTTTTTTACTGTACTACTTTTACTGTATTTTTATACTTTTTTGTATGTCTTACATTTACCATACTACATTTCAAGTCACACATATTACTTTTATGATAAAATTAACTCCACTTCGTAAAAATCCTAAATGATTACCTACAAACATGTTCCCCACTCTATCTCATAAGACACGAAAAAGGGATCCTTGAAATCAGGGGGCTTATGGCAAGTAAGTTTAAAAGATCTTAATGATTTCAATGAGTTTTCTTTTTCTTCTTTTTTTTTTTTTAACCTGTAGGAAACCTCTGAAGCTTTAACATGTCAGTAAAGTCCATGTCTTAGTAAGTTACGTAATTCAATGCTTTCCAAATTTGGGGGGCATAGAACTTTTCTCCATCTGAATGTTCTTTTGAAATACTCATCACCATCTTGGGGAACCCGGGTGTTCCTTAGGACACAATCTGGAAAATGCTCTACAAAATAATCCATTTCAGTCACATATTGTACATAACAGCCACACCCAACTATGCCTGTCTCCAAACCAATGATGAACCTTCATGCCCACCTATCTTTGCCCACACAGTTCTCCCAGTCTGGATGCCTTCAAGCCCTGAGAAATTCTGGCTCAACCTTCAGCTTCCAGCTGAAATGCAATCTCTTCTTTGAAGCCTTCCCCTCCCTTTCCTTTCTTCAGATGTAATAAATTACTCTCCTGGAAGCTTCTAGGGCTGGACAGATATTTTCTGTACCGTATCTCACCCTGTGGCAGTAATTTATGCATGAGGTAGAGTGCCTAGATGGCAGAGACTGCACCCTTGCATCATGGTACCATTCACAATGCCGGGCACAGAGCCAGAGCCACAGCCAGACACAAAGTAGGTGCTCAGGCAATTATGTGTTAAACGGGCATAGAAGCGATGTCTACGTGCATGACCGGAGTTTGCTTCCTCAATTTCCCAGAAGAGCTCAAGACATATTCGTAACTCTTCAGTCTTTACTAGCAAATGTGACACTAACAAAAGTAAATACAAACCGATCCAAAGACTGGAAGAGAGACAAACTCTGAGACAAAAACAAGAAGAGACAAAAGAGGGGGAAAGGAAGACTAACTGATGGACCAACAGATCACAAGTGTCCAGTCAAGAAACAGACTGACCAACAGAGAGAGTCAGAAATTGAATCTCAGAGCCAATATACCAGGTTGAAAATTTTGCAAGACTCACTGCAGGTGGTCAACATGGGCTGGGGTTCACCCTGAAGTGTCACACCTGCCTGGCACTGCCCTGCTCTCATTTTTATCCCCTAAGCTAAACAACCCATCTTGACCATCACAAAACTTGTATCATTTTGGCTATGAGTTGTTCTATTCAGCAGAATTTTATTTCTGTTTTCCTTTCTTTTTATGAGAATCCCCCACTGGCATTGTAGATTGGTTATATGTCGGGTTCAAATAAAAATAATAATAATAAAAGCAAGCTGGCAGTTTCTCTCCAATAGAATATACTGCATATTTCATGAAATAGAAGCCAGAGGAGTTTTATGATTCCTGAACCAAAACCTTCCCATATCTGAGAACTAAGTGGAAGAAAAATACAAAGAGCATCTCACAGAAAAAGAAACCCAATCATTTGCTCTCCAACCTAAGGCAAGTGTTCAAGTCATTAACTGACATATTGTGTGTGTGTGTGTGTGTTTGTGTGTTTAACATGGGTTCATATCCTGCTTTGCATTTCACAGACTGAGTTCAGTGCTAGTTTTCATGGACATAAGTGTACTTTCCAGAAGAGGGGTTTTCTTTTCCTATTGGACACTTTTTTCAGTACAGAACATCTGCCTGGCTCCTGCTCATAGTCTGGCAATACCTCTCCTGGCCTCAAGGTTTATTTGTACTTCAGGCTACTTCTCTATCCTGGTATAGGAGACAATCTGGTCCAGAGGAAAGAGCAGTGGACAAGGAGCCCAAGAATTCTGGGTTCCAATGGTGTCTCTCAGCTGTAAAGTCATATGTTTCCTCCAACCTGATTTGTTTTCCAATCTGTAAATGGGGAGAGTTGACTGTTCTACTACTAGAATCCAATCAACTAAATAGTCACTTTATTTTCCTCAAAACAGTTACTGAAAAGGGCAATTCCATGGAGATTTTAGCATTATGTGTACTTCCCCATTTCCTTCACAAAGAAGGTAAATGTTCAAGGAAATATTTCCAATAAGCTAAAAAAACAAACAAAAACACCAAAACCTTTCTCTGAAATCCTGAACTATATCTCTTTCTCCCTATCTCCCAGTTAGGAAAAAAATAAAAACAAAAACGGATACTGTTAAGATACTTAGGCCTCAGGATATCCATGACAGAGACCTTTTCATTATCAAAGGGAAGAATGTGGCTTTCATTTGAAGGATACCATTCATAGCTAAGTAACATTACATACTCACTACTGTTCTAAGCACTTGGTGTTAATTCCTATAATCGTCACCACAATCTTAGGTGGTGGGTACTGTTGTTTTATTATAAAGGACACTAAAGCATGGAGAAGTTAGAGAGGTCGGTCAAATCCACGCAGCTGACACGGCTGGTGCTAGACTCAGGCAGTCTAGCACCCAAGTCCAGACTTCTAACGACCTGTTATGCCACCTTTTAATTTTAAGAGTCTCTGCTTATCACAGTTGGTAACAGACAACAGCAGTAATGCAACTTCTGTATACCTACTTAATACTTTAACAGCACAGATGTGAACATACTGACCAATACCTATCATAAAGTCCCAAGTGTTCAAAATGTCTACCATCAGCCCAATGCCCTGTTGATAACAGAACAACACTCATTTTGTGTTTTAGCATCTGACTTTGGGAAAAATCTACAACTTACTCCTGCAGGAAGTCTATTCCATTATTCCCTGTTAAGCTTTACAACCGCCGTAAGAGATAGCTGGGATCACCCCTCCACACAGAGGCAGCAGTGGTTAGGACAGACCCTGGAACCAGAAAGCTTGGATTTAAATCCTAGTTCTAGGGGTGCCTGGGTGGCTCAGTTGGTTAAGCGTCAACTCTTGATTTCGGCTCAGGTCAGGATCTCAGGATTGTGAGACTGAGCCCCACCTGGGGCTCCATGCTGAGAGTGGAACCTGCTTAAGATTCTCTCCTTCTCCCTCTCCCTCTGCCCCTCCCTGCTCATGTGCACTCTCTTTAAAAAAATAAGTAAATAAACAAATAAATAAATAAACCCAGTTCTATACCTTATTGGCTTTGTGACCTTGGACCAGTTACCAACTCTCTGTGGGCCCCCTTTTCCTTATCAATCAAATGGGAAAGAGAATACAACTATCCACCTCCTATGGTTATTTAAAGATTAAATAAACTAACACATGCAAAGTGCTTAAAAAGGTTCCTGACTCTTAGTAAGTGCTCCAAAAAGGTAAACTATACCTCTTTTATTAATAAAAGAGGTGATTTACTGAACATCACAAAGTCAGAAAGTACCTGGATTTGATCCTGGCCTTCCAATTCCAAATACCCTCTCTCTTTAGCAGGACTCCCCGCTATGACCAAAAGTTACCATTCCCTTGAAATCCAATTATATGCCAAAGCGCCCAATGATACCGTTTTCCCTATCAAATTGCTCAAAGGACATACAATGTAGATAATACCATCCTTGTTTTGCAAATAATGAAACAGAGGTTCTGAGAGATCAGGTGATTTATCCTCAATTACTTAACTCACCCAGTGCACACTCTTTGCCACAGTAAGCCCTAAATAATATTGAAAGTCCTGACAACAGCCTTCGATGTATGCAATTTTTTAAAGTGCCATCTAAAAGGCATAAACTGTGATTTTCTTGCTTTGTTAGCTTTATTAGTTTGAGGGATTAAATTCCTGCAAAAACCAAAATGTTTGACTTGAGTGAATTATCAAAATGAAATGCTGCTTCTTCATCTGCCTGCAGGGTGGCTCCAGGCATCCGAAATCCACCAAATGCAATTTTTAGGAAGGGTCCTATCAGGTACCAAGCCAAACTCCCACCTCTTTAAAGGAAATGACTTTGGAGGGCAGAGGGGAGTGAAGAAGCAGATTCCTCTCTGGTCTGGGGAAGAGAACAAGAACAATAAGTGATCGCATCTCTTCCCCGCAGCCTCCCACAATGGTGTGTCTTGCAAATGAAACATACTGCGAAACAGCTTGTGAGATGAGCTTCATCAACAATAAGTAATTTTTATTCAGATTTTATTGTTGAATACAATGAACATGATTAAATGTTTCAGATATGCCTATTCAAACCTTAAGCAAACCACCAAGAAAAAAAAAAAAAAACTAGTAAAAATCATCCTCTAAACCTGCTTTAGGAAGAGATTTAATTGCCAACTTGATGCTTAGAACTGAATTCCCACTTGATAGCTGCACTGCTCCCAAGAAGACAGTTAGCATCCCACCTTGGCCTCTGCTCTCATCCCTGTCGATCCCCTCAGCGTCGCCAAATAGTTACAATGTCAGTCTTTCAAATCACTGCATTTTGAACTAACTAAACCTTTATGAGGGCCTCTGTGTATGGAGAACAATAGCACTTCAAAAGCTATGTCTGCGAGTTCTTCAATACTCCATTTGAATGCTGGGGTTTCAATCAAGGACATCAGCAGACAATTTCTGATTGCTTAGAAGTTGACTTTTATACAGCTTTGATTAGGTTGCCCTTCTCAATAGGAAATCAAGAAAATCTTTGATCCCTTTCAGATTCCAGAATTGTCACCAAGCCCTGTCAGGACAGGAAGTGAGAGATGGGGGAAAGGGGTTGTTGGGGAGTGTTCCTACTCCAGCCCAGCTCTCCTCCCCTTCTCCCCCCACCCTCCCGCACATCTATCTTCTTGCCTGTGCAATTCAGGGTTCCATCCAGAAACACTCATCGTTGAGATAATAAAAACAATGCGTGCTAATTCAGGGGGTGGAGATGGTTTATAATTTTATGGATTTCCTAAAGACCTATAATTGGCACATAAATGTACAAACGTGAACCGGATAATTAGGGGGTTCTGAACGTAAGTCACCTTTAATTTATGTGATTACTTGAAAACATGTTAAGTGTTACGAAGTGTCAGCGGAACCCCCACAAGGCCTTTATTCAAAACCATCAACATTGTGAAAGTGCGTGGAACCGGCCCGCAGGAGGGGAGCAGGAGGGCTGCAGACGCGAGAGCAGCGGTAACTCGCTGGAGCGGCGTAGTAGCATCCCTCCCGGAGGACTAGCCCGCCCGCTCGCCCAGCTCCGGGGCAGCAAAAGGCGCACCCGCTTCCGCAAGCTTTCCGCTCGCGGCTCTTTCTAACGGATCTAAGCCCGGGCGAGCGCCGGCCTCCAAACGCACCCGCAGGCACCGACCCACGCGGGCACGCAACCACGCTCGCCGACACGCGCGCGAGCGCACGGATGCCCGCTCCGGGGCGCTCTCCGCTCCGCCCGCCGCCGCCGCGCCTCGGGCTACCGCCAGCGCTCGTTCGCCGAGCGCCCCCGGCCTCCCCACCCCCATCCCATTCCTTCAGACTCTCCCAGCCCAGGCGGAAGTGCCCAGGCAGACCCCCAACAATGAGAACTTGTGTGATGCAGTTGGGGGTGGCGGGTAGTTTAGAGTGAAACATACACAATCTGGCGGGTCCGGGAGCAAGCAACGCAGGAGCCAAGTGGCACCAGCCTCTCCAAGCAGCTTTCCCTCGTGCCGACTCGCTCTTCCCCCACCCCCGTCCGGTCACCCTCACCACCAAGGGGGGAAAAAAGGCGCTTTAAAAAAGTGCAGAGAAAAGACGCGCCCTCCCACCAGGGGTCTCAATAATACTCCGCGGGACGGAACCAGCCAGGGAAGGAGAGTCCCGGCTGCAGCATCCCCCTCCGTTTTGAATTTACTTTGTACACTCATCCCACGGCCCCTTTCCGACTCGCGACACAATCTGCCCCCATCTCTGACTCCCTGCGTCCAGGTTCTCTCTGCCTCGGGTTAGGGCTTCTCTATGAGCCCAACCACAGGCATTTTAAAGTTTCCCCAGTAGGAAAAACAGAAACAAAAACAAAACAAAAACCCTGAGCTCTGCTTCCCAGGCACAGCCTCGAGTCTGGAGCAGAAACCAAGAGGGGCGAGCCAGGAAGGAGAGCTAGCGGGGCGGCGGGGAGCTTGGGGGATGGGACAGAGCGGGGAGCGGCAGAGAACGGAGTCGTCGGAGGACTCGGGAAAGGCTGGGGTCCGGGGAGATGCGGGGTCCAGCTCCGAGGGTGTCTGCGAAAAGGCAAGGGTGAGTGGAAGAGACCCGCTTGTTCGACAGTTCGGGGCAGAGCCGTAGCTCCACCGATGAATAGGGAGGAGGGTCCGGCCGGGGGACGCGGCTAGTGAGGCAGGGAGATGGGCTCGGGAGCAACCGGGAGGTTGTGGAGTGGAAAGGAGGGCTCAGCGGTGGATAGAGCCGGAATCGCGGCAGGGGGGAAGGAGCAGGGGGTCTCGGAGAGAGACGAGTGTTTGGAGTGAGGACGTCTGGAGAGAGGACGCGCGTGGTCAGAAGTAAGGAGACTGGGGGTGGTGAGGGAGAGCCAGGAGGAAGGAAGAGAGGTCGCCCCCTTACCCCCAGCAAGAGGAGGGAGCGGGCGGAAAACTGCAGTCGCCATCCCCGCAACACCCCAGCCAAACTCCCACGACGGGCGCCCCAGGAGCCCTCCTCCGCGCCCGGGGCCCCAGCGGAGCCATCCGGCGCCCGGTCCCTCCCGCCCCCGGCGCCCGCCCGCGCCGAACTCGGGCGCTGCGCTTGCCCCCGCAGCGCCTCACCTCCGCTCGCCGAGAGCATCCTCCTCCGCTGCCGCAGCCGCGCAGGAAGCGGCTCCCCATGCCCGGCGGGCGGCGGCACTCAGGCGCGCTCTCCAGCCCGGGGAAGCCCCGGCGAGCGCCGCGCTGGGTCCATCCTCTCCGGGAGCCACGGCCCGCGTCAACGCTGGGGGAGGAGACCGCCCCGCGCGCAGCCCCGCCTCCTCCCGCGGCCCCCGTCCCGTCCGCCCCCGCGCCCGCCCGGCGCTCCGCGGCGTAGCTCACCTGCCGGCTCCCCGGCCGCCGCCTCCCGGCCGCCCGCCCGCGGCGCTCCCCTAGCCCCGGCCTCGCCGCTCCGGCTCCCGCTCCCGCTCCCGCCCCCGCCCGGGCGCTCTCGGCGCCGCCTGAGCGCGCTCCGAGAGCTAAGCCGAGTCGCGGCGGCGACGGGGAGGAGGCAGAGGGAGCGAACGAGCGAGCGGGGGCGCCGCGGTTCGCGGTCGCGCTTCTGGAGCCCCTGCGCTCACTCCGCATCTCGGCGCGGACCGAGGCGAACGGAGCCGAGGGCGTGGGGTCCCCGCCCAGCCGCGTCGCGGGGAGCGGCTGAGGGAGAGACGGGGTCAAAGCTCCCAGCCTCGGCTTTCACAAAGTAGCCAGTGTTTTTCGCCACCATCACCACCAGCAGCAGCGCCCTCCCGACCTCCCTCATTTCCCCTAGGGTCTGCTCTTTTATCCGAGCCTCCAAACTTAACGCACTCCCAAGTACAGAGTGCCAGCGGGGGAAAGCCAGAGGCGGTGCGGCGACGGCCGGTGGCCCCCTCGCCCCTCCGCGGGAGGGGACGCTAGCTCTCAGCGGCCAACCCTGGTTCCGCAGCCCCGCGTCTCCACTGAGGCTCCCCAGGAAAAACTGGGCAAGGGGAAGGGAGAAGGCTTGCATCGGTCTCGTTGCCGTCAGTCCTAGGAAGGGCCTCACGCCCCAGAGGGTATGCGGGCCCGTCCGCTCTCCCCACTCGCGTTCTTAGAATGCTCGGGAGAAGAGAATCTGCGGATTCGATTCGAACTTGCGACCTGCACGGGGGAAGGCCCCAGCCAGGACACAGTCAGTTGCTCCCTCCTTCTGGCCCTAGTTTACAAAGAGCTGCCAAGTCGCAGAAAATACCGTGTTGGTCTGAAATTCTTCTACCCTGAGATTGGGTTCAACTCCAGTAAATGTCTGTTGTGGTATAACCTGTTTCCAGGCGCCAGAATGCCAGGTGTGGCAGAGAAAAAGTCAGATCAAGTGCTGCGCATGGGAGCAGGGCCCGAAAAGGGAAGGAAGAGGCAGGCAAGAGTTCCTCAAAAAGTTGAGTTTTATTCTTTTTAGGGGCCACACTCCTGTCCTCCAGCTGTGTAATAATAAAACTAATGTAGCAGATCTGGGTGGTGTTTTTTTTGTTTGTTTGTTTGTTTGTTTTTCTCATAGCTTCTGTCACTTACCCATGAAAATTTAATGAAGCATTTAGGGTTATTACCCCCAGAGTCAATGGGCTAAAAATATTTAGCCTAATGCACTCCTTGTGGAGCCAATACGTCCATAGCTGGTACATACAAAGTCATCGAGAGACCCTCCCTTTCTGCACAAAATTCACGACCCATTAAACTTATTCCGTAATAACAGCTTCTGTACAAATGGAAGCCCGAGCAAAGGCAGGCTGTCATGCTCCTCCTGAAAAGGTAGCAATTTACATAGAGACAAAAAAATTGGTGAGGTCATTGGCAGGATGCAATCTTGCTAGAACAGTTGATCAGAGGAAACTCCCAGCAAGGTGGGAGGGAGGTGCCACCCTTGGTACTACGGTTTCTATCCACTTCTGGATGTGACCAGCACATCTAAAGGCGAGGACCAGGGAAAGGCTCAAGTCTCTCCAACTTTTCCAAAGTTGGGAAGAGTTGCCACCAAACGCTTACGATTCATTTAGTAGGAAGTTCAGGCTCACCAGGCAACTCTATTAAGATTAATAAAACACTTCAGTGTCCTCATCTATAAAGACAGACCCCAGGGGTCTGAACTGCAGAGAGAGAAAACAGGAGACGTGGACAAGTCAGAGAAGACCTGGTTGAAATAGGGGAAGGGAGTATATAAAACAGGCACCACAGATATCTGGGACAAATGTCAGACCTTAAGTAATGGAACACAGGTCTAACTTTTCACTGACTCTACCAAAAACCACTGAAGTTCTTCAATGCTTTGAAGACACCCACGGGACATCAAAACCACTTACTTGCATTTTAAGACCCTGCATGTAACATTCACTGCCTCCCTCTGTCCTCCACCTCCTTCTGTTTTCCAGTGGGGTTAGGATTACGGACTTTGAAGGGAATGCAGGACACTGAGTTGGCCAAGTAATAGAAATGGAAGAGGTTCGTGTAAAACTCTCTCTCTATTCAATGTTGAACAAGGTCAACCACAGAAACTGGGCAAATTCCCATGACATCTAACAGGGGCAACAAGCTGCAGCTGTTCCCAAGTCCAGCTGGAAGAAAATGTGATACATAGATGGTAAGTGCACATAAGCTGCTCACCAAGGACTTGGTGAAGACACTAATAGTCTTCTGGGTTAAACCAAACCAAGTCTTAAAGCACTATTTTAAGTTACTATGCTAAACGTATCAAGAAAGAACACACCTATAAGGGTATTGTTTCCTCTTCTTCTCTTTTAATAACAATGTCTTTTCTACTAAGTGTGGCATAAAGAAAAAAATCAATAAACAATCCTTTACCATCTACTCTGAGAAACAGCAAAGTAATAAGAAGAACGGCAAAGATGTATGCATTGCTTATTATGTTCCAGGCACTGTTCTGGGTACTTTCCATACATTAACTCATTTGATCTTCATGACAACCCAGGGAGAGAAATATCCCTTTTAATGTGTACTGGATAGACTGCCAACTTTGGAATCTGATGGGCCTGAATATCTTTGACAAGTTACTCACCTTTCTGCACTTCAACATTCTCCATTCTACTATGGTATTACCTGCTTCATGAGACACCTGCTTCATGAGATCGCTGCAGGTATTAAGAGAAATAATGTAGTGGACATGGCTAGCACCAAAGAAATCACCTAGTAAACATTGGTTCTCCTTCTAGAGTAGCACCAAAATAGTTCATTTTAGATCAACAAGCATTTATGGCATTCCTTTTATATATTGGGCTCTGTGCTAGGCAATGGAAATGACGATAAATCAGAAACAGACCCTGCTTTTTAGGAGCTGTGAGTCAACTGAATAAAAAAGCAAGGGCAGGGGCGCCTGGGTGGCTCAGTTGGTTAGGCGACTGCCTTCGGCTCAGGTCATGATCCTGGAGTCCCGGGATCGAGTCCCGCATCGGGCTCCCTGCTCGGCAGGGAGCCTGCTTCTCCCTCTGACCCTCCCCCCTCTCATGTGCTCTCTGTCTCTCTCATTCTCTCTGTCTCAAATAAATAAATAAAATCTTTAAAAAAAAAAAAAAAGCAAGGGCATGGGCAGGTGGATGGGCACAAATGGGTTTTATTGAACTTCACATAATTCATCCCGATGCATCTGATTCTCAAGCTACGCAGACAGGCAGCCTGTATGAGTACTGTTTGAAACTGACCCATGAGTAAAAGTAAAATCAAATGTCAGAAATCATAAATTCAATTAGCAGTAATTACTCCTCCAATGAAAGGAATGGGAAGTAGCTCATTTTGTATATTATATATTATTTAAAACTCAGTTTATTCCTATAATTTTTTCCAATAAATAAATAGATTTGTGCCATAAGCTCTGGGGGTTTCAAACACAAACTACATAGCCACTGTTTATCAAACAGTTTCTAGTGCTTGAATATGCCAGGATTATGCTAATATTTCTATACACATAAAGCTCTCAAATTAGTAAAATTTTGAATAATGTTCAGTAGGAACATTTCCACCAAGTTTACTAGAGACATCATGTGTTCAAAGTATAGTAGCATATAGATGCACAAAATTTCAAAGGTTAATACCTAAAATATAAGCCTCGCACAGGCCCTTTCACTCAAGTTCATGTTAACACTCAGATTCTATTCCTTTACTCAAAAAGTGTTTGCTGATTGTTTACTCCATACCAGGCACAATGTTCAGCATTGGCAAAGAAAGAAAACAAAAAGCAAAACAAAACAAAAACAAAAATAAAACTTGTTCTCAAGCAACTCATAGACATATGAAGGCCATACGTCGTTATGCTGCATTCCAATACATGCTTTGGTAAAATTAAGTACAGTATGCTAGGGGAACATCAGATAGGAGCATTTAACACAGGGTAGGATGTTAGGAAGATTTCATGAAGGAAGTGATATCATCTCAAAAGATAACTGAATAACCAGATGAAGCAGGGAAAGGTATTTCAGGCAAGAAAAGAGAATGTGTAAATTCTTTAAGGGGGGGTGGAGGGGGGTGGATATAGTTTATTATATATAGGGAAGTGACATAAACAAATTTTAAAGGGTCTTGTTTGCCATATTCAGGACTTTGGAATTTACTGTGAAAGGGGTCAGATTTTTTAAAAAGCAGGAAAAAATATTTTGCAAACCATACATTAGCCACACATTTCAGATATGTTTCTTACATGCCCTGGACTCAAGTAAGATGCCCAATTGCTATTTCTCTTCTGAGGTTAAAAAAGAAAAGAAATTTCTATAAGGCTTCATCAAAATAGAAGTTCCCTTCTTTTATGATGCTGGCCTTTCTTGACCCCAGGGTAAGTTTGTGTGGCAGTATTATTACTAAACTTGACTCTGGTTTACAGTTGCTATAACTAGGCCTCCTTTTATTTTTCCAAGGAGGGGGTGGAGGAGACTAGCAACACTGCAATTGTTGTATTTATGCTACCAATCTGCTCTTTTTAGCTAAATGCACAGTAGAAACAAAGCGGAGAGCTAAAATGATCATCAAAAGGCTCTTAAGTTTTAACACAAACCCCAATTTTTTTTTCACTCACAAAATGGAGCTTAACATGATGTTAGTACTTGAAAATAGGAGGAGACTAGAAGCTATCAGAAAGACCAAGTTTCCTGTGTCTAAGGAGTATGAAAACAGGGAAGAATCAGAATGCCATAGGATATAGTGCTATGTATTTTGTGGCTACTATGTTCAAGTTATGAGAGATACTTCCTTTTTTGCCTCTCTGTACCCATTCCTCCTTCACTGGTAAACACCACTCAGATTTTGTTGGGGAACCATTTCCCCCACCCAGTGGTTTGGTTTCCATTTAGTTTTGGTAGAGCTGACCAGACCCCCAGCTCCAGGGATAGACAGGTGCAACACAGCTGTTGGCCACAATTCAGGGATGGTCCAGTCGACCTCTATACTTTCACTAGAGCAACTAGGGAAAATGCTTTCTCCTTACCATTGGCCCAGAAACTGGAAAGATGGTAAGCCTGTAACTGAAATAACCCATTCCATAAGAAAAGCCTTCAGAGATCAGGGAAATACAAATCAAAACCACAATGAGATACCACCTCCCACCAGTCAGAATGGCTAAAATGAACAACTCAGGGAAAAAACAGGTGTTGGTGAGGATGCGGAGAAAGGGGAACCCTGTTACACTGTTGGTGGGAATGCAAACTGGTGCAGCCACTCTGTAAACAGTATGGAGGTTCCTCAAAAAGTTAAAAATAGAGCTACTCTACAACCCAGCAATTGCACTACTAGGTATTTATCCAAAGGATACAACCATAGTGATTTGAAGGGGCACATGCCCCCAATGTTTATAGCAGCAATGTCTGTAAGGGCCAAAATATGCAAAGAGCTCAGATGTCCATCGACAGATGAATAGGTAAAGAAGATGTAGTGTAGAGGCGCCTGGGTGGCTCAGTCGTTAAGCGTCTGCCTTCGGCTCAGGTCATGATCCCAGTGTCCTGGGATCGAGCCCTGCATCGAGCTCCCTGCTCTGCGGGAAGCCTGCTTCTCCCTCTCCCCTCCTCCTGCTTGTGTTCCCTCTCTCACTCTGTCTCTCTCTGTCAAATAAATAAGTAAAATCTTTAAAAAAAAAAAGATGTGGTGTGTATATATATAAATATATATATATATATATAATATAATGGACTATTACTCAGCCATCAAAAAGAATGATATCTTGCCATTTGCAACAACATGGATGGAACTAGAGAATATTATGCTAAGCAAAATAAGTCAGTCAGAGAAAGATAAATACCATATGACTTCACTTGTATGTGGAATTTAAGAAACAAAACAGATGAACTTGGGGAAGGGAAGGAAAAATAAAATGAAAATAGAGAGGAAGGCAAACTGTAAGAGACTCTGAACTCTAGGAAACAAACTGAGGGTTGCTGGAGGGAAGGTGGGTGGGGGGAAAGGGAGAATTGGGTGATGGGCATTAAGGAGGGCACTTGATGTAATGAGCACTGGGTGTTATATGCAACTGATGAATCACTGAATTCTAACCCGGTAACTGGGGATACAGTGTATGTGAACTAAATTGAATTTAAATAAAGAATTTTTAAAAAGGAAAAAAAAAAAAAGAAAATCTTTCAGAGAATAAAATGAACAGAGAAGAAAACAGACTAAGAGGAGAGAAAATAGAGATGTATGAGGAAACTCTTGAAGAATGTCAGTTTAGTCATGCCTGAAGCTGACTACCATCCCACCACCCAGATTTTTCAATATGAGCCAAAATATTCCCTCTATTACTTAAGCTGGTTTGGATTAGCTTTTTTTCCACTTTTGGCCAAAAGAATTCTAATATACCATGTATTGTATTATGAACTTAATACTTAAAGAACTCCAAAAACCATTTGTATATTTTTATGCTTAGCCTTGTTCTGAGAAAAACATGAATTCACATTTTATAGGTTAAAATAAACTCAGGTTAAACATCTTACCCAAAGTTACACAGTCAGACCACTGGAAAATGAAAATTTTAAATGCTATTTATAAGAGCATGTCACAAAGTAGGAGTAGATTGAACAAAAGTCATGCAACATTTCTGCCCAAAACTTACAAAATTTTAATGAAAACAGTTAAAGAAGACCCAAATAAATGGAGAGCATACCATGTTCATGGTTTGGAAAACTCAACATTGATGTCAATTGTTCCCAAACTTAATTATACATTTAGTACAAACCCAATAAAAATCCCACAACATTTTTTTCAAGAAATTGACAAGCTAATTCTAAAATGTATGCGAGAATGTAAAGGGACTTAGGATAGCCAAAACAATCCTGAGAAAGAAGGACAAAATTAGAGAGCTTATCCTACCTGATTTCAAGATTTACTATAAAGCTACAATAATCAAGACAGTACAGTCTTAGCTTAGTCTAAGGACAGATAAAGTGATCAATGGAAGAGAATAGAGAATCCAGAAATAGGCCAACATATATACGTGGTCAATTGATTTTTTTTTTTTTTTACAAAGGTGCCAATGTAATTTCTTGAGGAAAGAAAATTCTTTAAAGTATGGTATTGGAAAAAATGGACAAACATATGGAAAAAAAATAACCTCGATCCCTTCCTTCCACCATATACAGAACAATATACAGTCACTAAAATAGTAAAGATTCTAGAAAAGAACTATAGAGAGGATCCTCAAGATTTAGAGGTATGCACAGATTTCTTAGACAAAAAAATCATTGAACATAAAAGAAAATATAATAAATTAGACTTTATCAAATTTTAAAACATGTGATGATCATAAGACAGCATTAAGGAAATTAATGGTAAACCACAAGCCCAGAGAAAATATTCAAAATACATATCTGACAAAGGACATAAATCCAGAAAATATAAACAACTCCTTTTAATTAATAATAAAAAATAAGCAACCTAATCAAAAGGGACAAAACACTCGAACAGACACTTCACCAAAAAAAAAAAAAAGATATATTGAATAGTCAATAGGCACATGAGAGGGTATGTGACATCTCTGATCATAAAGAATATGCAAATAAACTATAATGAGATATCGCTTCACACCCACTAAAACGGCTAAAATTTTGGAAGCCTGACAAAATTCAATTTTGGTGAGGATGTGGAAGTCTCATATGTTTCCAGTGGAAGTGTACAATGGTGTCGCCATGCTGGAAAACTAGCTGGTGCTTTCTTATCAAGTTAAGCATACATCTACTCTTTGGGCATTTATAGGTGTTCCACTCCTATGTATTTACCCCTGAGAAATAAAACAATTACACACACGTAATACACACACATACACACAAACAAACATACATACTAGAAAGTTACACACTTATAATAGGTCAAAGTATAAACAACACAAATGTCTTTCCGCAGGAGGATGGATAAATAAGTTGTAGAAGAGTCATACAGTGGAATACTACTATGCAAGAAACAAAATAAACTACTCACGAGTACAGCAACATGGATCAATCTTCAAAAAATATTGAATGAAAGAAACTAGACACCAAAAATAACATTATTATGATTCCTTCTATATGAAGATCAAGAACAGGCAAATTCATATCTATCATGAGAAAAATTACAACACTGGTTGCCTCTGTGGAAGGGGATTGTCTGGAAAGGGGCACAAGGTCCTTTCTGGAATAATGGAATATACTATATCTTTAATGTATGTTGGTTATATAGGCAAATACGTTTGCCCAAACTGGCCAAACTACTCTATGCATTTCAATATATGTTTATTTCAGCTTATTTTTAAAAATTTTAGAAGAGAAAGTGCAGAGAAAGTGGAGCAGTCAATCAGACCCCACAGTCCTTATGGGAACCATTCCATTATGGCCCAACACAGACATTTGTGCTAATGTTGCGAGTTCTAAATGAAATGTTATACTCTCAACAAAAAGAGTGCTCTATGTTATGTAAGGCACTACCAAAGCAATGAATGTGTGTTTGTTTTTTTAAAGTATCCTTTAGGGGTGCCTGGGTGGCTCAGTCAGTTAAGTGCCTTCGGGTCAAGTCATGATCCCAGGGTCCTGGGATCGAGCCCCGCATCGGGCTCCCTGCTCAGTGGGGAGTCTGCTTCTCCCTCTCCCTCTGCTTGCCGCTCTCCCTACTTGTGCTCTCTATCTCTCTGTCAAATAAATAAAATCTTTAAAAAAAAAAATATCCTTTAAAGTACATTAATGCAAGAATGGTTAGGTCAAAACAGAGTACCCCCCACAAAATGAAAGTACTGTCCAGCAATGCTGGGGGTGTCACCAGAAGGTAAAGAATTTCCTGGCACAGGAGATAACCAAATACAGGTTGGATGATGGCTTAGGAGAAATGGGATAGACAAATTCAAGCTTCAGATTGTGGAAGTGAATGGAGGAATGGAATCTTAAGCAATGACACCTTTAAGTTCTCCTTCGAAACCCCAATAGTTTATGATTCCTTGAAGAGTTCTTCTCAAAAAGCTCTGAAACCACAGTTATACTTCAAATGGTTCTCTTCTCCCTTGTCCCAGAAAGCCGATAAGAGACTACATAAAACTCTATACTGGGAGGTCTAGGCTGTGTGGTTGAATTTGTATGAAAACCTCACAAGGAAAAAGTCACCACTCTTTCCTGGAAAGGTACTGATGCAAATCACACTTTATAAAATATTTTTTTTAAATAAAAAGAATGTAATTGCTCACTGAATTGTAATATGAATGCAAATTAACTTACTGTAATTATACTGTGCAATTTTCTACTTTAAAAACTTAGAAAATGGAAGAGACCTGATAAGTAATTTGAACTGTAATTCTTCATTGTGTTCCTTCATTATGCAATGGTTACCATAAGCAATTTGCTCTGTTTTAATGTAAAATGTTTTTCCTTCATACCTTTACATTGGCAGGACTCAAATGAGACCATTCAGTATATACAGATACCCATGTTCCTCCCACAAGTACATTGTAGAAATAATTGAGATAAAATTAATACAGCACAACGGAATTTGCAAAAGATTCTTAATGTATTTTCACTTTGGAACCTTTAGCACATTAAGTGTCTCTCCATCCTATGTCCTCAATGTGTTTTAAATAATCAGGGAATTCCTAACCAAATAGGAGTCAGATGATCAGCATTCATGCTTTAATGGCAAGGCTTTGGTATAGAAGTAAAGAAAATGGGTTTAGTCTCAGCTCTGCCACTAATTAATTGGGTGACCTTCCTCATGCTGGCCCTATTTTGCTCCTATGTAAATCAGAAGGTTGGTTTAGGTGATTTCCAGCTTCTATCCTAGCCCTTACAATCTAAAACGGCTCTGTAGTCATTCTTTGCTTTGCATTGTTTAAGCAACGTGAGTGACAGTAAATTAATTTCTTATTTAGAATTAATGACTGTCTGAATGAACCACAAGCCCTCTGGTGCAGTCATTCATTGCTAAAGGATGTCTAACGCAAAGATCATCTGTGATGATGCAAATGTAAAAAAAATAGTAATTACCTATTTTCATGCTAATAATAATTCGCACGTGTAGTTCCCTCAGTGTGGTTCCCGTTCTCTGCAAGGCGGATGGACAGAGAGCTGGGGATCTCATTAAGCAGCAGCGCGGTGTAGTGGAAAGAGAGCTAGGTAAAGCTTGGACTCACGAGACTTTGGTTTGGCATTCCTTTTGGCTAATAACCACACAAGGCTTCAGGAATTTCATCTTTTAGACCGGATGCCCTCAGCCACTTTCCTGGATGTTGTTAAGACTAAGCACATAACGAATGGGAAAGTCATTTGGTCACCTGTATTTGTAAATGTCTCATTTAATCCTCTCAGCAACTGTGTGAAGTAGGTGCTCCTCTCATCTCTGTTTTTCAGCACACATACATATACACACGCTCACACATACACCACACACACACACACAACACACACACACATACACACACCCAAAAGTAAAAGAAAGAGAAGCTAAATAACTTGCTCAGGGTCACACAGCCCATGACACTTGTCTGTCCTGTCTATTCAGAAGGGATAGTAATATCCCTTCATCTCTGAATTCCCATATCCAGGTAACCTTTTTTTGTCTCAACATATATGATCTTCTTAGAGAAAGGGAACTATTTCATCTTTGTGCAACCAACAGTACTATGAACCTCTATTCCTCATCTATAAAATGGCAATAAAAGTACCTATGTTTCTCTAAAGGATACTCTTTCGTTCCCTCTTTGGCTCTTATCCCACCCACCCCCACCCCATCTCTCCCTTCCTAAAAACCCAATTCCAATTTGGAGAAGTGTGTGGTTTCTCAGAAGCTATCTTCACCCTCAGCTCTGGATCGGAGCACATGACCTAAGCTAAGCCAGTCAGCAGGCTCCATTCCCCCTGACCAGCATGGTTGATTCAGAGGTTGGCAGAAAACCTGTCCAATCAGACTTCTGCTGGAAAACTGAGACAAAAAAAATATGTAGACCAGGACACAGCAGTGTAGGCTCCTAAAGGGAAGGGGTCTTCGCTTTAGGAAGGGATAAAGCTGGATCCAAAGAAGTCAAAGCAGAGAGACCAAAAAGAACTCATCCTGTCGCATCATGGAGTCACTGTCTAAAGTCAGCATTGCATTAACAATAACATGAGCCACTATATCCTTTTGATCATCGAAGCCAGCATCGTTTATAGTTTCTGTTACTTCTGCCCAAACCATGCCATCAATGTAATGAAGTCATGAGTGAGAAATTGCCACACAATCATAAAATTTAGTAATGGCGATTATGACAACAGTGACATGATGACCGAGATTGAAGGAGAGGAATGCCTTTCAACAAACATGGCTCTGGGATTTCATGTAGATCAGCAATTTCCTTCAGTGGTTAAAAGATAAAATTAGTTCATTTTTCTGTGTTTCATCTAGATTCATTTTATAATCTTCTTCTAGGGGCATACTCTTAAATATCCCTGATCAAACCACAAAGATGATGGATCTTTTCCTGACCATGCCTTCTACGTGCTTGCCTCCATTCCTTCACTCAGGCTATTTCCTCCTCCAGGATTACTTTTCCCCATTCCCATGTACTGAAATCCTTCCCAAGTCTATGGCCATACCACCATGAACATGCCCAATCTCGTCTGAAATCCTTCCCAAAGTGTAGGACCTAGTTTAAATGAAGCCGCCCCTCATCATTCTCTTTCTGCTTCCTTTATATATTTTGCCTACTTAAAATCCTGATCCCTACCATGTGTTGGAGCCATTTTTCACATGTCTGGATCCCCCATAAGGGCTATAATCTCTTAGAGTAGATGCTAAGCTCCTTATAAACAGCAGGGAGAAAAAGATGTATGTGACACCTGTCACTACTCTAATTTCAAGGGTGATTCAGCTGATGTGGTTGTAATTCCACCATTGAACAGTCATCAATCAAAAGCATATATGGAGCACCTTATGAAGAGATGGAGAGTCTGTATAATTAGGAATGCTTAGACTTCAATCTAACTGGGAGTTATGGAAAAAAGGAGAGTGGATGACAGAGGAAAGAAGGGAGGAAGGAAGGAAGGAAGGAAGGAAGGAAGGCAGGCAGGCAGGCAGGCAGGCAGGCATCCCAGTCTTGTTCCAGGTGCTATCACTTGTTCTCTCATCTGCATTATTGAATCACATTATGAATCCCTCTCTTATGAGCATCTGTTTAATGCCTGTCCCACCAACAGACTGAAAGCCACCACCGCAGCTTCCCTGTGCCTCATTTTCCTATAGCCAGCCCTTTCCCCAACCATGTCAATGTACCTCCAACATATAACTCAGATCCCTTCACTTTTATCACCTCTCCTGCTATCTCCCTGGACCCATCCAGATCCATCTCTGGCCTAGAACTGCCCTTTCCCTTCTTTTTACTCTTGCTTCCCAGAAACACAAATATATTAGCTGCAGTAACATTTTAAAAATATAATTCAGATATTCTCACTTAAAACACATCAGTGATTCCTCATTGAATTCAGTTTCCAAAAGTCTTGATAAAGCTTTCAAATCCCTCCATGATCTGACCTAGCCTCAACTCACTCCACTCTCTCCCTGTTCATTATATTCCAGCTACAGTGGCCTTCATTCACTTCTACACACCCTCATATCAAGGCCTTGGCAAGTGATGTTCTATCTGCTTGGAATGGTATCTCCCCACATCTCCAACAGCTTCTGCCCAGGCCCCAGCTCCTACGTATTCACTGGTGCTAGGTTAACTGTCACTTGTTTGGAGGTCTGACCTTACTCCCATCCTTAAAGAGTTTCCTTGGGCTAAAATCCTTCAAGGCACCTGTAATTTCCCTTCACAGACCTAATTACAACTTAAAACTATCTATGCATAACAATATGTAAAGTACAATTACATTTTATAATTATATTTTGGCTTAACGTCTATTTCCCCTCATAAACTCTAAGCTCCACAAGGGCAGAGTGATTGTTGTTTTTGTGTTTGGTCACTGTAGTGGGTTGGATGGTGGCTCCCCCCAAGATATCTGTCCATGACTTAATCCCCAGAATCTATGAATGTTACCTTATTTGGAAAGAATCTTTGCTGTCTGTGCATCTCAAGTTAGGATGTTGAGATGAGAAGATAATCCAGGATGGGGGCGTCTGGGTGGCTCAGTCCATTAAGTATCTGACTCTTGATTTCAGCTCAGGTCATGACCTCAGGGTCGTGAGATCGAGCCCCGTTTGGCTCTATGCTCAGCGGGGAGTCTGCTTCTTTCCTCCTTTCTGCCTCTTCCCCTGCTTGTGCTCATTTTTTCTCTCTCTCAAATACATAAATTAATAAATCTTTTTTTAAAAAAGAAGATAATCCAGGATTGTACAGGTGGGTCCTAAATCAAATTAAAAGTATCCTTATAAGAGGGGCGCCTGGATGGCTCAGTCCTGAAGTGTCTGCCTTCGGCTCAGGTCGTGATCCCAGGGTCCTGGGATCGAGCCCCACATCGGGCTCCCGGCTCTGCGGGAAGCCTGCTTCTCCCTCTCCCACTACCCCTGCTTGTGTTCCCTCTCTCGCTGTGTCTCTCTCTGTCAAATAAATAAATAAAATCCTTTAAAAAAAAGTATTCTTATAAGATACACACAAGGGAGACACAGAGAAGAGGAGGCATTGTGACCACAGGGGCAGAGATTGGAGTGATGTGGCAATAAGCCAAGGAACAGCTAAAGACAGAAGAGACTGGAAGAGGCAAGGAATGGATTCTTCCCTAAAGACCTTGTCGGGAGCCCAGCTGTATGGACACCTCGATGTTAGACTTCTGGCCTCCAGAACTACGAGAGAATAAATACCTGCTGTTCTAAGTCACCAGATCTGTGGCAATTTGTTACAGCAGCTCTAGGACACTAATACAGTCACCTCTATATTTCTGTATTATATCGCTGAGTGTTGATCAGTGATTACATGCCGAATGAACAAGTGAGCTTTCATAGAGCAAAAGTTATATACGTCCATCATTGTATACCAGATCTTTCCACAGTGAACAGAGCACACTAGGTGTTCAAATTATTTATTAAATTTTATTTAATTTGAATTCATTTTATAAAAAATAGTCATATGAAATTTTTAAAGCTTAAATATGCAAAAGAAACTTAAAGATAACTAGGTAACGTCCTTCTTTTATAAATGAGAACTATAGAATTGAGAAAGGTTATTTGACTTACCCGAGGTCACACAGCAGGCTCAGGCTGAGGGAAATTGCATTTATTTATATAATTCCTATACCAACATCTACTAGAGTATCTTCCGTAAGTACAATTACATTATTCTAATTAAAATCATTTGCTATGTTGCTGCTGTCTTTAGTCAAAGACTCCAGCATTCATTGTCATTAAACTAGTTAGTATGTGTAGGTCTGCACTGATAATGAAATAAATATTGAACTAAATCCCAAGAATTGTAAGATAAAAATTTTATCCACTCAAATTCCAAGGAATCCAAGAGGGAATATCAACATTAGATAGACATTTACTATTACATTTTACTTGATTTAATTATGATTTCTTTATTGGTATTCAAATATTTAAGCAGCTTATCAGGCATTATCTCTTCATTTAAGAATTCACCCCAAAATATATTAAAATGCATAGTGTAAACCAACTTACTTCAGTACTAAGGTTTTTCCACTTAATTTCTGACTTAGGGATAACTCCACTTGAGGATTCTCTAATGATTATGGTTTAGATTTAATGCTTTCCCATATATTACCTGTACGTAGCAGAAAAGACTACATATGTTTCTGTCAATACAAAAGGAGTATCTTGAATCAATCCTTCTTTCCTTCCTCTTTCTATATGTAGGAACAAAATAGAGCTCTGAAAATCAGACTTGCTGTATTTATTTCACCAGTCTAATTATATGATCTTAGGCAACTGAGAAGACCTTTTGTGTATCACTCACCCATTCACCTATCCAGCTACCGAGGCACTAATTCCATAATTATTAATGCCATCCTACATCAACTGATTCCCAAACACATGTTCTTTTTTGTCACTGTGTCCCCATTCATTCTATCCTCCATGTAGACGTGCCATGAATACCTGTCTATACCTGTCAATAAAATTAGCTGCACAATAATTGTTAGACTCTGGTGTGTTCTTTCCTTTGGATTTACTATATGTGACTAAATTTGGAGAATCCAGTCATAGTCGGAGGAATCCCCAAGGTCATTTAGCGAAGTTCCCAGCTGCAGATCAATTTTTAATTACACACACCTGTGTAAGTTTTAACCATTATACCTTTAAGTATCCTTGGGACTGGAGTCCGCAAAATCTCCCCCGGATCTATTTCTCTGAATAACCATACCTGGTTCCATTTATAAAGTCCATATTTTTATTATTCATATGTTCATTTATCAAAAAAGAAAACAAAACCTGAGTATTTTCCCTGTGAATGATGCAGTGTGCTAGGTGCTGATGATAAAGAAATGAAAGACTAGTTCTATTCCAAATTAACTCACAGAATAACGGGAGACAAAGATAACCCGTAGTTTCTTAAAATCTTGCCCTAAGCTGGGCACCTGGCTGGCTCAGTTGGTGGAGCATGTGACTCTTGATCTTGGGGTCATGTGTTCAAGCCCTACATTGGGTGTAGATATTATGTGAATAAATAAACTTAGAAAAAATAAGTAGTGCCCTAAGTACTATAATACAGTTAAGTACTGAGTGCTTTAAATGCCTCCCCACCTCCCCAGAGAGAGGTAGAGTGGGGAAGTGATCAGCAGCTTCAAAAGAAAGACTTCGTGAGTCCATTAGGACAAAGGTCATCTCATCCTTTAGCCACCCAACCCAGCAGATTCTTCACTACTCAGAGATTTTCTCCAACGAATTCCTTTCCAGAGACATTGATCATCCTGCTGATTCTCAAAAAAGTTCCAAAGAGAGAAATCCTTGTGAAGATTTCTCTCTCTCTGGGCAACCCTGTGGCTACTGCCCAGATGAGATATAACTATTGTACCTTTATTTGTTCTCACACTTGCCCTCAGTTTGTTACTGCCTCCGTATATTTCATTAGTTTTCAGGGGGAGATTTACTCCTTCTGTGGGCTTTATTTTCAGAGAGGTCAATAAAGAACAGGCTTCCCAGAGAAAAATACTGTATGACGGTTACATAATATGAAACCCAGGTCTGATTATACCATGCCCTTATTTGAAATCATTTGACAGCTCTCCAGTGCCTAGAGGAGAAAATCCAGTTTCTTTCATCTGGCGTATGGGACCTCCATGGTGAGCACCTGGGCACTCTGCAGCATCTCTTATCAAGAGGACCCCACACATCAGAGGCCACCAGGCAGAACCCCTTTAGGTTGTGGCCAGAGGAGTCACTGAAGGGGTCAGTGGAGAAGTGGTAACAGCTGATCTACATTTTTGGAAGTTTGTTCTACATTCCCTGAATGGAGCAACTATTGCAGCAAAATCCATGTATAGCTCAACTTGCTTCCTCAATACTTTTCTGGAATGAGACAGACCACCAATTAGAAAGCAAAAAACAGGGAAAGAAAATAAGTAACAAAAAAGATATTCATATTGCACTTCATTAAAAATACACCAAAGAGGATTCCAGGATATATCCTTTTACTTCTGTAAAAATGTCAATCCAAAGGTTTGCGATCAGTCTCCTGAGTTACCCCAGTGACAATCCATTACGTATTCTCTTGACAAATCCTAAACTGGCCAATAGTTTGTAAACATAACCCTCTCTGCGTCCTATCCATTGTGCACAGGTGCACCTGGGTGAATATGTGAATTACTGTAAGTGCTTAGTTATTGTCATACTTTTCTGCACCTACTTATGAAGGGTGTCTTGAATTCAGGGGTTACTATCATTTTCTTTTTCTTTCTGAAATAATAAAATACAAAACACAAAAATCTCAAACCAGTTTAAGAAATGACACAACTACTCTTCTCCATGAGGTAATAAACTAGTTGTATGAAAACCACTCTCCAGCAACTTGAAGAGTTAGATTCAAAATAACCCAACCTGTAACTAATAACGTGTGAGTGTGGTACGATTATATTAAAAAATAATCACTGGATTTGTCTCCTTTGATGAATTAATTAACTCAATAGATATTTATTGAGCATCTATTAGACATAAAAACAAACTGCTGTCTAAGAAATTAGGTATCATCCTTGTCTTCAAGGAGCAGAATATTTCCATTTATTCTGAGGTCTTGTTGCGTAAAGTAAAAACCAATACAGGACAGGATTCGATCTGTCTTATTCCTTCGTGCTATCAAGCCAACTCCTCAGACACACACACACACACGCACACACACATACACACACACTACATTGAAAACACTGATTAGGAATTGGCCTCACACTGTTATTGACCCCAGTTCTAAATCACTAAGCCTCATGTACTTGATGCTCCAAGTTTTGGTTATGTCCTTATTTTTCCACTTCTTTCCTTAAGGCTCATTTTTCCGTAGGAACTTTCTTTTTTTCCTCAACCTCTGACTAGTATTTTGATTCCTCCCGAGCAACAGCAGCTCCCCTTGTCTTGGATAAACATTTTGCCATCTGATGTGGGGTCCAGAGGCTTTGGTGGGCTCAGGAGGGGAGAGACAACTCTCCCCCCACCAGCAGGTTATAACAAGTCCTCATCTAACAGCCCAACATAACCCTGCAATTCAAAGGAGCAATGCGTACAGGTAAGAAATATGATCAACCATGAAGCCTAAGTCAGGATTCTACTTCTCTGTGGCAGCATAAAAACACGCAGGCATCACATTAAAATCATGAGTAAGAACAAACTCTACTGGATCCCTACGGCCACCATGTCCGCTGGAGTCCTCAACCCCTTCCTTACCATTTTCATTTCTGTTGGACCTGATTGCATAAGTGGTTCCCAGGCAGAGGGTAGATTATTTAGGCGCCTTAAGAGATTCTTTTTCAATCTGACTGATGGCTGTGGAACTCTTTTCAAATATGTCATTTAGTGTCTCTTTTTTTTTTTTTACTCAGCTTATGAAAATGTGATATATTTGACATCACTTGCTGTATGTTAGGTTGATTTTATTGATTCTAGAATTATTTAGTATTAAATAAATGACAGGCTTTGTAGCCAACCACTGGGAATACAAAAGCCAACTAGACAGTTGTGATCCCTTCCTTTAGGAGGCTTACCATCCTGTGGTAAAAGACATTTTACCACATATTAGGTTCATGGATATATCCCAGGCAGTGTTTCACTAGGGGCCTGTAGTAGAGGTCCCTAAACACAAACTGTTAAAGCTCCTTATGCTCCTGAAATTCTTTCAATAAGAGAAACATGTTTGTGATTATTCAGCTGAAAGATAATGACTGAAATGCAAACAAGGGAGGAGACAACATTGGCTTAAATTCATACTAAAGTGGAAATGACTGACATTGGACATTATTTCATGAATAAAGCTCTTGATGGAGAAGAGGTAAAGAGGAAGATACAATAGGTTTTGAATTAGGAGAATAACGGCAGAGAGAAACCTGGTGTTATAAGGGGAGAAATTGCCTAACAAATAATCTAGTTTATGGTGAATCTATCTATCTATCTATCTATCTATCTATCTATCTATCTATCTATC
>NW_023270447.1:48435868-48479340 GCF_011800145.1 Mirounga leonina | reverse complement strand
ATCTATCTATCTATCTATCTATCTATCTATCTATCTATCTATCTATCTATCATCTATCTACCTATCTATATATCAATTTGGTGAAAAGAATACTAAGTTCTTCTTAACCACTTCACTTTGGGCTCTGAAAAAGGCCCCTAATCTCTCTGGGATTTAAATTACTTGTTTATTAAAAGGGGATAACAAGTCTGTCCTAACACCTCACAGTTTTTGGGGGAAGGTAATACTGATGATAGGCTATACACATGTAAGGTGCTAATAAGGCAGGAAAACTGTTATACTGCACTGGATACCTCAAATTGCCTCCAAAAGATGAATGAAACAAGTGTTAAGCTGGGGCATTGATTTAAAAGTAATTATACATACATAAATCTTTGTTGGTCCAGTAATAAAGTTCTACTCTCAGACTTCAAAACAATGAACTCTAATTTACCTGAACCCATGCTTTCAGATTATAATAACTGATGATTCCTTTATGCCTTTCAAAGGAATTATTGTGTCACAGGGCTTATCTCACACTTTTGAAATAAACATATTCCGGTAGGATTGGCTGGCTTCTGTTGCCCAGTTGTCCTACAGTTAACATATGAGATACATACTTCACTTAAAATACCATAATGCTTTTTAAACAGTTACGTTTTTTTAAAGGAGGTATTGTTTCATTTTATACTAGCCATGATTTAATTGTGGGTCATGAAACCCAATGGACTCACTGAGTCCTCAAGCCAATATTCAAGCCCCCTCCTTGCCTTGGATGGATCAGCTAATTCCAGACCCCAGACTCCACCAGGACTCCCAACTTCCAGACATGCCTCTGCCTTCACCCCATTTTGGTAGCTCTCCCACATGTCCTTTTGTCCACTCTCAGTCCTTGCTGAGAGGTTAATTTACTGAGGTTCAAAGAAGTTAAGCTTCTGCCCACAGACACATAGAAAAAGCTGAACCTCTAAGATTTAAACTTAGGTTTCTAAGGTACCAAAGCCCGTATGTGTTCTTCCTACCACATCCTGCTGATTTGCAGAGCATCTGATTTCTCCACAGTGAGAATCTTTTTTAGTGGGAGAGACCCGGGTTATAGTATTCTATTAAAAAAAAAAAAAAAAAAAAAAAAAAAAAAAAAAACTATGTTAAAAGATGTTTTGTGATGTGTAGGACAAAGAGGGCTATTTAAATTGAAATCATTTTCCTAGTATCCAAGATCTCTAAATCTCATGCACATTAAGTTTGAATTAACACTAACAAGGGTCTAACAGCTTTGATGCTGTGTTCTTAGATAATTAAATTCTTAGAAAATCATTCCACATTTGAGGGAGAAGCGAAGGACACAGCGAGTTCAGTCTTAATTCAAAGTCACTTACACATTGTTACCTGCTGTTTCCAGGCCTTCACAGAATCAGCAGGGAGGACTTGATATTAAAAATGAGGGTTTCTCTGTTTCTCTTTCTACACCCCCTCTTTTCTGGCCAAATTCTCAGGGTGGGGGGAATGCTGGAATTGTCAACGGGAATTCTTCCTAACTGTCCCTTTACTTTGGCATTTACCATATAGAATATTCAGGCTATTTTGCATCCCAAAGCTGAGGCCCTAGCAATATCCCTTCCTTCAAAGCTGTGCCCCACTTTATAAGTATGAAGTGCTTTATAGTTTACAAAGCCCCTTTCCCATTCATTATTGCACCTGACTCTCAGAGGAACCGTAGATGTTTAAAAGATGGCACGTCCTTCTGTGTCATCAACCAAAGAGAAAGTGGCTGGCTGCCCATAGGCCTCATGAAGTAGCATTTGTGTTGGTAACATTTTACATCCTAAGCTAACATTCGACCCTGAGACTTTGAGTCATAAAATAAATCTTGTCATACCTGAGAAGTGAGTCAGCTTGGGAACACTGACTCACAGTAACAAACCTCGCGAGAGGCTGAGGAAGACACTTTGAATTCCAGCTGAAGATTTTACAGTGGGAAACAGAACTACTAGTGGGTGATAACTGTTAGAGCAGCATGAGCAGGGCATTTTGTTCCAGGACAGTGAAGTTATCAGAAGGTTGTCTGATTTTCAAGATGAGAAAGCTCAGAGAGATGAACTAACTTGCCATAAGCCATCCAGGTGGTAAGCGATGAAAACAACTTGAACCCTCCATCTCCATCCTAAGGACAGAGCCAGCATTGGGGTAAAGCGGTGGCTGGTGGCCCTTGAGCCATGCCCTGTCCCCTTCCTGGTAAATGTTTAGATGAGCACCATGGATCTTATCCTCATGTCTCTCTTTAGTGTCTTTCTGTGACTGATCCCCACTCTTGGTTTAGTAAGGTGTCATTTCAGATTTGTTCTGGGGTAGGAGGGTGATTATTTTGCTTTAAAGATTTATTTATTTGAGAGAGAGAGAGCATGCGAATGGGGGGGAGGGGCAGAGGGAGAGAATCTCAAGCAGACTCCCACTGAGTGTGAAGCCCGAAAGCAGGGCTTGATCCCACAGCCCCGAGATCATGACCTGAACTGAAGCCAAGAGTCAGACGTTTAACTGACTGAGCCACCCAAGTGCCCTGTGATTCTCTTGTTTTAAAGCAACTTTGTATATTTCTACTTTGATCTCATAGGCACTGGTTTAGAGTTGGACCCTACAGTAACCTCCTCTGTAGGCCGAGGTGGCACCTACAACCAGCTCTGCATACCAGGATATAACTCTTTCCAGTAGATGGGGCAGCAATTATTATCCCCATTTATCCCCATTTTTCATACAAGGAACCGAGACTCAGAGAATTTCTGTAATTCAGTCGGGGTCAGACAGCTTGTAAGTAAAGGTTTCAGATTTGAATCCACACTTTGGCTTTAGGTCCTGTGCTCCTTCTATTATATCACAATGCCTATGGGTAAAAATAACCATACTATTCGTCGAACACTGTTCTAAATATTTTATTTATTTTATTTTATTTTATTTTATTTTATTTTATTTTATTTTATTTTATTTTTAGACAGAGGAAGAGAGAGTGGGAGGAGGGGCAGAGGGAGAGGGAGAGAGAGAATCTTAAGCAGGCTCCATGCTTAGCGCAGAGTCCGATGCGGGGCTCCCTTTCATGACCCTGAGATCATGACCTGGTCTGAAATCAAGAGTCAGACGCTTAACTGACTGAGCCACCCAGGTGCCCCTAAATATTTTAAATATACTAATTCATTTGATCATGACAGCAGCCCTATAAAACACTTCTCTCACTGTTAACTCTTCTTTCCATTTTATAGATGATGCATTTATGGCACAGAGAAATCAACTGATTAGTTCAAAACTATGCAGTGAGTAAGTAACAGCCCCAGGATTTAAACCCCAGAGTCTGTGCTCTTAACCATACACTTATAAGTAGAAGAAAGAACACTGCCCCGGGGGGTGGCAGGGAGCTTCCGGGACTGCTGGGAGGGTCTTGGCTTAGCCAACATCCTTTCCTCATCTATTGACGATGCTAAAATTCCAGCACTGGAGCCTCACTCTGATTTTTAGAAGGGTGTCCTAGGCTTCTACAAATGCAAAGAGTCACGCTTGTTAATTACTCACATGTGACTGTAGTAGAACCTCTGAGGATATGAAGGTTTTGTGAATGGAGACTGTACCATACAAGGACCTTGCAGAGGAAGGGAGAAGAGGCTCAACTGCCAAATTTAAGGGTCCCAAACAAGGAGAAAAAGCTAGTATCTACCCTCCAGGATTCTCCCCTCCATCAGTCCAGTCCTTATGGTTAACTCAGAGAATGAAATAATATTTGCAACACAATGCCACCTGTGGAGAAATAAGATTTCAAAGTCTGGTCTATCTGGCTCTAAAACTACTGCTCCTACTAACATAGCCCAATTGCTCCAAGGACATGAACATTTCATTGAGGGCACAATTCCACTCCCTTACCCCAAACTCCTGCCTCCTAAAGACATCACTGTCCTAGATGTGAGGACTTTAAATCTGTAATTGAACCAGACTATCAAGTGCTAGAAGAATCCACGTTTAGCAAACAGAATGTGGGGAATAGTTCAAGGAAGTTTTCTGAGTGTTTCTGAAACGCCATTCCCAGGAAACCCTTAATTCAATTACTCCTGGCCATACTATCAAGCTGGCTGCTCAGGAGCCAGTGCAGGCATTTACTGTCAATAGGAGAAATCCGAATAAGTGTTTCCCTGGTTTGGAAAGATGCTGTCGACTTGCAGAAAGAAGAGAGAGAAAGTGGGTCAGGACTGAACATTTCCCAGGCCTTTATGTTAGACCAAGCACATTCATAACTCCCCAGAATCCTCTCATCAGCCCTACAAGGTAGGCACTACTGCCTTTTTCTAGGGAGGAGGAAACTGAAGACAAGTTAAACAGCCGGCATCGAGTCACACAGCTTGTAAGTGTTGGAGTTAGGTCTTCAGACCAACACCACCTTCCTCCATGACCCCAACAGGCATACCCTCCCCTGACTCGCTTGCTCATGTCCATGAGCATTTCGGACATGTACAACTCCTATAAAGGTTAGAAAGGTTAAATCTATGTACCCACCATATCTAGCCAGTCCTCTTTCTGCCCTTAGGCTCTTACTATCCTATGTCCCAGGCTTTACTGGGTACGATGTGATCATTTCC
Source organism: Mirounga leonina (assembly GCF_011800145.1). Classification (NCBI taxonomy): domain Eukaryota; kingdom Metazoa; phylum Chordata; class Mammalia; order Carnivora; family Phocidae; genus Mirounga; species Mirounga leonina. The sequence goes on along the minus strand of NW_023270447.1, from coordinate 48,474,748 downwards.
ACGCTCTTCTGAAGAAAGCACAAAATGTATTTGTAAATAGATACCATATCTTGTCTGTTGCATGCATCAGTGTATTTTCAAGGCCTGGCCCAGAGTGGGTATTCAATAAACATGGGAGAGGGGAAGGGAGGGAAGAAGGATAGAAGGAAGGAAGTATGGAAGGATGGAAGGAAGCAAGGAAGAAAGGAAGAGATGGAGAGAGGGAGGAAGGAAACAAATATTGTAGAAGTAAAAGTAAACTGGTAGAATTTGGGACTTGATTGCCTGAGAAGGAGTTAGAGAGAAGGGAGAGAAGCTAAGAAGACACAGGCCTGGGCCATCAAGAGTCTTATTGTCTAGGAGATGAAAGTTCTATCTATGAATATTGATCATTAGTTTACCGAGTGTTTTCTTCTAAGAAATGAGAAAGATTTCCAATTATTTTTTAATCCACAGTTCATATTCAATTCCACCACTTGAATTACAAGCAAGGAAAAAGTTTAACCGTATACAAAATTTCTGTATTTATATCTGAGAAAATTTGCTAAAAGGCTTTTATTTGAATAGGACTCAAGAAAATGCTCCTGGCCAGTAAGTCATGAAAAGAAATCTATTCTGTTTTGTCAGTGAATCATCCGTGTGTTTGTATTTTGGAGCAACAAGAGCCTCATGTTATTTTACTGAAACCTGCCCTGCAGTATATTATCAGAAAGTATAATGTAGCTTGGTAGGCTTGCTGATCTGTAAGAAGAAGGTCAAAGACTGGAATGAATACCTTGAGCCACAACTCCAACTTTGTAATCTAATTTCTTTGAGTCTTCAGACATGTTCCTACAAAAAACATAACCAAAAAAAAAGTATAGCGACAGAAATCAATTTTCTCATTTAATCAGCTTCTTTGTTAATTCAACCACAAATTATGTGCTGGAGAAGTCTAATCACATTGTATATGAATCTTGCATAATTTCCATTAATTAATACCTAAGATGCAAGTGCATTATGTGCTATTGTATGTATTTTTAGCTCATCTCATAAAAAACAGTTATAGCTACCTATGGCAGACAGGACTTATTTTTCCAAACACACCAAAGAAGAAAAACAAAATCTTGCTGATTAGTTTAGGAAGTGGTGTCTTTTGGAAGCGATCATCTTTTTTAACTCTACTAGTTCTTGAATCTTTGCTAAAGCAGCTCCTTCCAGATTTGCACAGGAGTCTCTCTTACAGCCCACAAGAGAGTACACCTAGGAACCAGTTACATCGCTTATTGCAAACCTCTTGTAAGATGCTCGTGGGCCAGCCCAGATGCTATTTTCTAGACCCTTAGATGACTGATAGCAAATGTGGCTCCTGTTCTTTCCCATTTTATAGTCAGAGGACTAATTCCCAACTGTCTTGGAAGTACAGTTCTAAGGGGGAATGAGATAACTCTCATGAACCTACAGGATAATGTGCTGAGGATGATAGATAGCTATATAGATGGGAGGAAATTTCACTTTTGGAGCTAGAGATTCAAAAATATGATATTCTGTTCTTTTTTTTTTTTTGAGACAGAGAGAATGAGAGACAGAGAGCATGAGAGGGAGGAGGGTCGGAGGGAGAAGCAGACTCCCTGCTGAGCAGGGAGCCCGATGTGGGACTCGATCCTGGGACTCCAGGATCATGACCTGAACCAAAGGCAGTCGCTTAACCAACTGAGCCACCCAGGCGCCCCTTCTGTTCATTTTTTAAAAAAAAAAATTTAATTCTTTTCATTTTTTTTTTTTTCAATGCGGGGCTTGAACTCACGACCCTGAGATCAAAACCTGAGCTGAGATCAAGAATCAGGCACTTAACTGACTGAGCCACCCAGGGCCCCCTTTCTTCATTCTTTTACTCATTTAACAAAACCTTTACTGCATGCCTATCACTCACTAAGAATGAAGTTGAGCACTGGGGATTCTAAAATGAATACATAAAAAATTATCTTCAAAGAGATCAGTTTGGTAGAGGAGGCAGAATATAATCAAATTATGTCAATATTGTGTTTTAAGTGCTTTAATAAAGATATGTGAAAAGAACATTAATTGATACAAAGGAGAGAGAGGACAGCATCATCTAGTAGGGGGAGGACAATTAGGGAAGGAGAAGATGCAGAGCTGGGTCTTGAAAGATGAAAGGGGATCATAATCCAGAGGAAGACCCAAGGAGATTTCAGGTCAAGGGAGAAGCATGTTCCAAGATAAGGACCATTGTTTGTTATATGCAAGAAACTATAAGCAGTTGCTAGGGGGTAGCAGTGATAAGATTGGATAGGAAGGGATGGGTGAGCTCATGGAGCAGCCAAATTCTACTGTATATGTATATCAGATGCTTCCGTCTATCTATCTATCTATCTATCTATCTATCTATCTATCTATCTATCTATCATCTACCTATTTTTCTATCTACCTAGTGTGTATATATAATTTAGTTCCCATAAAACTGAGGTTGTAATATTTATAATCCCAAATTTACAGATAAGGAAATTGAGGCACACGTGGCTATCCAAGGCCACATAGCTGGGAATTAACAGCAACAAAATCTAAATGTATGGAATATGATTCTAGAGTCTTGTCTCTTCATCATTACATGAGAGTCTGGACTTTATATCTTTAGGCTATGGGGAAGAGTTTCAAAGAGAGGAATGATATGGCAAGAGTAGGTTTTATAAAGGTCCTTCAAACCCCAGTGTGGAGCATGGATTAGAGAAGGATGTCTGTAAGTGCAAAACCACCTGGCAGACCAGTGTTCATCATCAAGGCAATATAATGAAGACCTGAACTCCTGCAGGGAACATGATTTCTCCAGCACAGAAAGGTGAATGACCCAAGGTGACATAGCCATCTAAGCTGGGACTAAAAAGTGGGGCCTGGACTCTTCTCCACCATCCCACACCATTTATAATCCTGTTAAATATGGCATTAAGAGAAAATATCCTCTATTCTAACATACAGCTGGGGCCCAGACTCACAGAACTCAGAGCTGGAAGAAATCTTGGGTTGATTCAGTATGTCTGTCCTCTCCAGTTAGGAATTCCTTATAGAGCATCACTGTCAAATGATCTATTCTTTGCCTGAAGGTGTCAGTAAAAAATGTCTTTACAGTTATTAACAATATTTACTCAATAAACATTTATTGAACACCTATTGTGGTCAAGGCATTATGTTTGATGCTGTGGATGCAATAAACAAAAGCAAACAGGGCCTTGAAGAACTTACAACCTAATATTAAAACTTGTTTCCCTATAATATCCACCTGTTGTCACTAGTTCTGTTCCCTAGAATTATAAAAGTAAGCTGTTCTCTTATGCACTGCAGCATTCCAAATACTGAAAGATTTGAAAGCTCTCAAGTGTTTCTTTGTTTTTTTTCATTTCTAAGATAACATTTACTTTATTCAACAGTTTTTCTTTTTTTTTATATGTTTCGTCACCTTTTTTATTTTTTTTCATTTTTTTTATTATTCTTATGTTAATCCCCATACATTACATCATTAGTTCTAGATGAAGTGTTCCATGATTCATTGTTTGTGCATAACACCCAGTGCTCCATGCAGAATGTGCCCTCCTCAATACCCACCACCAGGCTAACCCATCCTCCCACCCCCCTCCCCTCTAGAACCCTCAGTTTGTTTTTCAGAGTCCATCGTCGATATGAGGAATTCTTAATCTCAGGAAACAAACTGAGGGTTGCTGGAGTGGTGGGGGATGGGAGGGATGAGGTGACTGGGTGATAGACACTAGGGAGGGTATGTGCTCTGGTAAGCGCTGTGAATTGTGCAAGACTGTTGAATCTCAGATCTGTACCTCTGAATCAACAGTTTTTCATATAAGGCAGTCAAATCTGCTAATAACTACTCAGTTTGCAATGAATAAATTGCTAAGCATTACTGAAAAAAAAAATACAGCATCTCTCACTATTAGCAGAGTCCAAGACTGACATAGAAATCAAATCAGTTATAATTTGAAAGATTACAGATGTTAGTGGCTTTGAGATATCTGACTACCAGAAACAGATGCTGTATTAGAATTCAAATCATAAAGTTAATATAAAAACGCCACAATACATTTGCACGTATGCTTAATATTAAAACAAAGTTATTATATAAATTTTAATAATCAGAAGCCTCTGGTTTAAAAATAGTATTAGAAAAGTAGTTGGATAAATCTTCTCTCAAACTTCCAAATAAGATAGAAAATCCAAAAACTCATAAAAGCACATCAATAACCACTGTCAAGATAGTGACACATTATTCAAGAATTGCTCATTCACGACAAACATTGAAGGGTTTGAAAATGTGATCAATGTTCCAATCGTATCATCGGATCCTAAAAAGGATGTGATATAGCCCTTCCCAGCTATCTCTATTCTAATAGTAAGACCTGTTTCAACTTGAAAACAGGGCAGACATCCTTTTCCTAAATGGGTTCCACTTTTGAAAGAGAAAAGTTGAACCCAGAGTGCCCTTCCCAGCTTTCTATATTAGCATTCTCTTTTCATAACCACTCTAAACTGGAATTGCCAGAATTTAAAAGGCAAACAAACAAAAAGAAATCAGGAAGATAATGTTAATGGTAGTGCAACAAATCTGAGGAGGCATGACTTCCACAAGTAAAACTGTGAATTTCCAGAGAAGATAGAGGAGGACACAAGGAATCCTGTAGCAGTGAATCCTGAACATTGTTGTTCCTATACACTTCGTCTGAGCAGAGCGTCAGGGATCTTTGAGAGGAGAGCAAAGATGAAAGAGCCTGTCTCAGTTCAGCATGAAACAAATGTGTGGTAGACACAAGAATGGTGGTAAGAACTCTAAGAATCAAGCTGCCATCTGCTATAGATCTGTTAAAGAAATTTGACCAGCATGTCAGTGGACAGAAATTGGTGTCAAGGGCAATCCACACACCACATTTTTTGGCAAACACTAGGTCTGAATAGATCTCTTCTGTTAAAGGATGAGTAAATGGAAAACAACAAAATCAACATGGGCACTGTAAAAAGAAACAAGTGCTATAGAATAAGGAAAAGGGAACTGTGTATTCAGAAGACTTCTGAAAATTATCTACTGCAGGAACTCCAGAAGAAATAATTTCGGAAATCTACTCGGCATTTCCTCAGTGCATGCAGGAAGGTGTGATTTCCAGGAAACCAGAACCAAAAGCCACAATAAAAAAGAAGGATGGAAGTAAACTAAAAACGTTAACAAAATTAGAGCTTATGCAGAAGTAGTGAAGAACAGAAAGACGCTGAGAGAAAATGGGATTTATAATGAAGAGGACAGATTTGGAAAACTCTCAGAGGAGCAAAAGGACAAAAACAGATCAAAATAATTAAAAGATGGTAGAGATGGAAGACAGTAAAGAAAATTACAATCTTATAGGATGCTCTGAGGGGCAAAGGAGAACAACTGAAACAGCAGTAATAATCAAAGGTGTAACTGAGGGAAACTTTGCTGAGAGAAAAACAAAAAGCAAAAGAACAACAAATTTGAGCCCATAAATTAGAAAAGCTTGCTATGTTTTAGGTAAAATCAGTTAACAACAGAATCACACCTATGTACAACCTGGAAAGAATGGTGGTTTGCACTGTTTCACTAATAAATTGTGGTAAATATTTTGGTGTTTGTGTGTATCTGAGTGCATTCTCCTTCCATTGAGGTATTTCATATAGAAGTCTATTTACATACATTTATATGTAGCACATATGTGTGCAGACTATACATATTTTTGTAGCTTACATTTTCAATTAACAATGTGTCACAGATATTTTCTAGTGCCCTTAAGTGTTATAAAATATTTTTATAGTAACCCATCATATCATGAGTTATTTAACTAATGCTTTCTTGTTGGTCACTTAAATCAGTTTAAATGTTCATGATTACAGACATAACTGTATTAGAAACTTTACTATAAACAACCACATTTCTGTTTATTCCTATGAGGCAAATTGACGAACTTCAATTGCTAGATCAAATGATACAGAGTATAATTTTAAATTGTAAATTTAAAACACGTAAGCATTCCCTGACCAAGCAGAAAACTCCAGGGGTGCCTGGGTGGCTCAGTCGTTAAGCCTCTGCCTTCGGCTCAGGTCATGATCCCAGAGTCCTGGGATCGAGCCCCACATCGGGCTCCCTGCTCCGCGGGAGGCCTGCTTCTCCCTCTCCCACTCACCCTGCTTGTGTTCCCTCTCTCGCTGTGTCTCTCTCTGTCAAATAAATAAATAAAATCTAAAAAAAAAAAAAAGAAAACTCCAGTTTCCTTCAAGATCACCACCTGCAGGTTAGCCTCAGACTTCTCTTTAATACTGTAAGTCAGAGGACAATGAAGGAATGCCCACAGAGTTCTCAGAATAAAAAGTTGCAACCCAGGATTTTTATGCTGAACTATCTTCACATGTAAAGGCAAAAGGAAGATGTGCAAGAGCTCAAATAATATGCCACTATGTACCTCGATTAAAAAAGAATTCCTTGAAGATGAATTATTGACCCTTACAGACCTCAAAATACATGGAATATAAGGTCCAGGAATGAGAAGCTTTGGTTTAAAAGAAGAGTCCCTTATTTTCCCATTCTGGGATTCTATCATCAACAAATAATCTAAAATCTGGACAGTGATTTGTAAACTATAAAGGCCATTTCAGGATTATTAAGGAAAATATTGGAAATAATCTAAATATCTAACAGAGTTAGAAATAACCAGGGGACTAAACAATGTATTATGTGTTTATAAACCTTTATTAATAACATGGGAAAATACAAAATAAAGTCAAATAATATTAAAAGCAAAACATAATTCAGATTTATAGAGACAGAATGATCTACCTATGCAAAGGAAAACCAAAATCAATGTTTAAAAAAACTAGAAAAAGACCAAACTCTTAAAATAGGTTGCCTGTGGGATGCCTGGGTGGCTCAGATGGTTAAGTGTCCGACTTGGTTTTAGTTCAGGTCATGAACTCTGGGTCATGAGATCGAGCCCGCGTCAAGCTCCACACCGAGTGGAGAGTCTTCTTGGGATTCTCTTCCTCTCCCTCTGCTCCTCCCCAGCTTATGTTCTCTCTCTTTCTCTCTAAGATGCATAAATAAATCTTTAAAAAAAACAGTAGGTTGCCTCTGATGAGTGCAGTTTAAATGTTTTTCCACTTCTTTATACTTTTTTGGACTTCTAAATTTTATGTAATGATTATCAATTTTATAATCACAAGAGAAATACAGCAGTCAAAAAGTTTTGATGAAGTACCTTTAACTGCCCAAAGTGATAGTGAGACTTAAATATTATAAAATTAGTTTTTGTCAAGTACTCATAAACCCATTACCAAAATAAACAATTTTATATTGTATTCTCTTTCAGTCAATCTGTAAACATTTTTCATGCCTGTAATATAGTTTACATACAATTTTATATTCTCTATCTTTCACTCAGATTTATTTCATACAGACATATGCATGTTTCTACTTGGAGAGGTATCACACTTGGTATGTTATCATGGTCAATCATCCCATCACACGTACATTCTAAAATTTATAAAACCATTCTCCTATTGTGAGTCATTTAGGTATTGGCTATTTGTCACAATGAGCAAATGCCACGACTTTGGGCTCAGAGCTCTTCTTTTTTATAATTCCTTTGGGATATTCTCCAGAATTGTACTCATTGTATATAATTATGCACATGATTATTTTTATGGCTTTGGTATGTGTTGTCAGATCACCCTCCAGAATGTATGGAGTCTATGTGTTCTTAATATTCTCTTAAAGGAAAAAAAAAAATGAAGGAAAGGAAAAGACCATTGGACTTCTTGGACATTAAACTAGAAGAGACCTTGGAGATCAGCCGTCTAGAGCAATTCTAAATTTACAGGAAGAAATGGGAATTCAGAGGCGTCGCCGGCTCCAGAACTCAAAGCGAGCTTCACATAGAACATCAAACTCAGATCTTTTGACTACAGAGCCCCTCCCACACCACTGTGCTGAAGTATTCCCTCTCCTTTCTCATCCCTCTTCCTGGAGTGAGAGATGAAGAAAAAGAAAATGTGTTTATTTTAGTTTAAGGCAGCAGAGGAATGGGAACTTGCTTTGGATCAAATGCTTGCCCTGCCATGTATAACTCTCACCACGTTGCTTAATCTTTTTGGCACTCAGTCTTCTAATCCGTAAAATGGGGATCCTAACACTATGTGCACCATACAGGGCTGTTGTTGGGATTGTAGGTAGTATTTGGGGGTCTACCACTAGCTCATATGTCACCCTGAGGGTCAGAAAAAAAAATCACTCCCTCTGAAAAGCTGCACAAAGGCTTGAGTGCACCAGTCCTTGAGCAAACGGTACCTTTGGGCCAGTTAGAAAAAGGTGCTCCTTCCTCCAGGGTGTGCAGCCCACGCAGGGCACACAATGTGGGGGGCATTACATAGCATGATGCCAGTATTCATTCACTCCTTTGTTCTGGAACCTTCGTGTTGAGGGAAAAACCTGCACACCCTTATAGTAAGGCCCAGTACATGTGGCCATCAGTTTTTCTTATTCTCATTATTATTTGGAAGGAGAAGACAATTTCCTTGGGACACTCACCCCATCTGTCCTATCCCCACAAAAGTGAAGGTAGAAAGTACGTCTCAGCAAGCAAGAGCTGAACAGGGGGCTGAATCCCACTGCTGTGAAGGCCATAAAGGCCAAATGTGAGTGCCGACCTTCATTAATTCAAGCTTTGTACTTCGGCTAAGGGGCTATAGTTTGCCTGATGCATCTGCTCTTCCTAATTTGGCCTGTTTGGGTAACAAAGCTCCCAGCAATCGTCTAAACCTCATTTGATGCACCTGTGAACAATTCGTTATATTAATATAACAGCAGGGGAGGAGCAGAGACACTAATAAATAGACTTTAGCTGCCAGGACTCCTTGTCTCAGCCGTGCTGTTTCTTTCCGTCTCCTCCCCTTACACGGCCAGCCCCCTGCCTCACTGGGAAGGTTCTGCAGGCCACAGGGATGATGTATCTTAGGCTGTCAGTGCCCGTATCTGGCCAGAGTTCAGCGCACCCATTAATTCTCTTTTATCAAGCTCTATAGGATTTTCACCTTATCTGATTTGAAAAACTTGTTCTTAGTTAGAAATGGAGCACAAGTGCTGCTAACTAAGGTCGCTTGGAACAGTATTTGGTGACTCTCCTCATGGCTGAAACTCCATTTATCAAAGTGGATCTGTACCACGGCAACACACAGAGCGATTGGTCAATGTCTTTATTTTGTTGACTCTCAGCACTTCTGTGCTGGCCTAATGTTGGAGAGAATTTTCCCTTTTCCATCACTTCAGACGGTACCAACATATGTTTGGTAATGCTCGATGTTAATGCTTTTTCAAAACCATGTTTTTTTTTTTTTTTTTCTTCCTGCAAACACAACCCTCTCAACTTTAAAGTATGTAGTTCTGGAAACCAACATTAATCCCCAGGTGTTCCAACATAGCACAAGGGACTCCTCTTGCCAACCCTCCCACAGTACGCCACCCCTGACTTTCTCTCCCACGCGTCCCCCCCTCCCTGTCTTGGGTTCCACCTCTAGCAGGAAAAGGAAATGGCAGTTCCTCACAAATGTCATGCTATTCCCTGCCCCTGTGTGTTTGCCCAAGCGGTGTCCTCTGCCAGGAAGGCCCCCCACCCCGCAACTGCTCAATTTGCCTTGTTATCTCTTACTCATCCTTCACATTCTGCTCAACACTGGATTAATTATTCCTCATCTGTGTTCCCTCTGCATACCTTTATCATTAAATTAATTCTCTTCTACTATAATTATCTGTTATGTTTCTCTCCCTGCCCAAGTATGAGTTCCATAAATGCCGGGACTGGTCTTAGTCGTATTTATATCCTCAGTGGATGAATAAAGCCATGTAAACCTTTTGGCTGGGGGGCGGAGGAAGGAATACATAAAGATAACCAACAGTCAGACATGGTCATGTCTGGTGTGAGTGAGAAGAACATGGGCCCAAGGCCAGACCTCCTTGCCAATTACTGGCTGTATGCAATTAGACAAGTCATTTCGCCTCTCTAGGCCTTTGTTTTTTAGTCCATAAAAAAATGCTGGGTGGTCTGTGGAGCTCTGGGGATTCTGGTGGAGTGAGGGGTGCCCACAAATCAGGTGGGCAAAACAGAACGCCAGTACCTTCCTTCCTCAGTTCAGCTTTATATGAAGAATGGGTTTGATGTCTTTAAATGTTGGCCTAAGAAAATAGTTAGCAGCTACTCAAAACTCCCAGATGCTGTACGTTTATTAACTTATTGCCCCCTATGAGAGAATAGTATTTGTTCCCATTTTTAAATGAGGAGCTGAAGCACAGAGAAGTTAAAGAACATGCAGATAGACACACAGCCCAGGAGTGATGGAGACACGATCTGAACTCAGATGAAGGGGACTCCCGGGTCTAATATTTGGTGGTTCTTTATTATTAAGCTAAAGGCCTCACATGTAAATAAAAAGATAGCTACGTGTAATGTAGTATTTGCGAACTCCTAAGCCAGAGATGCAAAGCTGATGGCCTAACAAGAGAGTCCAGGGGGAGCTATAATCAGTTGGCTTGACATATTCAAGAAAGCTGCTGGAGGATGTAAAACTTCAATAGAACCTCCAAATGAGAGTAGGGCCCAGATAAATGGAACAGTGAGGGAGAACCATTAAATCTAAGAGAAGGGGAATATAAAATATAAAATGGGCATCTCTACCAAGCCCAAAGGTAGCATGGGCTTCATAATCTATCATAAAGAGCTATTGTCCCCTCTTGTCCCTGTGTACACAGGACCTAGTCGGGCCTGAGTACCAGTTGCACCATTTACTGGTCGTGCTACCCTGGGTAGCTCCTGTGGCTGAGACGAGCCTCAGTCTTCCCATCTTTAGCCCAGGGTTAATGATAGTGGATTGTATGTGAGACAACATATAGTTTATAATAATGTGCAAAGGCACCGAGGTTGTTGCTATGTTTGGGCGTATTTTCAAAAATATCCTATCATAAAAACTGTGCACACATAATTCTTGAAATAATAGTAAGGATTTATATTTGGGGGGTCTTAGATGTTTACTGTCATGCAATAGAGTTTAGCTGCACAGTTTTCTCTCAAGGGAGGGATAGGGAAGAAATGTAATGCCCGAAATTTATTCTCTGAGCCAAGAAGAAAGGTCTCTAGGGTGAGTGAGCTTTTTATTCTTCTGCTCTTCCAAACTGCTGGCAGCCTGGGGGAGCAGGTTTGTTTTTAAGTTTTTACTTAAATTCCCCTGTAGTTAACACAGTCTAATATTAGTTTCAGGTGTACAATATAGTGACTCAACACTTCCAGCATCTCCCCGAGCTCATCACAACAAGTGTCCTCCTTAGTCCCCATCACCTGTTTCAGCCATCCTCCACCCCCCTCCCCAATGATAACCATCAGTTTGTTGCCTATAGTTAAGAGTCTGTTTCTTGGTTTGCCTCTCTTTCTCTTTTTCTCCCTATGCTCATTTGTTTTGTTTCTTCAATTCCACATGTGAGTGAGAGCATATGGTACGTATTCTTCTCTGACTTATTTCACTTAGCATTATACACTCTGGCTCCATCCATGTTGTTGCAAATGGCAAGATTTCATTCTTTTTTAGGACTGAGTAATATTTTATATCTATCTATCTCACATCTTTACCATTCATCAATTGATGGACACTTGGGCTCTTTCCATAATTAGGCTATAGTAAATAATGCTGCTATAAACATCGGGGTGCATGTATCCCTTTGCATTAGTATTTTTGTATTCTTTGGGTAAATACCCAGTCATGCAATTGCTAGATCATAGGGTAGCTCTATTTTTAACTTTTTGAGGAAACTCCATACCGTTTTCCAGAGTGGCTGCACCAGTTTGCATTCCCACCAAGAGTGCAAGAGGGTTCTGCTTTCTCCACATCCTCACCAACACCTGCTGTTTCTTGTGTTCTTGGTTTTAGCCATTCTGACAGGTGTGAGGTGATATCTCATTGTGGTTTTGATTTGCATTTCCGTGATGAGGTGATGCTGAGCATCTTTTCATGTGTCTGTTGGCCGTCTGGATGACTTCTTTGGAAAAATGTCTGTTCATGTCTTCCTGGGGCAGCAGCGTTCTAACAGCCCTTAAAAAGTAAATATCTTAGAGACTAAATTCAAGAGGTACTCTTTGAATTTCCTGCAGCATTTAGCTTAGCACCAAGATCTAATAGGATTCTAGTCTACTCTACTCTATTGCTTCTATCTTCTTCTATTTATTCATTCACCCATGAAACATTTATTGAGAAACTATTTTGTGCCAGGCACTACATTATGTGTGTGGATACAGAAATAAATAAGACATAGCACTTGTCTGCAAAGAATGATAATTTTGAGTCAGATACAGACATATAAACAACAAATGTTTGCTACATCTATACATTGGAGAGCTTCATATGTACAACACAGGCTACACTCTAGCTGTAAAGGAAGTCTGGCATACAAGATTGGGAGAAAACTCCAGGAAGCCCAGCCATCCCAATCTCAAATTTTTCTTAGTTCCTCAATCAATGAATAAATACTAGCTTACAGTCCATGAGGACTTATTAAGAGACATTGAATACATGTCAATGATTTCCATGGACCATCCAGTTAAACCTTACAATACCGTTGTATGGGTTTTACCATTTTCCCCATTTTATTTTATTTATTTATTTTTCATTTCCCCCATTTCAGAGATGAGGAAACTGGGCCCTAGAGAAGTTTAGCAGCTTGTCCAAAGTTATTTGCCATGCCCTCCTTCACCTCTGAACCCCCTTTTCATGTGCTGTCCTCTCTGCCTGGAAAATGCCACCTCCCTATTTTTCACTGCTTCTCTCTCTCACTGCCTCCCCCGCCTCCATCCCAATGCCTGGATCCCTTCTAACTCCCACCTCTCCTTCCAGTTTTAGCTTAAAAATCACTTCCTCAAAAGAGCTGTGTTTGATCTTCGACTATATCAACTTCTTGTAGCACAGGTACTCCGCAATCTTGCCTTATCATCCTGTACTGGGATTGCTTGCAGAATTCTCCTCTCCTCCACCCCATGTAACCTCCATGAAGGCCATTCTGCCTCAGGTTTGTTTTCATTCATTAGTATTTTCTGAGAGGCCAGAAAAGGGCTTGGCATGTAGAAGGTTTCAATAAATATTTCTCAAATGAAAGCAAGGGGGGGAAAAGGTATATGAAACACTCCACGCAGCCATCACACCCAAAAGATCTCCAAGCGCTTAATGAAAAATTCTTCCTGGGGTCTTATCACACTGGCTCCCCAGATGGGGAAAAGGACAGGCGATTGGTGAGCTGCACCAGCTATCTTAGGCAAGTTGACATTTGTTGTATGGCAGGGAATTGCTCTTAGCACAATATTTCCTAGGAGGAGCAGGTAAATATTGAGACAAGATACACATCAAGTTTTTTCTGCGAACCACTGTACAATAATCAATTCCAGAGATAACAAAGGCGTTTGTTAACAGTCCCATCTCCTTTTTCAAAGCTCAGCTCTCAGGCTGGCAACGTTACAAAGCTCAGGAAAAGAAGTGTTGTTAGCAGATGCCAACCACTTGTCAGAGGAAAAATCCAAAAGGCACTATGCAATACCTCAGCTTTTTTACATACAGATAGGCTTTCTGTCACTCCAGTTCATCAAAATTCCTGATGGAGTGGCTGTAGAAATGGAAAGCAAGGGTTTTACAGGCAGATTAAATAAGGAAAAAAAAAAAAAAAAAACCTCAGCCCGGCAGAAAAACCTACTTGCACAGTCCTCTGGTTTTCAGGTTATACTTCCCCAAACAAGAGTTTATGGCTGGCCATGTACCTTTCCCTCCATCAGAGTACTTTGCATGCAAAATGTGTTATTATTAATATTTTTTTGGTTGCCTTGGGCTAGATTTTGAAGACAAACCTTTGTTTTATTCACTTTTGTACTTTTGCCTCCCTGATAGCACATAGGAGCCGCCCAGTATATATTCCTTGAGCCAATGAATGGCTGACATGAATAAACATTCGGGGAGTGAAGCCAGTGCAGCCCCGATTTGGAAGAGCTACATAAATTATTCTTGGATGGATTTCTGTAGAATTTCTATTACACACTTTTGGAACTTGCCTATGCAAGCAGATTAATATAGTTAAAGACTCTTTTCAAAAGATAGGATCGGAATTGGGGATAGATTTTTATTTTTACTCTTTCTGCAGAGAAGATGCTTTTTGTTTTGTACTAAAACTGGTCTGATGAAGCCCAGTTGCTTCTGAATTGCACTGAGCACACCAGCAGGAGCTTAATATATGTGTGTGGGCAGAACGGATGAATGAATGAATAGATGGGTAGATCTTCCCCTTGTCTTGGCTTCCCTTAGTCAGTGTCTGAGAGAGCAGAGAAGAAACCTCAATGGAAAGACTGGGTTGTCACACATCACACTTCATACCTTTGGCAGAAGTGACTACTCCTGATTCAGATAGCCAGAGGACAGAGCTTCCTTGAGTCTCAGGGTTTTATATTCCAGTTGACATCACTATGCACAAAGTTCTGTTCTGGGAAGTTGATGAAACACTGTGGAGGACTTACCTAAATATTCTCTTTATCTCCAGTGAGCCAGGGGGATGTAGGACCCTGGTTAAGGACCAAGCCCAGACATTTGTTCTGGGCCCCCTGACATACCGATTGCATTGCCAACCTTCAGAGCCACTGTCGGGAGAATCCGACTGTACAGTCATCTATTCAGGAACTGTGGCTACACCAAGCCTGAAAGAATATCCCAAGCCTCCCTTATGTGTTCAAACCATTCAACTATCTTACATAGAGAACAGATTGGAGTTTGCAATTTTCGTGGGCACATTAAAGAAATAGGACTCATTTCTTCAATGTCTACTGAACTGAAGTCTTTCTTCTTCAGCTTCATCCAGTCTCCCTACTTCCTATATGCTTGATCTTTTTCTTTTTTGTTTTTCAGAATTAGGGAACTTTGAAGTTGGAAAAAAATATATACATATATATTTTTTCCAAATTATGGTTCTGCCATTAGGTGTGAGACTGTGGGAAAAGAACCTCAGTCATCTGACTCCACTTGGTCATCCATAAAGTGGAAATAATAATACTTATGCATCGGAGCTCATGGGAGGATCCTATTACTTAATGCAGTCACTGCCAAACCTAAATGCTTATGCATGAGTTTTCCTCTGCTGCATAACAAATTACCACATATTTACCAGCTTAAAACAGCACCCATTCATTCTCTCCTATTTCTGCAGGTGAGAAGCCGGCAGGTTTGGCTGGGTTCTCTACTTAGGTTCTCTACTTTGGCTCACAAGGCTAAAGTCAGGGTGTCAAAGGCCAGATGGGTTCTTATCTGGAGGTTCTGGAAGAATCAGCCTCCAGACTCATTCAGGTTCTTGGCCGGGTTTAGTTCCATGTGGTCGTAGGACCGAGGTCCCTGTTTCCTTGCTGGCTGTCAGCAGGGCACTTCTCTCAGTCCTTAAGGCTCTCAGCATTCCTTCTCCTATGACCCCCTCCCCCTGCTGCTCAGCGACATGGTGTATTGACTTCTCACATTTGAAATCTCTTCAGCTTCTTTTGTCACAAGCCAGAGAAAATGCTGCTTTTAAAGAGCTTGTGTAGTTAGATTAGACTCACCAGGTAATCCACCTTTTGCCATATAATGTGACATAACCATGGGAGTCCTAGCTTTCCATATTTGTGGGTTCCACCCACACTCAGAGGGGAGGAAATTACATAAAGACAAGGGTCACTGGAAGTCATTCTTAGAAGTCTGAATATGACAGTGCATCAGAATCACCTTGGAGCTTTTTTAAAATACTGATTTCTTTGTTTCTACCAAAGGCCCTCTGGGTCAGAATCTCTAGAAGTGGGTCCTGAGAATTTGTATGTTTTAAAACCTCCTGTAACCAATCTATGAATATAATGTGAAAACCATAGAGTTAAGGCATCCAAAGAGCCTTGTACGGTGCCTGATACATAACATGAACTCAATAGGTGTTATTTTCTGTCCCTCTTTCCTCTAACATCTTGCTACTCAAGGTGTGGTCCATGAGCCAGCAGTATTTTCACCTCTTAGGAGCATCTCAGAAATAGAGAATCTCAGGTACCATCCCATAGACTCAGAATCCATGTTATATCAAGATCTCCAGGTCATTTGTAACAGTGCCTTAGGAAGCTCTCCTAGGATGAACGTATATCATCAACCCTAAAATACTATTCAAACTTATCCTTCCAAATGGATGTGTATATAGAAATGTTTCAATTCTGCTAGAATCAATTCAACTAAATCCTTGACCATTTTCCCACATTTATTGTATATCGAGCACAGTGCTAGATGGTATATGAAAAAAATTATAAGTTACAAATTATAATCTGAATTTACTAATGCTTACATTGTTATTGGATGCATGAATTACAGAGCAGTTCAAGACAGCAAGTTTGATAGAATGTTCTGAGAACTATAAGAGCATTTTATTTCAGAGAAGGCAGAGAGAAGACTTGAGCTGGTTCTTTAAAGATAAAGGTAGAGAGGCCTTTAAAACCTAGTTTGAGTGTTACTTCATCTATTCATTCAACAAATATTTGTTGAGCTCCCACAATGCATAGGGCACTTGGAATAGACACTGTTCCTGAACTCCTGGGGCTGTGATTCCCTGGCTCTCTCCCTTGGCCTCATGCCTTTATTGTAGCAGTCAGCACACTGTGCTGTGAATTCTCGCTCAGTGTGTCAGGTTTCTGTGAAAGATTTTGCACTTCTCAGAGACCAAGTTAAATTTTTCTTGGTATCTGCTTCAGTATGATAGTGTCTGGCATACAACAAGAGCTCAGTGAACGAGTGAATAAATGATGAGACAATGCAAGGAAGAAAAAAGGCATTGCATGGGGAGCATGCATGGATAAAGGTATAGAGGAAAGAATGACCATAGCATCTTTGAGAGAAAGTTCTAGCCTGGCCTGATAGAAGGGTTCATTCTGGAAGAGTTGACGGAGTAAGTTTCGATGGAGTGAGAGTATGGAAAAATTGGAATTTGAGGATGGAAAGTAGACTTTTCAGTTAAATTCACCAGATATGTATTAAGCTAATGGGCAACAGGGAGCTAGTATAGGATTCTGAAGGGAATGGAAGAGGTTTGGCATAGTGTGTGGTAGTCTGTGGTATGTTATATTTTTACAGATCTGGTGGCTCTGAACAGAAAGGATTAGTACACAGAGATGGAGGCAGAGAGGCAATGGACGGGTGTGTGCACCCACCCGTCTGTGTTTAGTGTGTGTATTTGGGGGTTGTAAGGAGAGAGGTATCATAGCTATCCAAGAAAAAGTCATGAACAGATGCTCAACATGGAAAAATTCCCATTACGAACAAGCCAGAACATTTAAAAATAGATTGATAGGCCTACTCTGTCCCAACAGAGCTCTGAGAAAAACGTCGTCGGAATGCTGATTTACACTTCACTCACTCATGCATTCATTCTTGCATTCACTCAACAAATACGAACTCAGTGCTGGGCACTGTGCTAAGGTCTGGGATTGCAGAGGTCAAGAAAATAAGGTCTCCTGTTCCTGCAGAGGGGGAAAAAAAACCCTACAAATTAAACTTACTCTGTTGGAGGATTAATTGTGTTAGTGATAAGATGAAATTGCTTGAAATTGAAGATGAAAAACTCCTTCTGCAAGTTCTTTAAGCTTTCATTGAAAGTCTGATATTTTCTGGCTCAGCAATGTGGTAAAAATGGAAGGCAGACAGATGAACCTGGGGCCGAATCCTTTTCTTACTACCTATGTGAGTTATGTCTATTTCCTCATTTGCAAATGGTCAGGATTCCGGGATTATAGGATTCTCATGAAATTTAAGGAATTGATCAATATATGCAAAGTGTCCATAAGTGCATGGCACACCTCTGGGTTTGAGAGGCTGAACCTAGAAACTAGCAACAACAAATGTAGCCACGCCAGGCTACATTGGTGGCTGGTTTCCAGTTATGTTTGATCAATAGGAATCACAACAGATTAGAGGGGAAAAAGACAAAGCAGTTGGGATATTTGTTCCCATTTCCTCCCTCCTCCCTCCTCCCTCCTCCCTCCTTCCTCCATCACTCTGGCCCTGAGAGAAGCCACATCCCTCTGAGAGGCTGGCTCCCACTAACAGCCCCAGCTCCATTCTGGAGCGTACCCTGACTGGTCTCCTGCCCCTGCTTCTTCAGTGCAGTGGGCATGCTTACCCCTGCCTGGGGGCTTCACTATCCTTTTTTGGTTTCCTTAACTCTGCCCAGATCTCTGGATGTAGCCCCTTTGTGAGCTTCACCATTTGAACCACCTTGGTTGAATTATAACTCTTATCAGTACCGTGACTGTACAAAGACATTAAATTCTACGGGTGAGGCCAAAACCTCTCAAAGTGTCTTCTATGAGTTATTCTGTGAAGAAGAGATTTCTGTGGTCAAATAAGTTTGGGAAAGCTGTATATTTGATTTCCCTCTTTGAGAGTCACAATGTATATTAACATATTAAAGGTTCAGAGAAGCCTGAAATGAAGAAATGTGTTTAATTTTATTTAACAGCGTTTTCTATACTCATTTGACCATGAAACTATTATTTCATGTAACACCTATTAACATCCCACACTTGAGGAAATGCTGAACTAGGCTAAACTAATAAGATAATTTGTCACATTTATAGCAGTTTGAAGGTGAAAGAACATTGGACTTGGAATCAAGATTTGCTACTTCTTGTCCTGAATCTGCCACTAACTCACCGGAGACCTTGAGCAGACACCTCACTCTAGTGGAACTCCGTCTCCACACGAGCTGGAGAAATGATCTGTTTTCCTTCTTACAAATCTGACTCCAATGCACACTCATAGTATTTTCATCAACATGAGCAATCTTGGCAGTTTGGGTAGAAGTATTCAGGAATGTTTTGCTTTGTTTCTTTTGCAACTGCAGCTTTTCACCCCCAGAATTTTACTTCTTCACAGTTTTTATTTCAGCCGAGACTCCAGAATTTCAAAAGCACTTGTGTCGAACTGCACAGAAATGTTTGTAAAGCAAAATCCCGTCATCTTCAATGTTCTTTCCATGATGCCACGCTCCCATTTGCTTCTGCGGTGGTAAAGTGATGGTAGTGAAGGTATCTCCAGATCTAAGGTTTTGTGATGGGCTGCGTGAGTTACTTTTTATCTGGTTATTTGTGCATCATGGAGGGGACAGCCCCAAAGAGAGTCAGTAAAAACCAGTCTTATAATGTAGAGGGTCAGAATCCTCTATTCTCACAAGGTCTACTCCAGAAACGTCAAGTCTGAACATGTTTAGACTCTTACGATTCCTCGAGTGAGGTAAAAATAGTCATGGCTATTACATAGCCATTGAATATTGTCCTAAACCAGAGAAAAATCAGCAAAAAAGAGCTATGTCTATAGCCATCATAGCAACATCACAGACATTTAATTCTGCTTGACTGATATAATTCCATACATAAAGCACAGTCCAGATATTTCTCCCAACAAGGCAAATTGTAGCTCGTAGGAAGTGGAATGGAATACAGATTTCAGTTCTCAGAGTTTTAGATAAAAATGTAAATGAGGAGCAAGACAATAATTAAACAAATCATTTGCAGGAATTTTTATAGCCTACTTAAAAACCATCAGCACAATTCAAGACACAGCAAGAAATTCTGAGTCCTCAAAATAATTGATCTGCAACAAGGCAAACACTCATTTAATCACCATCCTGGAGTTGAATCAAGGGAGCAGAGAGTTGGCATCCAGTTCCCACTTTCTCACACTTTACTTTTTCCCCCAGATATTTGAGGAGAAGGTAAGGAATCACATCCTAAAGAATGATCAACAAGATGCTCTTAATATCACCTGGTATTACGATCTATCACCCAACGTCACAGCGATCTGAGACAGAGATGACTAGAATTACTTGTAAGATAAACCCACCCTTTCGAAATGGGGACAAGGAGAGGGAGGCACTCTGTAAAATGACTGTGTAATTTATAAATAAGTGCCCTAACCAAAGATGAAGTAGAAATTTCTATAATGTAGATATCAAAATGTCTGCTGCACTTCAGAATTGTTGGATCATGTTGGGAAGTAGAATTGTGATGTATATGTTTGGTTGCCTCCCAAACTGTCACATTTCTATATTACACACCACTTTGGACAGAGTCAAAACCATTTTAGATGAGTTTAATGTAAATGGAGATGTTTGTCAAGGTCATGTGTGAGAAGCATAACAATGGCGTAAGAAGCATAACAAAGTTTGGGAAGGACCTAGAATGTAGGTTGGGGGAATGGAGTCCCACGGAAGAGAAAATCTGGGATTGCAGAGAGGAAGAAAGAATGATAGCAACTGAAACCACAGAAAGCAGGAGATTAGGGCAAATCTTGTTTCCTTTCTGTAAGTGAGACAATGAAGCCCAGAGATAAATGTTGTCTAAGTCCCCTGGTGAGTAAGTAGCCGAGCCAGGATGACAAGTAAGAAGGAACTCCTAGGCTGGTCCTCCTCTCTGCACATTTTTTTGGTCCCCTAGCCAGGCTCTTGGCCTGGGCAGTTTTAGGACAGATCATCTACAGGGCCAATGTCATTTGCCATCTTAACTTCTAAGACCCATGGAGGGTCATTCCAGGGGAAGAGATGCAAGGCTGTTACCAGTTTGATTTAGTTAGGGGTATATTTTTACTTAGAAACAATATCTACTCCTACCATTTGCTTAGCATGCTCATACCTTTATATTTATGGCACACAAAGGTATTGGATTCTGCAGCAAAAAATACACTAAAATCCTTCTCCTTGTCCTTGTGACTTTGGGTTTTCCTATATAATGCACAGAGCAGGGAGCGTTTGCTTTCTTTCTCCACACAGCCCCAAACTCTTTACCTCTCATCACCTTCTCTGTGTTACTTCTGAACTCTGTACATGACTTAGATTAGAAGTCATCACCCGGACTGCATTTACAGTGGAGGAAGATGGGTAAAGAGCTTGCAGTCAGACAGACCTGGGTTGAAATCCCAATCTCCTAAAAGTGACTCTGGGCAAATTAGATGACTTGTGCTTTAGTTTTCTCATTTAAAAAATGGGAACAGTAGCTACCCCAAAGAGTATGTAGTAGATGCTGCTGGGCACCACCCCACCTCCTCCCCACCCCCACTGCCCTGAGTGTTGACTGGACCCTTCTCTGGAGAAACACCCTCCTCTTCTAGGAAGCCCCTCACCCTTGAAGTTCCCCCTGCAGCCACTGACTCAAAGCAAGGCAAACTCTGTGTATCAGCTCCAGAGGCTATATCCTTGCTTAGTCCTTTCCCCCTGCCCTGTCCTACTCCTTCACTTTCCTCTTCCTAAGAGACAGTACCCAATCAATCACTTGCATAAGAGTCCTCTTTTTAATGACTCTGATTCAGAATTATAAAGATTAAATGATAAATCAGTTACATATTGCCCAGCATGGGTGAAGGACTCCCCAAAAGTAGCGATTATCACATTATTAGGCACATATCTGGAACCTTTAGCACAATTCCTGGCATGTTGAAGTGCTCAATAAGTTACACAAAATGAGGCTACACAAAATCATGTCTTGTCTTCTATGCATCGGATCCGAATACCTTGAGTATAATATCCATGGAGGTGCCTGCACTGCTCCGTTCTTGACCATCTCCATAAACACTCCCACCTGTATCCCCTTCTATATATTTTCTCTTAAGCACAATAGCCATAAAAATGTCTATTGTATTCCTAAAGATGAGATGCCCACAGTAGAGAGGAAAACACCATTTCCGTTCTCAAGAAGTGTAAGTGTATTCTTAGATTTGCTATCAACATAAAATAAAAGAACAATGCATATCATTAGATTGCAGGAAGTATTTAGAGGAAAACCATTAAACTGTTTATAGGTTTTATAGTTTTATAAGTAACCACATTAATGGGATATTGATATATTTAAAGTAGCTACTTGCTTTTTCTCCTCTTGAAAATACTGGAGTAATGATAATACTGAGTATATGATCTGAGGAATTCAAATAGCTGAACTTGTACTTTTTAAATTTATAATTCCCCAGCGAAGCAGACAGCAGGCTATTGCAAATATGTAATGAAATTAAACAAGATCCTGACACTGGATGATTCAGATGTCATGACTCGTGGGATACTTTCTGGGTTGATTCCATTTTCACAGCCATGAAAAGTCCATTTCTGCTCATTCTACTGTCCCTTCCATTGTCTGCGAAATACATGAAACCTTAGTGAATCCAAAAAATAGAAAAACACAATGAGCTAATCTGATGCATATGGGTTCCCTTTTTGCTTCCATTAGGAAGCATGAACTTACATATCCCATTGTTTGTTCCAGAGAGCACTACAAGCTCAGACCAGCAGTGTTAGGGGGAAGTAGTTCAGCTTCATGGTTCTGTGGTATTTAGCCAGAAAGAAATATCCTATTATGAGAGATATATGTGTTCATATTTATGAAGAAATTCAACAGTTGGGCAAAAGAAGGGTACTTTTAATAAAAAAAGGACACATTCCTACAAAATCCTACAAAAGTTTCTTCTTCAGAAACTTTAGTGTTTGAGGTTTGATAAAAACACAGGAACTCTAAGGGTGTACTTGGGTTGTCAGCCAAGAGGTATTATGACATAGAAATATCCATAAATATGTATCATAATGATGCTAGATGCTCTGAAAATATAGTAAGTAGGAATATGGAAGGGCTGGGGTACTAAGAGGGGAGATACCGGGTCTAGGAGAAGACAGACTGTGGCTTGTACTCAGCAGGGAAGTGAAAGAGAAGGAGGATATTGACCTGAACCCCCAACCCAGGAAGCAAATTGGCATCACAAGATGGTAGAGCCTTCCTCTCTTTTCATGGAGGATGGCTAATAAGTAGTAATTAGAATTCAGATTCATAAGCCTATATATTTTTTTAAGATTTATTTATTTATTTTAGGGAGAGAGCATGCACATGTGTTAGCTGGGCAGGGTGGGGGTGGGGTGGGGTGGGGAGTGCAGCAGAGGGAGAGAGAGAGAGAATCCCAAGCAGACTCTCTATCAAGCACAGAGCCCGATATGGGGCTGGATCCTCCGAAATCATGACCTGAGCCTAAATGACAAGTTGGATGCCTAATTGACTGAGCCACCCAGGTGCCCCAGATTCATAGGCCTATACTTTGGATAAAAAATCAAGGCAGAGAGAAGAATGTCAAATAAGCCTATCAGAGGTCACACATACAAAAGTATTATTTTGGTCATCAGCCTGCAATTTCTACTTCTAGAGCACCCTTTTATGCACATTATCTGAGAGCAGCCCTATGAGATGAGAAAACTGAAGTCCTCCAGTGTTACAAGTCCTTAGTGGTACAGCCCAGCCTTGAGTCCAGGACCAACCAGCTCCTAAGTTCTGGCCCTTCACTGCAAGGTGATACTGGCCAATGCCATATTATAATCACCTATTTATTTGCTCAACTCCATTATAGATTGTTAGCACCTTTCGGGGAGGAACTGCATGTCATTATCCATATATTCCAAGACAAACTTGACTCAAAAATATTTGTTGGATGAATGAGTGAGTGAATGGACCAGAGAAAATGGCACCTAGGAGAAACTTGATTTTTAGGCATACCTATAAACAGCATGGTCATGAATGGAAAATGAAAAAAACAAAAAAACAAAAAAAAAACTGTGTGTTTTATATTATGTGTAACATTTCCTGTAGTGCCTTCATCTATCTATAAAATTTCTCATAGCTCTCTGAAGATCTCCCTAGCCTTCATCCAAAGCAATCACTCCTCCTCAACTTTGTTAATAGGTTTACTATAACAGGAAGAGGCTGGAAAGAACAGTAGGCCTAGCTTCCTCTTAGATAAGTATCAGTTTCTTCATCTGTGAAATGGTGATAATTCTTCACATTGGCATTTATTATTTATCAAGTGATTTCTATACGACACACATGTATGTACATGGTCCTAAAGCACAAGAAATAGGACACGGGTCATGTTCTTGTGGATTCTCTAACTTAGTGTGTGTGTGTGGGGGGGCAGACATGTAAACAAGTAAATACAGCATAGTGTAGAAAATGCCACCCTGAAGACTCAAACCATGTGCCAGGGAGGCAGAGAAGGAAATGGCTGGGCTCAGAAGAAGCTCTTCAGTGTACTGGCTAAGAGCAAGGACTCTGGATCCAAAGGCTTGGGTTCAAATCCTAGCTTGACCATGCATGGCCTCTGTGACCTTGAGCAATTTACTTAATGCATCTGTCACTTCCCACGTCCTTGTCTATAAAATGGGACTATTATTAGTTCTAACTTCTTAAGTTTGTTCTGAACATAAAAATGGCATATAACATCTAAAGTATTGAGCTCTGTGCCCAACACATAGTAAATGCCTGATGAACGCTTCACAGAAGAAGCAGCGTCTTGGACAGTAAGTTGGAATTTGCTGGAGAGATAGAGTGGTACTGCATGGAGAAGGCCTTCCAGGTAGAACAAACTGCATGCCAAATGGTTGAGAGGTGTGAGCTTTTCTGTATTTTGATTTTATGTAAAAATACACTTTACATTACAAATTGGTACACACACACATACACACCACTAAAACCAAAGTTTACCAAAACAATACTTACTGTGTGTAATGTATTTTGATTCATTCCATTCCGTCCTAATTTTTTAAAATGGTAATTGAAGTCTGTTAAATTGATTTTGTGACCTCTTAGTGGGTTAAGACACACAGTTTAGAAAACGCTTTAGAATAGGCTAAGTATTGCAGTTTTACAAAGCAGAAGTGCTGGGAACAAAATCTGATTATGCTACACCTTGTGCTGGGTCCTGGGCATTAATATAAACGGGAGTGTTTAGAAAGGGGGCTGAAAAGAAAGTCAGGGTCCTTATCCTGGAGACCTGCATTAACCATGTTACAGAGGCCCAGCTTGATCCACAGGCGCCGAGGAACCGCTGGGGAATTGTGCTCTGCTAGGTGGAGGGTCTGTGTGATCCCTCTGGGGGCGGTGTGCAGGATGGCTCTGCAGAGGCAGGACTGGGGTGACGTCACCGGGTTATGCTTTGACGGAAGCTCTGAGTAACCACTAGATTCTATGATGATACACTTACAGTACATTCCACACCTTGTCCTAAAATTCAATGCCTGCCCCAGGACGTTGGACTCTCTATCCTATTGATAGTTGTACAAAGATGTGGCTGAAGCTAGAGAAAGCGCAGGGTCTCAGGGCTGCTTTAGCAGATTTGCTTTCCATGAGTAAGTGCATTCAGTAGGTACACTATTGGAGAAGCTGGTCATGATGCATTTTCTTTTCAGCAAGTGATTTGAAAATATTAGGCACCCAATCTGAACTCAAACCCATGGGAAATGATTTTTCGCAAATAGAAATATAATGCATTTTCCGAAATAGTATGAAATTTGCGTGGCTATCACGGGCTACATGTTAAAAATTCTTATGTTGGTATTTGGTACCAGAGATGATTTGCAAGCAGAGCTTTTGGCAAATTAATGGTTAGAGAAACTAATATTTAATGAGTGCTCACAGCATGTGAGTGCTTTTATACATGTTATGATAGAAGCTCTCATAAGCAACCTTCATTTAAACAAATTCTTAGATTAATGGGGTTCTCATTCTTTCGATGAATCTATTGACTAGTATCTATAACTTTAAAGAACATGAGTGGCTAGTAGACTTTTCTTTAGAAAACCTGTATACTTCTGTTCCCATGAGCAGAACTATATGCTCACCATATATTTATTCAAATTGTACTTGTTAATTTTATCCTGCACTCTGCTAAGTAACATGCACATGGGTGCAATATATTCACAAGAAAGAAAGATTTCTTTTTATGAAATCTAAGTTGAATGCTTTGGAAAGACTTGATAAAATAAACTGCCTAATAAAACACTGAATTAAGCTGGAATAGGATAACTATAAAGGACAGAAGCAAGTGGTTAAAAAAATTTTTTAAGTGCTCTTTCACATTCATTTTACTTCAAAGAAACTGACACTGAAAATCATTTTTAAAAAAATGCTTTATGTGCATGTTTAATGCCAAGGTTCTGGCCAGTGGGCCTTATTCTCCCAGAAGAGACCTTGGCTCGACATCAGAAGGTTGCTAAATAAAAGAATTGTATTTAATTTGAAATAAGCTATTTAACCCCTGTATAGATTGTTTTTATTACTCCCTGCTATTCCAGTTATCTAAGGCAGCATAGCAAAACACTCAAAAGTCAGTGGCTTAAAGTAGCAATAATATTTATTTTGTTCATGAGGGGCGCCTGGGTGGCTCAGTCATTAAGCATCTGCCTTCAGCTCAGGTCATGATCCCAGGATCCTGGGATTGAGCCCCACATCAGGCTCCCTGCTTGGCAGGAAGCCTGCTTCTCCCTCTCCCACTCCCCCTGCTTGTGTTCCCTCTCACTGTTTCTCTCCCTGTCAAATAAATAAATAAAATCTTTAAAAATATATACTTATTTTGCTCATGAATCTGCATTTTGGGCAGTGCCGGGTGGGGCAGCTGAACTCCCTGACAGCTGGGGCAGCTCAAAGGTCAAGGGCTGGATCAAGGGCCGGTGAATTCACCTATCTGGCAAGTGATGCTGGGAAGACTCGGACAGCAACATGCTGGCAAAACAGAGACTCTTGGGGCATCTCTTCCTATCTCTATGTGGCTGTTCCACCTGGTCTCTCCAACATGGTGGCTTTAGGGGAGCCAGACTTTTTACAAATCAGTTTTGAGCTCCCAAGATGCATGTTTCAAGAGAGAGTGACCCAGGTGGAGCTGTATTGCTTTTTATGATTCAACCTCCTGAGTCACATAGTGTCCTTTCCACTATAACCTACTGATCAGGGCATTTACAAATGTGCACCTAGATTCGAGAAGAAGGAACGTGGGCCCTGCCTCCGATGGGAAAACATCAATGTTACACTACCAGAAGATCATATGGGGTGGGACACTTTTTGGCCAGCTTTGGAAAATACTATCTTCTATACCTGCTTTAACTTACTATTATTTTTTTTTTCAAATAACTAACCATTCTGCTGTCATTGGATAAAAATAATTTCATTGTGCTTAATGTAATTCTTACAACCACATGTCTACTGGATAGGCATCATAATAGCCATTCTGGGACCTGGAAGCTGAGGCTCAGGGTAAGTAAGTGATTAAAACCTGCCCTCTTTCCATTAAAACTTGTTGCCCTTCTTCTTCTGATAGGGATTTGGGACTCGCATTTTCTATTTATGTCCATCCTAAGACCTAAAAACCAGTACAGCCCATTGGAACATCGAGACCCAGTGATGGACCACACGAGGTGAAAGTTATTTTAGTTTCATTACATCCAATAGTCCAGCTATCACCAAAGCTAGTGGCTCCCAAACTTCGTTGCATATTAGCTTTCTTAAAAAAACTTCCTGATACCCAGGTTGGATCCCATACCAATTAAACCACATCGTCTTGAGGTGGAAGCCAGGCAGCAGTAATTTTTAAAGAGTCCCAGATGATCCCAACATGAAGCAAAGCAAAGCTAAGACCGCTCTTCTTCCCAATCGAATCCTCCCGTTCAGGTTTCTACTAGGTCTTGCTTCTCTGTCCCCATCTCTATCTCTGTCTCTCTCTCATTCCTGCTACTATCCTTGACACCTCTAATTCTTCTCCAACTGCTTAGCCCAGGGATTTGCTCTGAGTCTTGGTTTTCTCATCCACAAGCTAGGGATGCTGCTCCTGAAGGTGACGATGATAATCTTACACAGCCATGTTATCATAAGGATTAAAAGAGATAATGTCGGAGGTACCCAATAAGCTTGTTAAAATATTTGTTGAATGAATGAAAGAATCTGAATCATTTCATAGATTTCTTTTATGACTGAAGAAATTAAGTCAACATGAATCTGGTTTCAGGTATTAAACTCAGATTAAATATTCATTTTTAGGACACATTTGTTTTAAATTTAACACATGGGTTCATGAATAACACTATAAAGAACCCATTCCTTAAAATATTAATATAAATATCTATGCACAAGGGGAAAATAATTGGGGAGTTTTATCTCCTCTGACAAAGGGGAAAAAAGGCCATTTAAAAATATTACTTTCTCCCCCTTAGACAGGGGAGGTGAGCCACAAGAAATCCAAGTTCACATGAAAGAGCTATGATAAAAAATGCAGGTGCTGTGAAACATTTATAAGGGCTGAGTGTTAGGCGGTATGTAGGCTTGAATTTGAAATGACATTTTGGCATAAAACAGATCTCCCACAGGCAGATTTGAAACTTCCAGAAAAGTCTTAAAATGACATCTTTCAAAATGAACAATCATCAAATATGCCCAAGTCTTTACCTCAAAGTACTTTGCTAATGAGATAGGCTGAAGAAATGGCTAAAAATAATTGACCCCAGTTTTACAGCTGAAAGTTGTAAAAAAAAAAAGAAAAGAAAATCCAAAAAAATAAAAAAATAAAATAAAGCTATTGCAGGGTACGAACCTAGAATTAGGCACTGGCAACTGTTTAGCATACTAAATACAAACATTAGGACATGTCTCACTCAGCACAGAACAATTGCCAATAGCTTTTTATGCACGCATTTAAAATTGCTCCACAAATTACTTGGTGTCATATTTTCTCCTCTACTTTTATTCCACTTGTACAGTGCTAGTTTAAAAAGAGATATTCACACCAGTATCTAATGAGGGGTTTGCCCCATTCCTTCGTTAGATCCTTGCACAATGCTGTAAATTAGGCAAGGTAAGTTTTATTGTTCCCATTTTGTAGATAAAGACATTGAGGTCCAAAGAGGTTAATAACTTGCTCATGTTTACATAGTCTTTTAAAGACACTGCACCGTCTTAGTTAAATGCAAAACACAGTGCACAGTGGGTACTCATCTAAGAGTTTTTCAGGAAGGAAATCAAAATAGGAAGAAAAAAAATTATGTCTGTTAAGCACGTATTATGTCAAATATTGGACAAAAATGTGGAGAACTGCATAAAAAGTTGATATAAATTGGGTGCACCTTATAATGTCCACTTTAAAATATGCATAGGAAAAAGATGGGGATAAAACATACCAAAATGTCTACTTCTTTTTTTTTATACCTTTATTTCCTAATTTTCTGTCATAAACATGTATTATTCTTAGAACTGGAAAGAATAATTAATTCATTAATTCAACTTTCTATCGAGTGTCTGCTATATACCAGGCATTGTTCTAGACACTGTGTTTTGGCCATGGAGAAGATGGAGGAAATCCCAGCCTTTATGAAGCATATATTCTAGAAGTAAAATGGGAAAATCAATCAAAAATATTTCACATGGTGATAGGTGCTATGGTGGCCTTAAGAATAAGATGGCCCAACTTTTGCATCAATATGAATGGGACTGGAGGGGATTATGCTAAGTGAAATAAGTCAAGCAGAGAAAGTCAATTATCATATGGTTTTACTTATTTGTGGAACATAAGGAATAGCATGGAGGACACTAGGAGAAAGAAGGGAAAAATGAGGTGGGGGGAATTGGAGGGAGAGATGAACCATGAGAGACTATGGACTCCGAGAAACAAATGAGGGTTTTAGAGAGGAGAGGGGGGTGGGGGGTTGGGTTAGCCCGGTGATGAGTACTAAGGAGGGCACGTACTGCATGGAGCACTGGGTGTTATAAGAAAACAATGAATCATGGATCACTACATCAAAAAGTAATGATGTATTGTATGGTGATTAACATAACATAATAAAATAAAATAAAAGAATAAGGTGGCATAAAGGCACAAGGTGGGAGGAGGGGTGCGGTGGGCCAATCTCAGTGTAACCCAAAAGGGCATGGAGGAGCACACTACTGCAAGACCTCAGGAAGAAATGTTTCTGGGCAGGAAACGCTAGGACAAAAGCCTGAAGTAGGAACAAGCTTCCAGTGTTGGAAGAACAGCCTAAAGGTCAGTGACACGGAGCAGAGCAGGAGAAAAGGCGTGCAGGGGAAATCAATAATCTGGGGCCGGATCCTGCTGGGATGTGGGAGTTGTGTCAGTGGTCCGGACTTTATTTAAATGTAGTGAGTACCATCGGAGTTTTCTGAATATGTGTTCTGGGGCAGGGAATTGTGAATGATCTGATTTGCATGTTGTAAATATCCCTCTGGCTGCCATGGAGGAAACAGTTTATGGGGAGCAGGAGAGGAATCAAGGAGGCCAGCAGCAGCTGATGGCAATTGTCCAAATTGTCCAGTCCAAACAAGACAAGACAATGGCTGGCTTAGCGTCGGACGCCTAGAGATGGTGAGAAATAGTTTGAGTCAAGATTGTTTTGTTTGGCCTGAGTTCAAAGGCGGCTGCCATTTGCTAGCATGGGGAGACTAGGGAAGGAGGATGCTTGGGAGAGCGTTGAAGAGTTCTATTTAGGACACTTTCAGCTACCTCGTGGAGACATGGAGGAGGCAGTCTGGGGCCCAGGGGGGAGGTCAAAGCGGGAGACATCTATTTGGGAGTCACGGTCCTACACATGGCATTTCAAGCCAAGTGGCCGACTAAGAATAGCCAGGGAGAGAGCCGCTAGAGAAGAGGGTTCAGAACTGAGCCCTGAACTTCCCCAGCATTTCAAGAGCTGGAAAAGGAAGAGCCAACAGCCAGCAGAGGAGACTGCACATGGACAGGCATGACACAGGAGGGAGCAGGAAACTGAGAGTTTATTCCAAGTTTTCTCGGAGGATGAGAGAGAAAGAGAGAATTGGCTGTCGGGGTTAGTGTCTGTATGTAAATGTCTGTGTGACGCTAGGAAATAAATGGTCTCAAACACTTTTTTGACATTTTCTGGACAATCATGAGAAGAGTATAAGAAAGGGGGCGTTGATTGCTGAGGCTGAGAGACCGAGCTTGGTTATAAAATCCTGGCACTGCCTCTTACAACTTCTGTCAACTTGGACACATCCAAGACCGCGGGGAACTTGGCCTTCTCGTCTGTAACACGGCGATAACAGCAGCTAACCTCGAAACCTGCAGGCTCAGCAGAGCACCCCCTCCCTGGGCTCCTCTCAGCCCTGGGACTCTTGTCCCCAACTGCACTGGCCTGAAACAGGCTCCTTCCAGGTCTGACTCAACGCCTAGGTGGCCAGCTCTCCGAAGGCAAGAACACTGTCTCTCAGATGCTGGCTCCCAGATGTGCAGGGCAAGGGCTGGTGCATGGGACGGAGGGGTGAAGGTCTTGCTCTTTGTAGTCACACCTAGGGAGGGTGGGACCTCGACATTTTTACTGGCAGTATAAGACTGATGCATTACTTGCTCTCTCTGATCCTCAAGTTTCCTAATGGTTAAGTGGGAACTGACACCAGTGTCAGAATGCTCCTGGGATGAATGAAGAACATCCTCTCTGGAAAGTGCTCTGCAGCATGCTTGAATACATTATTGCTGTTACTGTGGTGCAATTGTCTCGAATGCACTGTCCCTCTCCCCGCCCTGCTCTGAGCCTCGGGAGGAGGCTATGATGAGAACCAGAGAGTCAGGTAAACCTGAATTCAGACCTCCGCATCTCTGCGTATCCGCTGACTTCCATACAACATGTAAGACTGTCAAGAGCAGTGTAAGCCCTAGTTTGCTCCTCTGTACAAAGGGGATAGTGACACCAGACCCAATGGGCTGTTGGTGGGAGAGCTGTAAAAGTGGGTTTAAGCACTCACACTGGTTTACTGTGTGCACTCAGCAAATCCTCACCACTGTCATCATCCCCGCGGTGTGCCAGGAAGCCCTCTGTAAGCTATAAAGGGCCATACATCCACAAGAGATGTTTCCACTGTTATTCACGGGAAGGTTTGTTGTTGCTGGGATATAAGGCTGCCCTTCACTGAAGCCGGCTGCATTTCTCCTTTCATTCCTTTACAGGAGCTGTGATCATTGTCCCTCTAAGATTTGGCCCTTGATCACCCCCTCCAGGAAGGCTTCCCTAATTAATTGCACTTTGTCTACTCTTCTACTCTCCAAACACTTGACCTTTGGGAGTAAATTCAGATTTACAAAACAGATGAATTCGGGTTAATTAGTGGTAGCACCAGAGGATTCCTCAGGATAGCTTTAAATTAGGCAATTCCAAAGCACAGGCGAACCACAAGCAATTTACAAACATTTGATTAACAGTTGGGGGTGCTGGGATGTTGTTATTGCCCAAACTGAGGTCCAGATTTGGTCTGGGCTATTTAGTGCATGTATGCTAAGCGTTGCTTTGCTAGTCTTCAGAGTTGGCTTTGCCTATTCTAAGATTTAGTGTTCAATTCCCAATGGAGGGATGCGGACTTTAATTTCCATTACCTTCAGGAAGGAAATACCCCAAAGGGCTGTCATAGGTGGGACTCAGGGGCAAGTAGGCTGCCATCCTGATTTTTTTATTATTATTATTTATTTGACAGAGAGATACACAGCGAGAGAGGGAACACAAGCAGGGGGAGTGGGAGAGGGAGAAGCAGGCTTCCTGCTGAGCAGGGAGCCCGATGTGGGACTCGATCCCAGGACCCTGGGATCATGACCTGAGCCGAAGGCAGACGCTTAACGACTGAGCCACCCAGGCGCCCCCCATCCTGATTTTTGACCAGCAAAATTTTTCATACCTGTTGTAACTGTCTTAAGTGCCTCATTGTGATGGAAAGTGTGAACTTTCTGGAATGGTAATAAACTGCATACCAAAAGTGGGGGCCCGAGGGGAGTTTTACTCACAGAAGTAAGGGATTGGGGAACTAAAGACCAAGATGATAGTTTCAGATTTTTTTTTTTCTTAATTTATTTCTTTGTTACTCTCCTGATCAATTATGATAAAACTGTTAACGGTGAGCCAGTGGGCCCGCTTCAGATATAACAATGAAGGGGATGCAGACAAGTTCCCACTGCTCAGGAGGCTTGGAAGAGGAAGAGCTCTGGGGACAGAGAAGGCACACTTTCCTGCCACAGTATGGAAGAGAAGATGTAGGCTTCTCAGAGTGTCAGGCACTTCGGAGAAGGAAGGAGAAAGGAGAAGGCCTCTGTACTCCAGGGCTCCACGCATGTCAGGGGCAGGTCCCGAGGAGCAGTGCAGAGGGCTAAACAGCCAGAAGGCTCCGAGAACTCAAACCCAGATTCCCTCAGGAGGCGCACAGAGGAGCATATGGGACTGCAGCCCAGCACCCCAAAAGGCTCAAGTCCAGACACTTCAGGGGTGCTGAGGAGCACCCAGACTGGAGGCGGAAAGACCCAAGGTAGAGTGCAGATGCCGGTTCCTCGTCACTCCTCCCTGGCTGGGGGTACCCCGCGAGGTTCAATGTGAACCCTCATTACCAGTCTCCATCTTCAGCTGTGGGCTGCCAGCAGGGCCATGGCAAGCTCTCCAGACCCCCTCACGGCTTCTGGTCCTGGCTCTGCAGAACTCCCATCTCGCTCCAGACCTTGCCTCTGCCTCGGGAGGAACACCTGCTCTAGTTCTGGCACTTGACTTTTATATTTGGTGTCTCTGATTCTCAACCCCTGGTTATTCACTGAAGCAGTCAGGTTTGGCTGTGTTCTCTCCCATCCATCCCATGCAAACAATGGTAACAGTCTGCTATGAACAGTCTCCTTCCACTTCATCTATCCTCATTTAAACTTTTATATATGTATATATATATTTTATACAAACACATATTTTTTTTACAAAATAAGAGATGACAACATATTCCTTGCTCTACAACTTGTTTTTTTTTTTTTTTTTTGCCATTTTAATGGTCTATCATGAACATTTCTCTAGATTAGTATACATATAGAATCAACACGTCCTTTTAACAGCTGAATAATATTCCATTATATAAATTGCCATAATATATTTAACCACTGCTACATTGAAGAACATTGAGGCTGTGTCCTTTTTTTACCACTATAAATAATATTGTAATAAGCATCCTTATACACATGTACTCACAAGCCACATCTTTTATTTCTATGTAGATTTTGAGTTATTCTAATGGTCAGTGGGTGCCTGAGTGTAAGTAGGCTGACTCAGAATGGAATTGCTGAGTTAACTGGTATGCACATTTGAAAATTTGATAGGTGCTGCCCTGCCAGATGTTATAAGAGAGTAAAATTTATAGCTTGACTCTCTTGCTACTCACTAGCTGTTGATTTGGGGCAAATTATTTAGGCTTCCCAACTTCAATTTCCTCATTTACAAAATGGAAATAATACATTTTTTGAAACATAAAGGTAATAAATACATGCCACCTGGCACAAACTAGAAACTCACTCAGTTACAACCCTTCTATTATTTTTTTACTGTTGTTAAAAGGCACATCTTTAACTTAGAGTTAGCGGAAAAACGAAACCACAGGCCCACGGCTGGGAGACTCACGTGCTAGTCCTGGCTCTCCCGCTATCTGGTGTCAGCCGGGGCAAACTGTCTGAATCTTCTAGGTCTCCCAAGTATCAATTTTTAAAAGTGGGGGGTCAGAGTAAAGTTGCCACTAGGCTCTTCTGTAGTTCCATGAGTGCTGCAATTGGTTATTTCATTTCCAGGGCATTACTAGGAAAAAGCTATTGGCCTTTCAGATCTACACAGACTATTTGTGCACAGGCAGATACAAAGTTGCAAAACAGAAACAAACACACATTCCAAGCCTGGCCCTTAAGTACACCGTGAAGCAACACAGGTGGCTTCTGAAGAAAGAATGTCCCTCTCTCAGAGCTCAGGTGTGTTCAGATCTCAGATGTTGCACGGTAGCTACTAGGTTGTCGAACTTTGTTATTGCAAAGAGGGACATTAAACCGTCTCTGGAGCAACTGGGTTAGGAAATAGGTTGGTCTCTCAAGCACTTTTCAGAAGAGCTGGTCGTAATTCCCCAATCCTCCAGGCGGGCTCCATCTTCCCCCAGCAGGCTCCCAAGGTCTCCATTGCCCATGACCCCACAGTTTGGTCTGTGGTCCCGTTATGTGTGTGTCTGAACTCCTTAATCAGCCTTATGTCTGATTGCTGTGGTCCGGGAGTGGTGGCCCAGGGCCTTTCTTTTGCCTTGCAGAGGACCAAGAAACTTTTGCTGAGTGGGAACAGAATCGCGCCATTGTTTTATTTATATAGTTAAACTAATTCAGTACTATATTTTAAGATACAAGGCTTCCTCCTTACTCAGTCTAGTTTTTTTTTTTTTTTTTTTGTAAATGCAACTAAATTGAAACTATGACTCATAAACCATTAGCGTGGGAGAAATTTTAGGGAGTATCTCTCTCAAAGCCTTCATGTATTAATTTACCCCTTTACTCAACCAATGTCACTGTGTTCCAGGAAAGGAAACTGAGGTCCAAGTAAGTGACAGTTTCAAGAGTGCACAGTCGCTAGTGAAAGAGCTGAGGCCAGGACTTGGGCTTTCTGGCCCCCGATTTAGTGCTCACGCTGTCTGCCATGTTGCAGTAATAATCATCACTTGAGGGACCATAATTCCAAGTCCCACAGTTTTCCATGATAACATCTGCAATATGTAGAAAGGCTGGAGCTTCTTGCTTGAACTTTTCAGTTCTCTAGGATTTTTATGAAATAAAAAAAAATCACACCCCATAAGTTTCCCTGTGATTGTTTTTTCCTAAACGGTCACGTTAGTAGAAAATTTGTTTTGGTTTCATCTTATAAACTAGAGACTCCACTAATAATACCTGGAGAATCCATGAGGTTTCTAATAGAAAATATAATTCCTTTAACAAAAAGTCAAGATCCATAGCTACTGCTATTTGAATGGTGTCTAAACGATAAGTTACGGAGTTTCAGACCAAGGCAAGGGCTTTAAACTGCACTTCTCCCACCTCCTATATTAGAAGTCTGATGCCATATCCAAGGTGGAGAGTTGATATCATTGGAACTTGCAGAATTTGGGAGAAATGGTTGTAATCGATTCTTATTTAGTGTGTGTTGAATATAACATACAGGTAGGAGTTATTCAGAACTGAGAAGGACACAGTGGCCACATACCCGCTGCATTATCTCGAAGTGTCTAACCACATCCAGGGAAGGTTTCTTCTGCCACAAGGAAAGAGGCACAGGCTTTGGAGCCAGATGGATCCAGGGCTCAAATTCTGACTCTATCACTTCACATCTGTGAGTTAGGAACTCATCTATCCTCACTGAAACTCACTTACCCCTTGGGTAAAATAGAAATAACAATACCTTTCCCATAGGATTGTTGGAAGAGAGCAAAGGGAAAAATGTAAATACACCTGGTACAACGGGTAGCACATAGCAAGTGAAGCCACAGTCAAGCAAATGCGGATAAAATGAACCCAACAAGTAACAACAGCAGAGCTGAGAACAGCTACCAAAGGGGATCCATGCTGGAGCCAGTGGTTCACCAAGACGAGAAATACGGTCTCTGTAAGGTCCTACATGGGCAATGCCACACTCGTTCACCAGTAGAAAGAGAAGAAAGAGTGGTGTCTTTCAGGAGCAGAGAAATAATTTCCCATGAAGTAACACATGAGATACCTCCTGGCAAGAGAGGAACAAGACGTCTTTGCAGCCCAGATTGACATGGGTCAAGGAAGATTTTCCAGAGTAGGCGAGTCATGAACTGGAGCTTGAGGGTGAAATGAGATCCCAGTAGGCAGAAAGAAGAGCATCAGGGACACCAGAAGCTCAGAGGCCGGAACATAACTCATAGATTCTGCACCTGGAGCTGAGAAAGAGTACCAGAAAAGAGGAAAAGGAAGAGGGAGAAACAGCAAAGTGTATTTATCCCGATTTATGGAAGACCTTGGTTGTCAAACTAAGGGATCTGTGTTTTCTCCGGGTGCCAAAGAAAAGCCACGTGCATGATCTGCTGGAAAGTAGTCCTTTAGGAAGAATAATCTCAAGATTGAGCAGGAGCAAAGATGAGGCTGAAGGCAGTGGGAGGCTATGGATTAATGCAGAGCAGACTGAAGCTGGGCTCACTGGGCTTGGGATTTGTGGTCCAGCATTACTGCCCGATAGCTGTGAAATCACAGGTGATGTACACCAGCTTCTCTAAGCTACAGTATCCTTTTCTACAAAATGAGAATAATAATACCAGAATTTTATGTGATGTTCAAATACATGAATAAATCACTAGGTAGCGAATTACTTTGTAAACTCTCCAGTAGGGCTGTTCCATAGAACTTTCTGTGATGATGGAAATGGTTTCCGTTGTGCTGTCCATATTAGTAGTCACTAAAAAACACTTGAAATGTCACTAGCCATACTTGAAGTGTGGCTGAATTATTACTTTTAATAAGTTAGATTTAAATTGAAATAGTCGCCATATTTGAAAGCACAGCTCTAAAGTCTGGGGTAGTGGAAAGAGAATGGACTTTTGAAATAGAAAGACCCAAACATGTCCTTGACCCAATGGGCAAGTCACTTTAACTCTCTGGGAGGAAGAACAACAGTGTATTGTCACAGTAGGTAAACATCCCTGAGCTGTGGACTCTAGCCACCAAGGACTTCCTGCATCTCCTTGACCACACTATGCTTTCTTGAGCCTCTATGTTTTTCTGCACTCACAGCTCTCTCTGCATGGACTGAGCATCCCGCTTTGTCCCTCAGCTTTGCTTGGAGAAAGGAGAATTTCTTTCAGACTTAATTCAGGCATCTGCCACACACCCTTCACAGAGTCCTTCCTAGCCTCTATGTTGATTCTTCAGGTGTGTTATGAACTCTCCTCTATGTCCTCAGGCTGCCCTGTGATGCCCACTGTCACTGTGCATGTCACACTGCAGCCTGTCTCCTACAGGAGGCTGTTAAGGCAGAGGGGGCACTCACAGCAGGGCAGGGATCGAATTTTTAAAAAAGATTTATTTATTTATTTTTGAGAGAGAGAGAGAGAGAGGAGGGGCAGAGGGAGAGGGAGAGAATCTTAAGCAGACTCCCTTGTTGAGCACAGAGCCTGACGGGAGGCTCGATCTCACAACCCAGAGAGCATGACCTGAGCCAAAATCAAGAGTCGGAGGCTTAACCGACTGAGCCACTCAGTCACCCTGGGATGGAATTTTTTAAAGGTAAAATATGCACAGCATAAAATTTACTATTTTAACCACCTTTAAGTGTATGGTTCAGTGGTATTAAGTATATTCACATTGTTGTGCAACCATCACGGCCGTCCATCTGCAGAACATTTTCACCTTCCTCAAACTCAAACTCTGTTCCCCATTCCCCACTCCTCCTAGCCCTCCTTTCCATCTCCGACTTTGACTTGGCTAGGTATTTGTTCTTTTTTGACTGGCCCACCTCACCTAGCATAACATCCTCAAGGTTCATCCATGTTGGAGCACGTGTCAGAATTTCCTTCCTGTTTAAGGCTGACTAATATTCCATTGTATGTATATACCACATTTGTTTATCTATTCATCCACTGATGGACACTGGGCTGCTTTCACCTTTTGGTGGAATGATTATTGTGAATAATGCTGTTATGGGCATGGGTGTATGAGATCACATTTTGTGACGTACTTTTCTGTCTCCAACTCAAACTGGTGGACCAACAAAGGGTGCGAAATGATAACAGATACTTTATTCATCACAGGATGTGAATGGAATTGCAGTACCAATGACTGTTCCTGGAAAGACAGGAGCTATCCAGTAAAAGTACAAAGTAGAACAAAGTGAGAGAGGGCAGATGAAGGAAAGAAAGAAGAAAGGGAAGGAACGAGGCAGGTGGATTTGTTCACAGCTTGGATATACATACCATTTGATTTTGCTTTCCCACTGAGGGAAGTCCATCACACCGGACGAACCCATCCCAAACTTCACCTTAAAGGCTTTCCTTTCCTTCCCTCCATCCTTCCTTTCCTCCTTCCTTTCCTTCTTTCTCCCTCCCTCTTCCTTCCATCCTCCCTCCTTCCCTCCCCCTTCTTCTTTTCTTCCCTTCCTCTTTCTTTCTTCCTTTCTTTCTTTCTTTCTTTCTTTCTTTCTTTCTTTCTTTCTTTCTT